>NW_027515613.1:1085000-1395416 GCF_048772815.1 Callospermophilus lateralis
ATGGGTGTCCAGGCCAACATGTCTTTATGCAAATGAGGGGCAAGGGAGGTTATTTTGGACACTGTCTTGTGCTGCACCCCTCATGGAAAACTCCAGCCAGAGGTTATGATGAGTGTCTGTATGGACGAAGATGAGGGCCATGTGGGAGTGTTTTGGTTTAAATTGTGGTCATTTGTGTGGCAGTTGGAACAGATGCCTGGGTCCACCTTTACTTGAACTCTGGTGTGATTCCCCTTAGAGAATGAGTTCTGGAACAGACCTCAGAGAAGTACTGGCATAAATTGTGTTGGGATTTTATGAGGCCACGCATGAGAGTCACCCTTGGAAACTGAGATCTTGGCCCAGGGTGGCTTTTCCCAGAGCACTTGGAATCTCAGCCAGGATATCACATGATTTTATTCTGAAAAACTTGGCAGCCATAATTGAGAGTCAAAACACACATGGACATCACATTGTAGACCTCAATAGGCCTGGATTCATGTGACATTTTGGCCACTGTTTGGGAACCTTCCTGTGAGGGTTCTCCAGAGATTTCATTGAAATGAGCTTCCTCACCATTTAATGGTTCCAGAATAAATTGAAACCCACAGTGCCTCCAACTTCCTCCTTGAAAAGTGGCTAGATAAATACCATGAAATTTTTAAAATTCCCATGACCAGGTGGCACTGGAGAATCTTTGGATATCCTGAGGATGATCATGAGTATACCAGTCAGTGCTTTGATTGACTGGTTTTTATGAAGATGGTGCCGAACAGAGATGCCAAGGAGTTGAAGCCTGCTGAGGAGTGGGCATAGAGCAGTGGTGGGCAGGTGTGTGATAAAACATCTGTGGTGGGGCCATGTGGATCTCCCATTGGCTTCCAAATGCCTTGTGACAGACATGGTGCAGCCAGCAGTCCCTTCTATGTAAAGGCATCTTGTTATATGGAGAGGTTTCAGGGCAATGTTTAGAATCGGGTTGCTATGGTCATGGGGGCAAGCTATGTGGAATATAAGCCTGGTTGATGCATTCTTCTGCAGACCCTGACCTACCACAGGTGACAGATCTCCCTCACGCACTGGGTAACAGTTGAATTCTTTGTATTTCGTGAAGCAAATACAAAAATTCCATTTCAGCAGCAAGAAACACCACAAAAAGTGAAGGATGCCCAAATGGCTTCACAGTCCACATGTGGATACACTTAGCCCCCCGTGGCCACAGTTTACCCTAAAAGAGAGAATTCAACATTGCTGCCTCATGTTCATTGGAAAATAAGAAACCATGACCTGCAAGTCACATAGATGCAGACCCAGATTTGATGGTCTCACTACAAAGAAAGCTAAAATTCCCAACAACAACATATATTTCAAGTGCCCAACGTCAGAGGCAGATTCTCAAGAAGTCTTTAGGCCAGCAGAGCTCCATGGTTGTGGAGTGTTTACCCTGTCCCTTACTTTTGGAATCTCAGAAGGGAGGAAGATACACCAAGCCAATTGATGGCTCCTTTTGAAAAAATTGTACCACCAATGACTTCATCAGCAAATATAACCCAACACTACCACAAGTTGCTGCACAAACAGATAGTTTACAATGCATACATGTGAGTTCACAATGTGTCCAGGCAAGTTCTGCAAGCAGTTCAGTGATGGCTATTGCAGAAACTGTAGATTGGTTTTATCTTTGATTTCACCAGCACTGTGACGAAGATAGAAATTCTGGCAATAATGGCTAAAGAAAAAATTATGTAACATTCCAGAAAACACTGAAAGAAAACAATTTTCTTAACAATTTACATTGTCTTGGAGAGAATTATTAAATATAATGAAAAGGAAATGTGAAAGAAAACAAACAGATCTGTTAACCTCCTTTTTTGTTCACATTTTAAAACAATCCTCAACAGCTGTTTACCCAATTTAAATTAAACCATTTAAATAATGTGAATAAAAAATATTTGGATCAATTTTTTCATGAGCCCTCATCATATATGATATATGGACATATGAACATTCAAACATATAACACAAAACACAAGTGTGCACACATAATATAATACATACAACACATAACCTAATAGTAAAGGCCTTATAACTTTTTACATGTGAAATCTCCATTGCAATGTTTAAAAACTCTATTGTCAAAAAATAGAACTGATCACCAAAACATTAAACTAGGTATGTATGAGCTCAAAAAAACAAAATAAAATGTGGGAAAAGGCAATAATAAAATAGATATTGAAAAAAGCATCCTGGTTCTATCTTAGATGTAAGGGTAGCCAAACTGGAATTTTGGATATCAGCTGATATGGACTTGAGTCAAATCATCTTCTTTTTGTTCTGTAGAAATCGCTTCAGTTAATCTCACTGGAATCCAAATCGGCTGTTGTTCTCTCTGTGGAAACACACAAACAGGCCCCTGGCTCCAGACAATCATTGGGTCAGCACCTTGGTTAATCTCTCTGGAATCCAAATCGGCTACTGTTTTTCCTGTGGAAACAGACAAACAGACCCCCGACTCCAGACAATTACTGGGTCAGGACCTTTCCATTGTCCTGTTAGAATATCTTTCCAAAGAACCTTGGGCTTATGCACATTTTTTGGACACATATGCCTTTCCCCAGCACTAAGTCCTGATGAATCCAAATTTTAAAAGTTTAGAATAAAAAGGGTTATTTTAAGTTTGTCTTTGGGGAATATATACCCTTTCCCAATTGCGTCTTTTTTGCTTTTATAAGTACTTTTTAATAGTTTGATGAGCTTTTTCAACTATGCCTTGTCCCTGTGGATTGTATGGGATTAATGTTATATGAGTAATGCCAAATGATGACCAAAATTGATTAAAAGAGGTAGAAGTATAACCAGGGGCATTATCTGTTTTTAACTGTTTGGGAACGCCCACAGTGGCAAAATTTTGTAAGCAATGAGTGATAATATCTTTAGTTTTTTCTCCGGCATGAAGGGTGCCCATCAAAAATCCAGAAGAAGTATCAACTGTAACATACAAATATTTTAATTTTCCAAATCCTGGCAAGTGTGTGATGTCCATCGGCCAAATATGATTAGGTATCAATCCTCTAGGATTGACTCCAAGATTAACTTGTGGTAAAAAGGTCACACAATTTTGACATTGTTTTATTATTTGTCTAGCTTTTTCCTTAGTTATTTTAGAAGGCTTTTGTAAGGTATTAGCTTTGACATGGAACTTTTTACGAAAATTTATAGCTTCTTCTAGTGTAGAGAAAATATGTATGTCATGTGTACTTTTATTTGCTAAATCATTGCCCAAACTGATGGCTCCAGGCAATCCTGTATGTGCCCTGATATGTCCTATAAAGAATGGATCTTTTCTGTCCCAGATTATACTTTGTATAGTGGAAAGCAAGGAGAAAACAGTAGAGGAATGGGAAATCCTACCAGCATCTTCAAGGCATACTATAGCATTAACTATATGCTGACTATCAAAAATAAATTAAATACAGAATCTTTAAACATCACAAAAGCTTGTAATACTGCATTAAGCTCTACATTTTGAGCTGATTGTTTGGGTACTAGAAATGTAAAAGTTTGATCAGGTGTAACTATTGCTGCTGTACCATTATTTGATCCATCAGTAAATATATTTGGAGCATTCATGATAGGTGTTTTTCTTGTCAATTTTGGAAAAATTACAGGATGCGATGACCAAAAAGACAATAAAGGATTAGATGGTAAGTGATTATGAAATGAAACATTAGATTTGCACATGATTATTGCCCAAGTATTTAACTCATTAACTAACTCATCAATTTGATTCAGAGTATGTGGAGTAATAATTTTATTGGGAGCAATCCCAAGCACTCACTTTGCTGCTTTTATTCCTTTGAGTATTAATTGTCCTATTGCCTCAGGGTACCTAGTAAGAATAGTGTTAGGAGAATAAGATAAATGTATCTATAATAATGGACCTTCTTCCAAAAATACTCCTGTAGGAATATTTTTTGTTGGTAGACAATAAATAATAAAGGCAAACTTATATCAATTCTATCCAATTGCATATTTTCCATATATGTTTCAATGATTTTTAATGCCTTTCTTGCTTCAGGCATTAACATGTACCGTGAATTGGGATATGAAGGACCTTTTAGGATATCAAATAAATATCCCAACTCTCCTGTTGGTATACCTAGATAAGGCCTTATCCAATTTATGTCTCCTAATAACTTTTGAAAGTCATTATGTGATTTGAGTTGATCTACTTGTATTTGAATTTTTGGTGGCGGTACATGGTTGAGGATAATAGAACACCTAAATAATTAATTGGAAAATTTAATTGTACTTTATCTATTGCTATATCTAGATTATTTTTTAATAAGTTTGTAAGTGTGGCATAACATTCTAGCAATGTGTTTTTAGCTTTGTGTGCTAATAATACATCATCCATATAGTGAAATATTTGTAGTTCAGGATTTTGATTTCTAAGTGGCTTGATTACTTTGTTAAAATAAATTTGACACATTGTTGGGCTGTTAGCCATCCCTTGAGGCAGTACTTTCCATTCATATCTCTGATCAGAACCTTCATGATTCAGTGCAGGGATAGTAAATGCAAAACGTGGACTATCCTCAGGATGAATTGGAATTGAAAAAAAAAAAAAAAACCTTTAATATCTATAAGTAATTTTGTTAAACCCTCCTCCTATGGGCAATTCCTTTTAAAATGTCCTGTTTGTTCACAATTGTAGCATGTTCTTGGCCTGGCATCTAATGCCTGTTTTAGTGCAGCTGCCACAATTTGCCCTTCTTCATTAATGTCTCTGGCATCTAAAGCCTGTTTTACTGCAGTTGCCACGACTTGCTCTTGTTCATTAATGTCTCTACATAATTTAATATATGTGTTTAAATCTTCATGTTTCCATGGTCTAATTATATCTCTGCACCAACTATTCGCTTGCTCATAAGCCAGTTTTTTTAGTAATAGCATTGCTTGTTCTGTTTTCCCAGAACCTCTGGTACCTGTTTGAATAAGCCTATCGACAAATTCAGCATAAAGTTAATTAGCTCCTTGTATTACTTTAGATAATTGACCTTGTAAACCTCCAAGTCCTTGTAAAGTCTTTCATGACTTAATTGCATCTACAGCAATTTATGCACATACACCAGAATCATATGCAATTTGTTGCTGCTGATTCTCATAAGGTCCCTTTCCTAACAACATATCTAGATTTCTCTGAGGATAACCAGCTGCTGCATTTCGCATAGCCGTCTCCTTGCAAAATTCCTCACTGTCAACCTTCCATAACAGGTATTGTCCTCCATTTAGCACAACTTTACACATATTAGCGCAATCCGCTGGCTTCATGTTCAAGTTGTTAATGGTTTCGACCATGCTTACAGTGAAGGGTGCTTGAGGACCATAGGTTGTTACAGCCTCTTTTATCTGCTTCACTGTTTTGAAATTTAAAGCATGGTAAACTCGCTGCCCTCCTACCTCAAATATAGGGCATGTTAATATTTGAGATCTTGTCTCAGGATCCCAACTATCAACTGTGGGGGTTGGGGGCTTCCCAGCATATGGAGGTGGCCTTGTTAGTTGGACACTTACGTCCTCTGGTGATAGAAAAGTATTAGTAGCAGTCTCCTGTAGAGGTGGTTCTGTTGGTTGGACACTTACACCCTCTGGTGATAGAAAGGTGTTAGTACTAGTCTCCTGTTGTAAATTTCCCCCTGATGGCTTTTACTGTTTTACACTTTCTTTCTCTGTCTGACTAGCTTGAGAGGCCTTCTCTTTTACATGATTTTTTTCCTCTGTCTGACTGGTTTGAGAGACCTTCTCTTTTACTTGAATTTTTTCCTCTGTCTGACTAACTTGAGAGACCTTCTCTTTTACTTGAATCAATATGTCTTCCCCTTCCTCTACCATTGTCTGAACTGAAGGCTTTTGACTAAACAAACAAGATACGAAAGTCCACAATGGCAATGTGCCAACTGGCAGAGTCCCTGGGCTTTTCTTTTCTATTCTTTTTAAATCTTCACCATGATGGTTCCATTGTGATATATTTAACAACTCCTCCTTAAAAAGCCATGGGCAACATTTTTGTATTGTATCAACGTATGCCCTGACTGCTCTTAATTTTACTGGGATGCCTCCTTCCTCTAACAATTTACTTAACACTTTTTCAGTTTGTTTTTTTTTTCTAATTTCTGATGCCATATTTCTACTATAATACAACCCAACAAGATAACACCAAACAAAACAGAGATAGAATGAAATAAAAATGGAAAAACAAAATATCATTATAGCCTTTCTCTCTATCTGTTCCTCAGACACAAATAGTTTTTCCTCAGATGTGAGCGGTTTTTCTTCGGTCTCACTCGTCTCCAGGGACAGGCAATTTAAAGCAAATGTGAAGCAAAACAAAAGAGGAATCTTAAAATGGCTACCCATCCTCTTGTCCTGCCCTCAGGGGCGAGCAGTTTACCTTATCAGTTACCCTCAGTCGCTCCCCATGCGAGCCACCAAATGCTGCAGTCTGGCTGGGTACAATCAGGAGCCACTTTTCAAAAGAAAGCAACTTTATTTTTAGAACCACACACGCCAAGCAAAAGAGCCTCTCAGGAAAAACCCTCAGAGCCCCAACTGTCACCACCGGCTTCCCACAAGCCTTTACCTCCCACACAAGCCTCTCTCCACTTCCCACAATCCTCCTGCTCTTGAGGCCGATTGGCTGGGTCACGTGCGGAGTCAAAAAAGTCCCCCAATGAGCAGCTCTGTGATCTGAAAAGGCAGGGAAGCAGCCCAATGAGCATCACCGCAGAGGAGCCAATCAGCTAGATGTTGCTGGGGCCGCTGTGAGCCAAATATCAGCTGGCAGTCTGAAAGGGTGGGGAAACAGCTCAATGAGCATCTCCAATGAGCATCACCGCAGAGGAGCCAATCAGCTAGATGTTGCTGGGGCCACTGTGAGCCAATCATCAGCCGGCAGCTGAAAGTTTGCAGGCAGCTGGAAGTTTGCTGGGCCCCTTAGGCTGCAGCTATGAACAGGAGTTTTATGCACCATTCACTGAAGGTAGTTTTCAGTACTAGGAAACAAATATGTGTTTCAGGTGGATGAATATTTCTGACAATAATCTGGTGAAAAGTTGATTATAAATCCACATACTTGAACATGAATGAATTTAGGGAGTGCAAATAAGACATATATATTTCATATTTTGAAAAATCTGTAGAGTGTGTGTGTATACACACACACACACACACACACACACACACACAGATATTAAAATGTAGCAACATATATACCAATCGAAATTCACCATGAAATACACATCATTCACAGATCCAAACATATTCAATTTACTTAACAGGGATTTATGTATAATGTTGTTCTACTAGGAGGCTCTCCCATAGTTTGAATTTCAGTTCCAACAGCGTTTACGAGGAGTGATCCCTTCTCAAAATTTGTATCTGCAAAGTCAGCCACCTCACAAGAATGTAGGTGTGATACCAGCTGGGATTCGATATGTGCATATAAAAATACATGTGCTGAATAGGCTACACACAAAGGGAGACAGGAATTCACATATTTGTTAACTTTAAAAACACATGGATATCTATTTCAATTAAAAATAGACTGGATTTATAACACCTAACCTTTATCATGCAAAAGGCAAGTTCAAGAATACACCATGCCTCTTCTGAACTGCTTGTATTTCAATTCTGATTTGGTTACGTTTCTGCATCATATTAGAATTAGTAGTCAGAGTGTAGTAGGGTATAAGTTAGTGTCAGGGATTCAGTATTTCAAATGGAAAATTGGAAAATGAATCCAATGTGTATGCAATATGTGTTACACAAATAACTTCCCACTCTAATTCAGAAAATGGCTTGACATAACCTTCGCCCAAAGAAAGACAAAATTAGAGGAGAAGAGTCAGAAAATCTGTAAATACATATATGGAATGGAAAATTCTCAGAAGTTTAAAACTTTTGAGGCTTTAGAGGAGCTTCCAAAACTTAGGGACAGGGTAAAACTCCACAAACATGAAACTCTACTGGCCTAAAGACTTCTGGAGATACTGACAATGAGGTTGGGCACTTGAAATATACGTTGTTGTCAGGAGCTTTAGCTTGCTTTTTAGTGAGAACATCAAAGCTGAGTCTGCATCTATGTGACCTGGAGGACATGGTTTCCTATTTTTCAATGAACATGAGGCAGCAGTGTTGAATTTTCTCTTTGTAGCTAAACTGTGACCACTCAGGGCTCAGTGTCTCCCCATGTGGACTTGAAAGCCATTGGGTCATCCTCCAGTGTTCGTGTTATTTCTTGCTCCTGCACTGGGTGTTTTGTATTTGCTTCAAGGCATATAAGGAGTTCAACTGAGACACAGTCCTGGAGGGTGTCCTGTAATATGTGGGGGGTCAGGGTCTGCAGGAGAATGCAACAACCAGGCTTCTATCCAACATTGCTTGCCCCCTTGATCATAGCAACCAGATTGTGAACATTGCCCTGAAAACTCTCTATGTAACAATATGCCTTTATATACAAGGGTGTGCTGGCTGCACCATGTCATTCACAAGCCATTTGGAGCCAGTGTAAGATCCACATGACCCCACCACAGATGTTTTATCACACACCTGCACACCACTGCTCTAGGCCTACTACTCAGAAAGCTCCAACTTACTGACATCTCAGTTCTAGGCACTGTCTGGTACCCTCATGATCAGCAACAGGACATCCTAAGGTTCTCCAGTGCCACCTGGTCATGGAAATTTCAAAAATGAAGTTTTTGAAATTTCATAAATGAAGTTGAAGGCACTGTGGGTTTCAATTCATTCAGGAACCATTAAATGATGAGGAAGCTCATTTCAATGAAAGCTCTGGAGAACTCTCAGATACAAGGCTTCCCAAAGAGTAGGCAAAAGGTCACATTGTGGTCTACAATGTGAGGTCCATGTGTGTTTTTACTCTCAACTACTGCTGCCAAACTTTCAGAATAAAATCATGGCATATCTTGGATGAGATTCCCAGTGCTCTGTGGAAAGCCCACCTGGGCGTAGATCTCAGTTTCCAAGGACGACTCTCATGGGTGGACTCCTAAAATCCAAACACAATTCATGGCAATACTTCTCTGAGGTCAGTTACAGAACACAGTCTCTAAGGGGAATCACACCTGAGTTCAATCCTAGGTGGACCCAGTCATCTCTTCCAAACGCCAAACAAATGACCACAATTAAAACCAAAACACTCCCACATGGCCCTTATCTTCTTCCAATAGACACACATAATAACCATTGGCTGGGGGTTTTCATGAGGGGCGCTGTGCAAGACAGTGTCCAAAATAAACTTCCTTGCCCCTCATTTGCCTAAAGTCAGGGTGTCCTGGACACCCTTCCTGTTAACCATGAGTGATCAAATAGGACTGCTGTTAATACTGTTCCAATTCTCCAATTTGAGGCCTACTGGCTCTGGGGTTTAGATTCTTTATGTGAATTGGAGTTATGAGAAAACCCACGCATCTCTGGGCTAGCCTTTGCAGGGCTTTGAAGAACTCATTTGACCGAAAGATCCCGATTCACAATTGATAAAGGTCAGGATCCTTAGAGGAAGGCGAGAGACTTCATCCACAATGACTGCTCTTTTGGCCATTTTGGTTTTGGATACAGAAGAGATTTTTCTTTAGATCCCTCAGGTGCTGAAAATCTAACCACAGCATCACAGAGGGCAAAGAGGCTTATTCAGACCCATCCCATTTCAAAGCAATTAAGCAAAGAGCCACAGGTGATGCCCATTCATTACAATTTGAAAACTGTTTGCTTCAGCCTTCACCAAGGGGTGGCCTGAGGCAAAGACCTTCCTGACATTCAGGGCAACAGAACAATAGGTAAGCAAAAGGCCCAAAGCAGGGTTTCCCACTGAGACTCTTCTGGTCACGCTGGTATCTGAGTTTTCTGAGATGCTCGCCATTTCCTTCAGCTATCCAGTACATGGCCATGTCACAGAGTTTGGTGGTGGTACATATCTTGAACACAAAACCATTTGCCCATTCTGGACAGTGCCCACAATTCAGGAAGAAAACAGAAACTTAAGGAGATAGGAGGTGTTGCCAATCGAAAAGTCAAACCGCAGTCCATTCACAAATTGGGCAGAATGAATGCTGGGAAGCTTTCTACTAGACAGGACACATCCATTGATACATTCTCTTTTCTAATGTCGACAACCACGGACACAGTGGGATACACAGACCTAGAAACACTCGCCTTGTCAAATGACTTACTAGAAATAGTCCACTCCAAACCAAACAAACTGCTTTTCCTATCAATTCTCAGAACATGTGACAAAGCCACAAACACACACTCACACCCACAAAGGCAACTTCTTTACGCAAGAAGGTCTGTGAATATCCGGAGTGTCCTCTGACTGGTTAGCCATTATTTGTTCCCCCAAAATGGCCTGTCCTGTCTCAGATCTGGTCTCCTTGGCCAACACTGTGAAGTTGTCAGGAGCCAGGGGTGAGCCACTACCTGCTTTTTCATGAAAGACCCCTCTCCAGAGCTTTCCTGGCATTTGGCCATCCTCATATCAGTAGGTACCAAAAAAGACTTACTCTGTTCTTGGTAAATCCAAATAAGTTAGCCCACTGGGACTGTGACTGGGACTGTCTCTGGATGCCAGGCTTCTTGGATCCCAAGTTCAGAGAGCTCCATCACCAATAAATTAGTTAGTTCACTTCCTTCAGGAACTGAATTATGACACTGCCTTGGCAACCACTTTGTTTTAACAGTAGCTTCGAAGGGTCTCATGTGATGGAGGCTGCCTCTACATCCTGTGACAGTTTCACAAGTTAAAATGGTATATCAACCATAGGCACCTGGGAACAGCTCACCATACAAGCCTCGTTTGGTCCGTCTTCTCTACATAAAGAAGAAAGTGGCTGATTCAGACAAATCCCTTCATTCTGAGCAGGTTGTTTGCCATGGAAGATGACTTTTGCTCTCTCAGGTCCTAAATAGCTGCATACATCTTCTCCAGGGATCATTTCTGCATGGACCTTGAGGTTCTCTGTCGGTGGAAGATCCCCTCTATTTCTGTATTGTAAGACAAACTCTGTCCCTGCTCTTCTGTATAGTTAGATTGAGGGAAAAGTGTATGGTAAGGCTTAATAACAGGTTCGATTTGGCTTAGGAATCATTCTGATTGATGAATAATGGTATTGGGTACCTGTGATATTTACAAGAATATACAAGTGAAATATAAGTATGAAAACAGAAATCTAGTTTAGATATGAAGCCCAGAAGAGCATTAGGCCCTTGATTGGGATACCTAGCTTTGAATTTTGTTCTGCACAGATGTGTCAGATAAATCGATATACCATGGCATAGGACCTTGTACCTTGGATGATTGAATGTTGAAGAGAACATCCAGTCAAACAGGGATAGTCGGTATTATTAGAAAGATAGTTGGTAGGTTTAGGAAGAAGGGTGAGTATAGGATTGGCAGCAAAAGTTCTTTAGCAATTGGGTTTCAGATAGAGAGTGAATGTAAAAGTTAGTATATGTGAAGAGTCAGTCACAATGATGAACTGGGGAAAATATATAGGAAAGCAGATATGAATACAGACATTATGAAATCAGGCAAAGTATAAAGTCAGTGATAGGATTAGGCATTTTTAACAGGGTTGTTGTTGAATATATAATCTAAGGAAGAAACAAATATGTACTCAACAATAGGATTGACATTTGAGAGCATTAGGCAACCTGCACATAGATGTTTTTAGTAATCCATGCTCACTTTCCATTTAGGCTTTCGTACAATCAAAGTGTGACCTTTGCTGTTTTGTCGAGAATATTACTGTGATAAAATGTATATGGACATCAGGTGACATGAGTATTTCTTCCACCATTTCTGTGAGCAATATTTTGAAGACGTATAAATAAGTGTTGGGTGTAAAATTAGGTGTACCTGGAGTCTTTGGATATAGAGATAATGCATGAATAGACCATCCTGAGAATAAATAATATAACTGGTTCCAACTTTAAATAATTTTTTGAATTGATATCTGAAAATATACAGATAATCTTATATTGCTATACAATCATTCATTCCATCCTGTTACATTCTAATGGTAATATGAGTGTTATGGTTTAACATGAAGAGTGTGTGAGTTTTGCTTCAAAAGTGATTGTGGAAGTCAAAAATAATGTGTTTGGCAAGAAGTCTCATGAAAAGACAAGTCAAGAGACCTGGAGGAATAAATGTGTTCTGAAGAAGGAATTGATTAAACATGAAAAAAAATTCTTATAAATTTGTGAAACTCTGGATGAAATATATATACTATGAGATATATATATATATATATATATATATATATATATATATATATATATATATATATATATATATTTGAATATATGTAGAATACATAGGTAAAATATATGTATGAAAACAGAAATCTAAGTAAGATTTGAAGCCCAGAAGGGCATTGGTCCCTTGATTGGGACTACTTAGCTTTGAATTACTTTCTGCAAAGTTGTCTCAGATAAATCCATATACAATGACATAGGACCTTGTACCTTGGATGATTGAATGTAGAAGCGAACATCCAGTCAAAAAGGGATAGTTGGTAGTGAAAGTTTAATAAAATAGGTACTTGTCACTTCCTGTGTTTCTGTACGCTTAATAAAACACTGTTGAAATCTTGAGAATTGTTTGCTAATCTTGTTCCCAGAATGTGCTGTCCCCATCTGCCAAACTGCAGATTGTACTCCCTCACCCGGTTAAGCGCTAACCGCCCACTGACCCTTACCCATCAAAAACTTCCCTCCCTGCCCTCTCCAAGAAAAAGTATATAAGCTCTGCTGAAGCTGTTCTCAGGGCTCTCTGCTCTATTCAAGTGAACTCTGAGCCCCAGCATGCTGGACCCCCAGTAAATCCTTTGCTGTTGCATGTTAAAGTCTCTTGGTTGTCCCTTCCTCTGACACTAGCCCGACCTTTACATATGGAGGTTCCACAGAGATCAAGCAGCGGTGGACGAGAGACCCCAATGGACCCCCCTCAGATAAGTAAGGCGCCTCTTTTTGGTTTCAGGTTTCAGGTTAGGGTTTGGCAAAATGGCTGTCAATGAAGAGTGTGAGCTCTCTCTGATGGTGGCTGACAGTCGTGTTACAGAACCACAGGCCACGTCCCTGGAGGACGCCTGAGAGGACTCGGGAAATTGAGGAACAATAGTCTCCTTGACTCAGTGATATTTTGTTTCGGATTCAGTATTGCCAGTCCATCGGATTTTGCCGGCTACTCAGTCATGGTCTCAGTGTTGAATGTCCATTGCCTGTCTTTATTGTCTTGTCTTGCCTGTGTCATGTGTCTTGCTTTCACTGTTTGTGTATCTCTCATTATGGAACAGAGCACTTCAATGACTCTGTCCCTGACCCTTGATCACTATACCAAAGTCCGTTTAAGGGCTCAGAATCTCTTTATTTCAGTAAAGCCCCGGATGTGGCAGACTCTCTGTACCTCAGAATGGCCCACCTTTGGAGTCGGATGGCCCCTAGAAGGATCTTTCTACTTCCCACTAATTTATAATTCAGAGATATTGTCTTTCAGCCGTGGCCAGATAGTCATCTGGATCAACAGCCATATATTTTAATTCAGCAGGACCTCTGCAAATTTCCTCCTCAATGGGTCAAGCCTTTCCTTGCCCCTGCCCCCGCAATGACTCCTTCCCCCAGGAACTCACAAACACTCTGCTCCTCCTCCTCCTCCACACTCTGTTTTCCCTGTGTCACCAGATTTGAGTCTACTGGACTCTCCTCCCCCTCCTTATCCCCTGCCCTCATCCTCTAACCCCCAATACCCTCTAAGTGATACCCCTGCTGCTGACTCAGCCTCTCCTCCATTGAAGGAAGCTAAGCCGGCCCAGCGCCCTCCAGGTAATTCCCCTGCAGCACACACAGCACCTCCTCCAATGGAGGAAGCTGGCCCTGCTAAAGGAACTCACTGGCGGTGAATGATTGAAAACCCTGGAACTCTTGGGATGCCTCCCCTTCGACCCTATGGACCAATGATTGACAATGGCCATTGGGGGAAAATTCAAGCCTACCAGTATTGGCCGTTCTTCTCTTCAGACCTATGTAACTTAAAAAATTACAATCCCCCTTTTTCCGAGGACCCCACCCGGCTCTCAGGTGTGGTTGAGTCATTGATGTTTTCACACCAGCCTACTTTGGATGACAGCCAACGACTGCTAGGGACTTTCTTCATGACAGAGGAAAAAAAGGGAATTCTCCAGGAAGCTAAAAAAAAATCCTTGGACCAGGTGTGCATCCGACACAACTTACCAACATAATCAAAGCCGGCTTTCCCTTGAACCGACCCAACTGGGACCCCAACACCTTTGAAGGTAGGGAGCATCTCTCCACTTATCGCCGGGCTCTAATAGTGGGTCTCCGAGCAGCCGCTAGTGACCAACTACTTTGGCCAAGGTAAGAGAGATTATCAGGGGCCTGATGAATCTCCCTCTATGTTTCTAGAGAGAATTATGGAGGCATATAGGAGCTATAATCCTTTTTATCGTCAGGCAGAGAATCAAAAGGCATCTGTCACGATGGCCTTTATTGGGCAAACTGCCCTGGATATTAAAACAAAGTTACAAAGCTTAGATTGATTACAAGATATGACTTTGAGAGATTTAGTCAGAGAAGCTGAGAAGGTATACTATAAGAGAGAAACTGAGGAAGAGAAGGGAGCAAATGGAGGATAAAAGAAACAAAAGGCAGAGTAAGGCGTTGACTAAGGTCCAGGTCACAACAACAAATAGGCCAAAAATTAAGAAACAGGGAGACAAGAAGGTATACGTTGGCCCACGACAGAGGCCACCCTTGGCCTCAGATCAATGTGCGTACTCAAACAAAAAGGACACTGGGCCAAAATTGACATAGAAAGCGACAGCCACGCCAGCCAGCCATTCTGACTCTGGAGGATGACTAAGAAAGTCGGGGCTCAGATCCCCTCCCCGAGCTCAGAGTAACTTTTGAAGTGGAGGGGACCCCAGTAAACTTTGAAGTGGATACAGGGGCAATATACTCAGCCCATAAGGCCACATTGGGCCCTCTATCAAATAAAAAGTCTATTTCAAGGGGCTAATGGCAGTAAATATTGGGCTTGGACAACTAAGAGGACCATGGACCTGGGAAAAGGAAAAATCCATCACTCCTTCCTAGTAGTCCCAGAATGCCTGGCCCCATTGATCGGCGGAAATCTGCTCACCAAGCTCTGGGCCAAAATAAATTTTAACCCTGAAGGCCCTTAAGTGGAATTTCTAAATCTTTCAGTAAAAACTCCAAGAGCCACGGCTGTAACTATGTCAGTAGAAAATGTACATCAACTCACTCACCTTGGTTCAAAGAAACTGCAGGCATTCCTGAAGGATCAAGAACAGAGTTTTCCACTAACAGACTCACAGTGAAGAAAATAACTGAATGGGTAACAAAAGCCTGTCGGGTTCATCAATTGGTAAATGCTTACCCTTCCAAGCTTCCTGTATGAAAGCACATACGAGGAACCAAACCAGGACAATACTGGGAAGTGGACATTACTGAAATAAAGCCAGCAAGGTATGGACTTAAATATCTCCTAGTCTTTGTAGATACATTTTCAGGATGCATTGAAGCCTTCCCCACAAAAAAAAGAAAAAAAAAAAGAAAAGAAATAGCGCAAATTTTGGTCAAGAATATCCTAGAAGATATTTTTCCAAGATACAGCCTGCCTAAGTTAATAGGGTCTCATAATGGACCGGCGTTCATGGCCCAGGTAAATCAGGGGTTAGCCAGGACCCTGGGGATTAATTGGAAGTTACATTGTGCTTATAGACCCCAGAGTTTAGGACAGGTAGAAAGAATGAACCAAATCATTAAACAGAAATCATTAAACCTTAACAAAATTAAGAAATTAATTAAGAAACCAAATCATTAAACCTTAACAAAATTAAGCTTAGAGACCGGAATAAAAGATTGTACTATGCTCCTGCCTTATGCACTGTTAAATGAAGAAAATACTCACTCTGATTTTAGTGTAACCTCACCCCCTATGAAATTCTCTATGGTGCCCCTCCTCCAGTAAGGGACCTAACACCAACTCTAAGACCTTACAATCCCTTCCACACCAGCTTGCTTGACAGACTTAAAGCTCTTGAAAGAATTCAGTGACACCTGTGAAAACAGCTGGCCACTGCCTACCAAACTGGGGAAGAGGGGACTCCACATCGATATCAAGTAAGAGACTTTGTCTTCGTAAGACGACATCAGGTGACATCGCTGGAACCCCGCTGGAAAGGACCATTCCAGGTGCTACTTATAACACCTACAGTGGTAAAGGTAGATGGAATCACTTCCTGGATCCATGCCTCTCATCTCAAGCCTGCGCCCTGTCCAGATATTGACTGGAAACTGGAATTGGCTGGAAACTGGAAAAGACTGGTAACCCTTTCAAATTGCACATTCGCCGTGTGGATAAGGCTATAGACTCTCCCCTTGACCACCAGTATTTCTAACCCTCATCACCCCTTTCAGCAGCGATGGCTGATCACAAATCCTACTGGACAAGAAGTTTAATCAATCTTGCATACAGCCCCCTTAGGGACCTGGTGGCCATCTCTCCACCCAGACATTTGTCAGCTGGCTATATGTCTTTCCTATCCAGATATCCCTGAAGAAGAGGATCCCACTAAAATTCCATTAAATCCCTTCCGTATCATATGTAATGGAAACAAACATTATGGATGTAGGGACACGTGAGCCAGATGCAGGTCCGCTAGCCTAGATTACTATGTTTGCCCGGTGAACTATCAAAGCCACAAACAGCCATGGCTGTGTGTGGGAAAAGCCGACTTCTTCTGTAATCAAGGGGATGTGAGCATACAGGGGCTGCACGATGGAACCCAAACTCCTAATCAAATTCAGTACACAGCATTGGCCATATTACCAATAAGATAACCTAAATCGATGGCCCCCAGAGGGGTCTCTAGATCCTCAAATTCTGTGGAACCTTTTTAAATTTGGGAAGGGCTCAAAGGCGTGAAAAGAGATTCCCCTATGTGGAGGCCTTTTCCGTCCTTCGCTCACATCCTGAACTATGCTTCTCCAATAGATCCTCACCCTCAGCCTTCTGCTCTAGTCTCTCTGCTGTCACTCCCACCTCAACAACCTGATTTCTCCCATCCCGTTACTAGATCAACAACCCAAACATCCGCCGGTTCTCAGACCATTGCCCCCTTGCTGAGGTAGCAGGTACTTAGTTACCACTCTACCCACTCACTCCTCTCTTCTCCTGTCAGCACCCATACGGGGTTTCACCAGGTCCTTTTACCAGCTAACCTAAAGCTCAAAACAGCTGAGAAGACCCCTATCCAAGATGTAATAAAAATGGTCTTTAAAGTTGCTTTGTCATCACTGAAAACAAGTTACTAAGAATTTAAAGTCCCTCACAGGCTTTTTGGATACACACTCCCATCTTCCCCTCTTTTCTACCTGTTCTACTGCTCAAGTTTTTGTTGCTAGAAAATCCCAAACCCCTTTCCCATTATTCTTTTACATCTCTCCGTACTCATTCTCAGATCCTCGGAACTGCTCTAAGTCCCGCCTTCCCTCTCTTTCCCCTCTGTTCCACACCCACAGAAAAGTTTTAACTGATCTTCTCCAGATGTCTTCACCATGGCTGACTTTAGGACGTTCAGCAAAAGAGTCCCTATAAAAGAGTTCAGTGTAGACAAACTTCCTGTTTTCATGTGGCCCTGTTCTACTTGGCCACTGGCTAAAACAATCAGTACTTGTAAGCTAGACACCCCCTTACTAGTTTTTCACAAAATATGTGAACAAGGCCTCTGACTTTGAGCTGGGGCTTCAAAGATATGGCTACATTTCTATGATAAAGAAGTTACCAACTGGCTCCATGGTAATAGCTGGCAAGCGGAAAAAAGAAAGGGATGAAATATCTCTCCCCCTCCCAGGTGTCCTTGAAAAGTTAATTTGCTCAGAACAGAGGAAAAAAACATAAAAAAACTGCTTTTTGTGAATTTCTGCTGACTGTGAACTTCTGAGCACATTCCCTTACATGTTGGGTACAAAATTCTGAAACTTCCTAAACTTGGGGTTCATGGGATTAATTGATTACAACAGAAGCAATGCCCTCTGAATCCGTTTGCAACCAAATAGGACTGTTTCCCTAGCTTTGGTGCTATCTTAGGTGCCTTGTCTTGACTGTTCCTACAACAGTATAATTCTATATACTTAAACATTTTTATGTTTTCATTAAATGGTCAATAGTGGTGATTAAATGTGTAATGGTGCAGAGGTTACCCAGAGTGCACTATCATGATGCAGGTTCATTTGAAGATCAAACAGGGGGGCATACAAGCCGGTTCCACAGGGAACATATATCCCTCACTTCAGCCATCCTATTAGGAATACGAGTTGCTGCAGGGGAGGTCACAGGAACCACTGCCTTGGTCCATGGTACACAGCAAAATACCCAATTAGAAGCAGCAATAGACCAAAACTTAAAGATATTAGAAACCTCCATCACAGCTTTGTGGGAATCTTTAACCTCTCTCTCTGATGTTGTTTCATACAACAATCGAGGGTTGGACCTCCTCTTCATGAGAGAATGGTGCCTTTGTGCTGCATTGAGGGAAGAATGTTATTTTTATGGCAACAATACTGGAGTTGTAAAAAATTTATGAGTAAAATAAAAGGATGCCTTGAAGAGTGTCAACGAAAGAGAGAGGCCCAAAAAGGGTGGTTTGAGTCTTGGTTCACACAGTCCCCCTGGTTAACTATACGTTTATCAACCTTGGCCAGTCCAATAATAATACTCACATTCTTGCTAACTATAAAACCCTGTTTGCTCAACCATGTATTTTCATTTCTCCAAGCTCAAATTAGACAAGTTAAACTTATGGTAATACCCCACTAGCAGACATAGAATGTGACACCACTCGAATGATCACTTTTATGATTAAAAGTAGCCAGAAGAAGACGTGGGGAATGAAAGGTTAATAAAATGGTACTTGTCACTTCCTCTTTTTCTGTATGCTTAACAAAACACTGTTGAAATCTTGAGAACTGTTTGCTAATCTTGTTCCCAGAATGTGCTGTCTCCAACTTCCAAAA
This sequence comes from Callospermophilus lateralis, assembly GCF_048772815.1. Taxonomy (NCBI): domain Eukaryota; kingdom Metazoa; phylum Chordata; class Mammalia; order Rodentia; family Sciuridae; genus Callospermophilus; species Callospermophilus lateralis. The sequence continues at coordinate 1,104,117 of NW_027515613.1, forward strand.
TATATAATGTACTCCCTCTCCCGGTTGCATGCAAACTGCCCACTCGCCCTGACCCATCAATAAACTTCCCTCCCTGCCCTCTACAAGGAAAACACATAAGCTCTGCTTAAGATGTCCTCAGGGCTCTCTGCTCGATTCAAGGGAGCTCTGAGCCCCAGCATGCTGGACCCCCAATAAACCCTTTGCTGTTCCATGAGACAGTCTCTTGGTGGTCTCTTCCTCCGACGCTCACCTGAACATTACTTGGATGATTGAATGTAGAAGAGAACATCCAGTCAAAAAGGGATAGTCGGTAGGATTAGGAAGATAGTCGGTATGTTTAGGAAGGAGAGTGAGTATAGGATTTGGAACAAAAGTTTTTTAGCAATAGGGTTTTGGTTAGAGAGTGAATGTAAATGTGAGCACATATGAACCATCACAATGATGAACTGGGGAAAATATGTAGGAAAGCAGATATCAATAGAGACATTACGAAATCAGGCAAAGTATAAAGTGTGTGATAGAATTAGGCATTTTCAACAGGGTTGATTTTGGATATATTATCTTAGGAAGAAACGAATATATTGTCACAAATAGGATTGACTTTTGAGAGCATTAGGCAACCTGGACATGGATGTTTTTAGTAATCCATGTTCACTTTACATTTAGGCTTTGGTAGAAACATAAGTGTGACCTTTTCTTTTTGTGTCCAGAATATTACTGGGTTAAATTGTATATGTAGATCAGGTGACATGAATATTTCTTCCACCATTTCTGGGAGCCATAATTTGAATATGTATAAATTAGTATTGAGTTTACAATGAGGTGTACCCTGTGTCTATGAATATAGAGACAATGCATGAATAGACTATACTGTGAATAAATAATATAATTGGTTCCACTTTAAATAATGGATTGATTTGATATCTGAAAATATATAAGAAATCTTATATTGATATACAATCATTCATTCCATCCAGTTATACATCTAATGGTAATATTAGGGTTATGGTTTATCATGAACGGTGTGTGAGTTTTGCTTCAAAAGGGATTATGGAAATCGAAAATAATGGGTTTGGTAAGAAGTCTCATGAAAAGACCAGTCAAGAAACATGGAGGAATACATGTGTTCTGAAACAGAAAATTATTGAAAGTGAAACACATACCCATAATTTTGCTAACTTGTGGATGAAATATATACTCTATTATGTGCATTACCTGAAGAAATAGTAATGTACCAGTGGCGAATAAGAATGAACATGAAAATACACATCATGTCCCATATGAATCTACTTGCATTAATGAGAAACTGGGTCAATTATTGTAGAAATATTAGGATATGCATGCACCATTCACTGAAGTTAGTTTTCACTACTAGGAAGCAAATATGTATTTCAGGTGGATGAATATTTCAGAGAATAACCTTTTGAAATGTTGACTATAAATCCACATACATGAATATGAAAAAATTTAGGGAGTGTATAATAAGGCATATATATTTTATATTTTAAAAAAATCTGGAGTGTGTATATATACACAGAGAGAGAGAGAGAGAGACATTAAAAAGTAGCAATATATATGCCAATCGAAATTCACCGTGATATATATATATCTTACACAGATAGAAAAATATTCAATTTACTGAACATGGATTTATGTATAATATTGTTCAACTAGGAGGCTCACACATAGGATGAATTTTCAAATCCCATAGCGTTTAGGTGGAGTGATCACTTCTCATCATTTGTATCTGTCAAGTCAGACACCTCACAAGAACGTATGTGTGATACCAGGTAGTATTCTATATGTGCATATAAAAATAGATGTGCTCAATAGGTTACATAAAATGGGAGAGAGGAATTCACATATTTGTTAAATTTAAAAATACATGGAGAACTATTTCAATTTAAATCGACTAGATTTATAGCACCTACATTTTGTCATGCAAAAGCCATGTCCAACTATACACCATGCCTCCTCTGAACTGCTTGTATTTATATTCTGTTTGGGTTATTTTTCTCCATCTTATTAGGATTAGTAGTCAGAGACAAGTAGGGTATGGGTTAGTGTCACGGATTCAGTATTTCAAATGGAAAATAGGAAAATAAATCCAATGTGTATGCAAATATGTGCCACAAAAAATATTCCCACTCTCATCCAGAAAAATGCCTTGAAATTATCTTCGCCCCAGGTAAAACACAATTAGAAAAGAAGAGTTAGAAAATCTGTGAATTCATATGTGGAATGGAAAATGCTCAGGAGTTCACAACCTTGGAGGTGGTAGAAGAGTTTCCAAAAGTAAGGGACAGTGTAAACACTCCACAATCATGGAGCTATGCTGGCCTAAAGACTTCTTGAGAAACTGCCTCTGAGTTTGGGCATTTGAAATATATGTTGTTGTCAGGAGCTTTAGCTTCCTTTGAAGTGAGACCATCAAACCTGGGTCAGTATCTATGTGACCTGGAGGACATGGTTTCTTATTTTCCGATGAACATGAGGCAGCAGTGCTGAAGTCTCTTTGTAGGTAAACTGTGGCCTCTTCGGGCAAAGTGACTCCCCGTGTGGACTTTGAAGCCATTTGGTCATCCTCCACTTTTCGTGGTTTTTTGCTGCTGCACTGGGAGTTTGGTATTTGATTCATGACATACAAGGAGTTCAACTGGGACACAGTGCATGAGGGAGTCTTGTAACGTGTGGTGGGTCAGGCTCTGCAGGAGAATGCACCAACTGGGCTTCTATCCCACATTGCTTGCCGCCTTGACCATAGCAACCTAATTCTGAACATTGCCCTGAAAACTCTGCATATAAAAAGATGCCTTTTCATATAATGGTCTCCTGGCTGCATCAAGTCAGTCACAAGCCATTTGGACGCCAATGGCAGATCCACATGGCCACATCACAGATGTATTATCACACACCTGCCTACCACTGCTCTAGGCCCACTACTCAGCAGGCTCCAACTTACTGGCATCTCTGTTCTACACCATTTTCATGAATCCCAGTCAATCAAGGCACTGTCTGTCACACTCATGATCAGCAACAGGACATCCAATGGTTCTCCAGTGCCATCTGGTCATTGGGAATTTCAAAAATTTCATGGTGTTTATCTTTCCATTTTTCAAGAATGAAGTTGGAGGCACTTTGGGGTTTCCATTCATCCAGGAACCATTACATGGGGAGGAAGCTCATTTCAATGAAAGCTCTGAGGAACTCTAACAGGCAAGGCTTCCCAAACACTGGCCAAAAGGTCACATGAAGCCAGGCCCATTGAGGTCTACAACGTGAGGTCCATGTGTCTTTTGACTCTAACTATGGCTGCCAAGTTTTTCAGAATAAAATCATGTGATATCCTTGCTGACATTTTCAGCTCTCTGTGGAAAGCCATCCTGGGCCTAGATCTCAGGTTTCAAGGGCAACTCTCATGTGTGTCCTCCTACAATGCCAACACAATTAATGGCAATACTTCTCTGAGGTCAGTTCCAGAACTCAGTCTCCAAGGAGAATCACACCAGAGTTCAAGCCCATGTGGACCCTGTCATCTCTTCCAACCGCCACACAAATGACCACAATTAAAACCAAAACATTCCCACATGACCCTCATCTTCATCCATATAGGCACTCATCATAAACTCTGGCTGGAGGTTTCCATGAGGGATGCAGCCCAAGACAGTGTCCAAAATATCCACCATTGCCCCTCATTTGTCTAAATTTAGGGTGGTCTGGAAACCCTTTCTGTGAACCAACAGTGATCAAATAGGCGTGCCGTTATTACTGCTCTGCTTCTCCAATTTGAGGCCTACTGACTGTCAGGTATAGATTGCTTATGTGATTTGGCATCATGAGAGAAACCAAGCACTTATGCAGGACTTTGAATAACTCATTTGACCTATAGGAATCCTATTCTCACTTGATGGACGTCAGGAACCTAACAGAGGAAGGCAAGAGACTTCATCCACAATGACTGATCCTTTTGCCATTTTGGTTTTGGATGCACACATGGGATCTTCTTTAGATTTATCAGGAGCTGAGAATCTTAGCCACAGCCTCAACCAGGGCCTAGTGTCTGATTAAGACACATCCCTTTCCAAAGCAATTAAGCAAAGAGCCACAGGTGATGCCCATTCATTTCCATTTGAAAACTGTTTCTTCAGGCTTCAAAAAGGGGTGGCCTGAAACAAAGACCTTCCTGACATTCAAGGCAACAGAACCATAGGTAAGCAAATGGCCCAAAGCAGGGTTTCTCCAATGAGACTTTACTGGTCACACTAATATCTGAGATGTTCCCATTCCCTTCAGCTATCAAGAACATGGCCATGTCACAGAGCATGGAGGTTGTACATATCTTGGACAATAAATCATGAGCTCATTCTGGAGAGTGGCCAGAATTCAGGAAGAAAACTGGAACTTAGGAAGTTAGTAGTTGTTTCCTATCCATAAGACAAGCCACAGTCTATTCATCACTTATGAACGATGAATGCTGGGAAGCTTTCTACTAGACAGGACACCTCCATTGATGCATTCTCTTTTCTAATGTCTAAAACCACGGACACAGTGGATACACAGACATAGAAACACTCGCCTTGTCAAAAGAGTTACTATCAACAGTAGACTCCAAAGAAAACGAACCACCTTTTTTACCTATTCGCAGAATATGAGACAAAACCACAAACTCACACCCACACACATAAAGTCACCTCATTCCCAAAAGTGGATCTGTGACTATCTGGAGTGTCCTCTGACTGGTGGGCCATACTATGTTCCTCTCGAAATGGCCTTTCCTCTCTCAGATTTTGTCTCCTTGGCCAACTCTGTGATGCTTTGAGAAGCCTGCAGTTAGCCACTACCTGCTATCTCAGGAAAGGCCTCTCTTCAGAGCTCAATTGGCATTTGGCCATCCTCAAATCAGTAGGTACCAAGAAGGTCTGAATCTGTACTTGGTATATACAAACAAGTGAGCCCACTGGGACTGGGACTGGGACTGGCTCTCGGTGCCTGGCTTCTTGCATCACAATTTCAGAGAGTTCCATCACCAAGGAAGTTAGCTAGGACACTTCCTTCAGGAACTGAATGAGGTCACTGCCTTGGCAACAACTTTGTCCTAACCGTTGCTTCCAAGGGTTCCATGAGATGGAGGCTGCTCCTACTTTGTGTGACAATTTGACTTGTTACAATGGTATATCAAAATAGGCACCTTGGAACAGCTCTCCACGCAGGCCTGCTTAGGTCCATCTTCTCTACATTAAGAAGAGAAAGGCTGATGCATACACATCCCTCCGTCCTGTTCAGGTTGTTTGCCATGAAGATGGATTTTGCTCTCTCAGATCCTTCATAGCTGCCTACATCTTCTCCAGGGATCATTTCTGCATCGAACTTTGAGGTTCTCAGCAGTTGGAAGATACCCTACATTCATGTATTGTAAGGCGAACTCTGTCCCTGCTCTTTTGTAATTTTAGATTGAAGCAACAGTGTATGGTTAGGGTTAATAACAGGTTCGATTTGGGCAAGGAATCATTATGCGGGATGAATAATGGTATTGGGAACCTGCAATATTTATAGGAATATAGAGATGAAATATAAGTATGAAAACAGAAATCTAGGTAAGATTTGAAGCTCAGAAATGCATTGGGCAACTGATTGCGATACGTAGCTTTGAATTACGTTCTAGATACATGTTTCAGAAAAATCGATATACAATGGCATAGGATCTTGTACCTTGGATGATTGAATGTAGTAGAGAACATCTACTCAAAAAGGGATAGTCGATAGGATCAGGAACATAGTCAGTATGTTTTGAAAGAAGAGTGAGTATAAGATTTGGACCAAAGTTCATAAGCAATAGGGTTTCGGTTAGAGAGTGAATGTCAATGTCAGCACATGTGAAGGGTCAGTCACAATGTTGAACTGGAGAAAATATGTAGGAAAGTAGATATCAATAGAGACATTAGGAAATCAGGCAAAGTACAAAGTGAGTGAAAAAATTAGACATTTTCAATGGTATTGAGGTTGAATATATAATCTTAGGAAGAAACAAATATGTAGTCACCAACAGGATGATCATTTGAGAGCATTAGGCAACCTGGACATGGATGTTTTTAGTAATCCATGTTCAGTTTCCGTTTAGGCTTTGTTACAGTCATACGTGTGACTTTTGCATTTTGTGTCCAGAATACTACTGTGATAACATGCATATGTAGATCAGGTGACATGAGTATTTCTTCCACCATTTCTGGGAGCAATATTTTGAAGATGTATAAATTAGTATTGGGGGTACAAAGAGGTGTAACCTGTGTCTATGAATATAGAGATAATGCATGAATAGACCATACTGTGAATAGATAATATAACTGGTTCCACTTTACAAAATGTATTGAATTGATATCTGAAAATATATAAGAAATCTTATATTAATATAAAATCATTCATTCCAACCAGTTATACATCTAATAGTGATATTATAGTTATGATTTATCATGCAGTGTGTGTCCGTTTTGCTTCAAAAGTGATAAAGGAATTCGAAAATAATGTGTTTGGAAAGAAATCTCATGAAAAGATCAGTCAAGAAACATGGAGGAATCCATGTGTTCTAAAGCAGGAAGTGATTGAAAGTGAAACAAATGCCTATAAATTTGCTAACCTGTGGAGGAAATATATATCCTATGATGTGCATAAACTGAAGAAATTGTAATGTCCCAGTGTTGAATAAAAATGAACATCGATAAACACATCATGTCCCATAGGCATCTACTTGCATTGATGATAAACTGTGTCAGTTACTATAGAAATATTAGGATTTGTATGCACCATTCACTGAAGTTAGTTTTCAGTACTAGGAAACAAATATGTATTTCAGGTGGATGAAATTTTTTGAGAATAATCTTGTGAAAAGTTGATTATAAATCCACATTCATGAACATGAATAAAATTAGGGAGTGTATATAAGACACATATATTTCATATTTTGAAAAATAGAAGGAGAGAGTGTATATATATATATATATATATATATATATATATATACACACACACAGACACACACACATACACACCCAGAAACATTAAAAATAGCAATATATGCCAATCAAAATTCACCATGAAATATATATCATCCACAGATCCAAAAATATTCATTGTACTGAACATGGATTTGTGTATAATTTTGTTCAACTAGGAAGCTCACCCATAGGTTGAATTTTCAGTTCCAACGACATTTAGAAGGAGTGATCTTTTCTCTCAATTTGTATCTGCCAAGTTAGCCACCTCACAAGAATGTACGTGTAGTACCAGGTAGGATTCTCTATGTGTATATAAAAATATATTTGCTGAGTAGGCTACAGAGAAAGAGAGACAAGAATTCACATATTTGTTATCTTTAAAACCACATGGACAACTATTGCAACAAAAAATTGTCTAGATTTATAACCCCTAACCTTTAAAATGCAAAAGGCAAGTCCAACTATACACCATGCCTCCTCTGAACTGCTTGTATTTCTATTATGTTTGGGTTATTTTTCTGCCTCATATTAGGATTAGTAGTCAGAGACTAGTAGGGTGTGGTTTACTGTCAGAGATAAAGTATTTGAAATGGAAAATTGAAAAATGAATCCAATATTTATGCAAATATGTCCTACACAAAAGTCTTCCCACTCTCATCCAGATAAATCCTTTGACATTACCTTCACCCCATGTAAGATGCAATTCGAAGAGAAGAGTTAGAAAATCTGTGAATACATATCTGGAATGGAAAATGCACAGGAGTTCACAACCTTGGAGGTGGTAGAGGAGTTTCCAAAAGTAAGTGACTGTGTAAACACTCCACAAACATGGAACTCTGCTGGCCAATAGCCTTCTTGTAAAACTGCCTCTGAGTTTGGACACTTGAAATATATCTTGTTGTCTGGAGCTTTAGCTTCATTTCTGGTGAGACCATCAAACCTGGATCTGCATCTATGTGACCTGGAGGACATCGTTTCTTATTTTCCATTGAACATGTGGTACCAGTGTTGATTTCTCTCTTTGTTGGTAAACTGTGGCCACTGGAAGCTTATTGTCTCCCTGAGTGGACTGTGAAGCCATTTGGTCATCCTGCCCTTTTTGTGGTGTTTCTTTCTTTTTTTTTTTTAATTTTATTTTTTTATTGGTTGTTCAAAACCCTACAAAGCTCTTGACATATCAAATTTCATACATTAGCATACATTAGCTTCAAGTGAGTTATGAACTCCCTTTTTTGCCCCAAGTACAGATTGCAGAATCACATGGGTTACACATCCACATTTTTACATAATACCATAATAGTAACTGTTGTATTCTGCTACCTTTCCTATCCTCTACTATCCCCCCTCCCCTCCCCTCCCATCTTCTCTCTCTACCCCTTCTACTGTAATTCATTTCTCAGCTTGTTTATTTTCCCATTCCACTTACAACCTCTTATATGTAATTTAGTATAACAATGAGGGTCTCCCTCCGTTTCCATGCAATTCCCCTTTTCTCTCACTTTCCCTCCCACCTCATGTCTCTGTTTAATGTTAATCTTTTCTTCCTGCTCTTCCTCCCTGCTTTATTCTTAGTTGCTCTCATTATATCAAAGATGACATTTGGTATTTGTTTTTTAGGGATTGGCTAGCTTCACTAAGCATAATCTGCTCTAGTGCCATCCATTTCCCTGCAAATTCCAAGATTTTGTCATTTTTTACTGCTGCGTAATACTCCATGGTGTATAGATGCCACATTTTTTTAATCCATTCATGCATTGAAGGGCATCTGGGTTCGTTCCACAATCTAGCTATTGTAAATCGTGCTGCTATGAACATCGATGTGGCAGTATCCCTGTAATACGCTCTTTTAAGGTCTTAAGGGAATAGTCCGAGAAGGGCAATAGCTGGGTCAAATGGTGGTTCCATTCCCAGCTTTCTCAGGAATCTCCATACTGCTTTCCAAATTGGCCGCACCAATTTGCAGCCCCACCAGCAATGTACAAGAGAACCCTTTTCTCACTCCAGTAAGATTGGCAGCCATTATGAAATCAAACAACAACAAGTGCTGGCTAGGTTGTGGTGTTTCTTGATGCTGCAATGGGAGTTTGGTATTTGCTTCATGAAATACAAGGAGTTCAACTAGGATATAGGGCTGGAGGGAGTTCTGTCACGTGTGTTGGGTCAGGGTGTGCAGGAGAATTCACCAACCAGGGTTCTATCCCACATAACTTGCCCCCTTGACCATAGCAACTTGATTGTGAACATTGCCCTGAAACCTCTCCATATAACAAGATGCCTTTTCATATAATGGTCTGCTGGCTGTACCAAGTCAGTCACAAGCTATTTGGAAGCCAATGGCAGATCCACATGGCGACACCACAGTTGTATTATCACACACCTGCCCACCACTGCTCTAGGCCCACTACTCAGCAGGCTCCAACTTACTGGCATCTCTGTTCTGCACCATTTTCATGAATCCCAGTCAATCAAGGCACTGTCTGTAACACAACAATCAAGCCTCTGTCTGCAACAGAACATCCAATGGTTCTCCAGTGCCACTTGGTCATTGGGAATTTCAAAAATATCATGGTATTCATCTATCCATTTTTCAAGAATGAAGTTGGAGGCACTTTGGGGTTTCCATTCTTCAAGGAACCATTACATGGGGAGGAAGCTCATTTCAATGAAAGCTCTGAGGAACTCTAACAGGCAAGGCTTCCCAAACACTGGCCAAAAGGTCACAGGAAGCAAGGCCTATGGAGGTCTACAACGGGAGGTCCATGTGTCTTTTGACTCTTAACTATGGCTGCCAAGTTTTTCAGAATAAAATTATGCGGTATCCTTGCTGAGATTTTCAGTTCTCTGAGGAAAGCCATCGTGGGCCTAGATCTCAGGTTTCAAAGGCAACTCTCATGTGTGGCCTCCTACAATGCCAACACAATTAATGGCAATACTTCTCTGAGGTCAGTTCCAGAACTCAGTCTCTAAGAGGAATCACACCTGAGTTCAAGACCATGTGGACCCTGTCATCTCTTCCAACCGCCACACAAATGACCACAATTAAAACCAAAACATTCCCACATGGCCCTCATCTTCAGCCGTATAGACACTCATCATAAACTCTAGCTGGAGGTTTCCATGAGGGGCGCAGCCAAAGACAATGTCCAAAATATGCACCCTTGCCCCTCATTTGTCTAAATTCAGTGTGGCCTGGACACCCTTCCTTTGAACCAGGAGTGATCAAATAGGCCTGCTGTTAATGCTGCTCTGCTTCTCCAATTTGAGGCCTACTGACAGTCAGGTATAGATTCATTATGTGATTTGGCATCATGAGAGAACCCAAGTACTTCTGCAGGATTTGAATAACTCATTTGACCCATAGGAATCCTATTCTCACTTGATGGATTTCCGGAACCTATCAGAGGAAGGCAAGAGACTTCATCTACAATGACTGATCTTTTTGCCATTTTGGTTTTTGATGCACACATGGGATCTTCTTTACATCTATCAGGAGCTGAGAATCTTAGCCACAGCCTCAAACAGGGCCTAGTGTCTGATTAAGACACCATCCTTTTCAAAGCAATTAAGCAAAGAGCCACAGGAGATGCCCATTCATTTTCATTTGAAAACTGTTTCTTCAGGCTTCACAAAAGGGTGGCCTGAGGCAAAGACCTTCCTGACATTCAAGGCAATAGAACCATAGTTAAGCAAATGGACGAAAGCAGGGTTTCTCCACTGAGACTTTACTGGTCACACTGATGTCTGAGTTTTCCGAGATGTTCCCATTCCCTTCAGCTATCAAGAACATGGACATGTCACAGAGCTTGGAGGTGGTACATGTCTTGCACAATAAATCATGAGCCTATTCTGGAGAGTGGCCAGAATTCAGGAAGAAAACAAGAACTTAGGATGTTAGTAGGTGTTTAAGATCCATAAGGCAAACCACAGTCCATTCATCAATTGAGCAGGATGAATGCTGGGAAGCTTTCTACTAGACAGGACACCTCCATTGATGCATTCTCTTTTCTAATGTCTAAAACCACGGACACAGTGGATACACAGACATAGAAAGTCGCCTTGTCAAAAGACTTACTAGAAACAGTCGACTCCAAACCAAACCAACCACCTTTCCTACCTATTCTCAGAACATGAGACAAAACCGCAAACTCACACCCACACACAAAGGCACCTCCTTCCCAAAAGTAGGTCTGTAACTATCCGGAATGTCTTCTGACTGGTGGGCCATACTATGTTCCCCACAAAATGGCCTCTCCTGTCTCAGATCTTGTCTCCTTGGCCAACTCTGTGATGCTTTGAGGAGCCAACCGTTAGCCACTACCTGCTATCTCAGGAAAAGCTTCTCTTCAGAGCTCTACTGACATTTGGCCATCCTCACATCAGTAGGTACCAAGAAGGTCTGATCTGTACTTGGTAAATCCAAACAAGTGAGCCCACTGGGACAGGGACTGGGACTGGCTCTCGGTTCCTGGCTTCTTGCATCAAAATTTCCGAATGTTCCATGACCAAGGAAGTTAGGTAGGTCACTTCCTTCAGGAACTGAAAGAGGTCACTGCCTTGGCAACAACTTTGCCCTAACCGTTGCTTCCAAGGGTTCCATTAGATAGAGGCTGCCCCTACTTCCTTTGAAAATTTGACTAGTTTCAATTGTATATCAAAATAGGCACCTGGGAACAGCTCTCCATGCAGGTCTGGTTAGGTCAATCTTCTCTACATTAAAAAGAGAGAGGCTGATGCATACACATCCCTTTTTCCTGTCTAGATTGTTTGCCATTGAAGATGGCTTTTGCTCTCACAGGTCCTTCATAGCTGCTGACATCTTCTCCAGGGATTATTTCTGCATCGAACTTTGAGGTTCTCAGCAGTTGGAAGATACCCTACATTCCTATATTGTAAGGCGAACTCTGTCCCTGCTCTTTTGTAATTTTAGATTGAAGCAACAGTGTATGGTTAGGGTTAATAACAGGTTCGATTTGGGTAAGGAATCATTATGCGGGATGAATAATGGTATTGGGAACCTGCAATATTTATAGGAATATAGAGATAAAATATAAGTATGAAAACAGAAATCTAGGTAAGATTTGAAGCTCAGAAATGCATTGGGCAACTGATTGCGATACGTAGCTTTGAATTACGTTCTAGATACATGTTTCAGAAAAATCGATATACAATGGCATAGGATCTTGTACCTTGGATGATTGAATGTAGTAGAGAACATCTACTCAAAAACGGATAGTCGATAGGATCAGGAAGATAGTCAGTATGTTTCGGAAGAAGAGCGAGTATAGGATTTGGACCAAAGATCTTTAGCAATAGTGTTTCCGTTACAGAGTGAATGTCAATGTCAGCACATGTGAAGGGTCAGTCACAATGTTGAACTGGAGAAAATATGTAGGAAAGTAGATATCAATAGAGACATTAGGAAATCAGGCAAAAGTATCAAGTGAGTGAAAAAATTAAACATTTTCAACAGTTTTGAGGTTGAATATATAATCTTAGGAAGAAACAAATATGTAGCCAGCAATAGTATTGACATTTGAGAGCATTAGGCAACCTGGTCAGGGATGTTTTTAGTAATCCATGTTCAGTTTACCTTTAGGCTTTGGTACAATCATACGTGTGGCTTTTGAATTTTGTGTCCAGAATATTACAGTGATAACATGCATATGTAGATCAGGTGACATGAGTATTTCTTCCACCATTTCTGGGAGCAATATTTCAAATATGTATAGATTAGTATTGGGGGTACAACCAGGTGTACCCTGTGTCTATGAATATAGAGATAATGCATGAATAGACCATACTGTGAATAAATAATATAACTTGTTACACTTTAAACAATGTATTGAATTGATATCAGAAAATATATAAAAAATCTTTTATTGATATATAATCATTCATTCCAACCAGTAATACATCTAATGGTGATATTACAGTGATGGTTTATCATGAAGTGTGTGTCCGTTTTGCTTCTAAAGTGATAAAGGAAATCGAAAATAATGTGTTTGGATAGAAGTCTCATGAACAGACCAGTCAAGAAACATGGAGGAATACATGTGTTCTGAAGCAGGAAGTGATTGAAAGTGAAACAAATGCCTATATATTTGCTAACCTGTGGAGGAAATATATATCCTACGATGTGCATAAAATGAAGAAATTTTAATGTCCCAGTGTTGAATAAAAATGAACATCAATATACACATCATGTCCTATAGGAATCTACTTGCTTTGATGATAAACTGTGTCAGTTACTGTAAAAATATTAGGGTTTGTAAGCACGATTCACTGAAATTAGTTCTCAGGACGAGGAAACAAACATGTATTTCAGGTGGTTGAATGTTTCTGAGAATAATCTTATGAAAAGTTGATTTTATATCCACATACATGAATATGAATGAATTTAGATAGTGTTTAATAAGACACATGTTTTTCATATTTTGAAAAATCTAGAGAGTATATATATATATATATATATATATATATATATATATATATATACACATATAAAACTCATGGAGAAATATTACAATGAAAATTTGACAAGATTTATAACACATACCCTTGATAAAGCAGAAGGCAATTCCAAGTATATACCATGCCTCCTATTAAAGGCCTGTATTTCTATTCTGTTAGTTTTCTTTTTATCCATCATATTAGCATTAGTAGTCAGAGTCTATTAGGGTATGTGTTAGTGTCGGGGATCAGTATTTCAAATGAAAATAGGAAAATAAATCTAATGTGTATGCAAATATGTGCTACACAAAAATCTTGCCACTCTCATGCAGAACAATTCCTTTACATTAACTTCACTCCAAGTAAGACACAATTAGTGGAGAGGAGTTCGAAAACCTGTGATTACATATGTGGAACTGAAAATGTTCAGGAGTTCACAACATTGGATGTGGTAGAGCAGTTTCCAAAAGTAAGGGAGAGGTTAAACACTCCACAAACTTGGAGCTCTGCTGGCCTTAAGACTTCTTGAGAAAATGCCTCTCAGGTTGGGAACATGAAATATATGAAGTTGTCAGGAGATTTAGCTTCCTCATTGTGACACCATCAAATGTGGGTCTGCATCTATGTGACCTGGAGGAAATGGTTCCTTATTTTCTAATGAACATGAGGCAGCAGTTCTGAATTCTTTCTTGGTTAACTGTGGCCACTGGGAGTTAAGTGTCTCCCCGTGTGGTCTGTGAAGCCATTTGGTCATCCTCCATTTTTGTGGTGTTTCTTACTGCTGCAATGGGAGTTTGGAATTGGCTTAATGAAATACAAGGAGTTCAACTGGGACACAATTCTGGAGGGAGCTCTGACACGTGTGATTGGTCAGGGTCTTCAGGAGAATGTTCGAAACATGGGTCTATCCCACATAGCTTTCCCCTTGACTATAGCAACCAGATTCTGAACATTGCCCTGAAACCTCTCAATAAAACAAGATGCCTTTACATATAAGGGTCTGCTGCCTGCACCATATCAGTCACAAGTATTTTGGAAGCCAAAGGAAGATCCACGTGGTCCCACCACAGATATTTATTCACAAACGTATAGTCCACTGCTCTAGCCCCAATACTCAGCAGGCTCCAACTTACTGACATCTCGGTTCTATACCATTTTCATGACAACCAGTCAATCAAGGAACTGTCTGGTACACACATGATCAGCAACAGGACATCCAAAGTTTCTCCAGTGCCACCTGGTCATGGAAATTTCAAAAATTTCATGGTATTTGTATAGCCATTTTTCAAGGATGATGTTGGAGGCACTGTGGGTTTCAATTCATTCAGGAACCATTAAATGGTGAGTAAGATCATTTCAATGAAAGCTCTGAAGAACTCTCACAGGCAAGGCTTCCCAATGAGTGCCCAAAAGTTCACATGAAGCCAGGCTCATTGAGGTCTACAATATGAGGTACATGTGTGTTTTGAGTCTCAACTATGACTTCCAAGTCTTTCAGTAAAAAAATCATGTGTTACCCTGGCTGAGATTCCCAGTGCTCGGTGGAAAGCCACCCTGGGCCTAGATCTCAGTTTCCAAGGGCTAATCTCATGTATGGCCTCCTATAATCCCAAAACAATTCATGGCAATACTTCTCTCAAGTCAGTTCCAGAACTCAGTCTCTAAGGAGTATCAGAGCAGAGTTCAAGCCCTGGTGGACGAAGTCATCTCTTCCAACCGCCACACAAATGACCACAATTAAAACCAAAACACTCCTACATGACCCTCATCTTCTTCCATAAAGACACTCATCATAACATATGGCTGGAGGTTTCCATGAGGGGCACAGCCCAAGACAGTGTCCAAAATAAGCTCCCTTGCCCCTCATTTGCCTAAAGTCAGGGTGGCTTGGACACCCTTCTTGTGAACCAGGAGTGATCTTTAAGGGTAAAAGAAATTGAAATTAAAGTGTAAAAGTTAAAGTGTAAAAGACCGGGTTTGTAAAGTTTCTAAGATTCAAGGCCTGATTTAAAATGTAAAGGACCAGGTATTGTTAAGTTCCTATGCTACATGAAAAATCTGAAATTCCTGTTAATTGTAGGACAATTTCTGGACTGCCCAGTAAATATTCCCCCTGATCGCCTGGTTGTTTAATAACCTAGGACCCTGTGTGGCTTGGCACATATGCATCGCAGGGCCTAATCTAATCAATTTGAATCTGTACCCCGCTGTAGAACTGACCTATCCCTCCTGCCTGACATGTTCCCACCAATGAATGAACTAATCATGTTTAGGATTTGTTGTTTGATTTTCCCGCAGTGTATGATGATTTGTTAAAAGATACTGTGATATATGTAAAGTCTCGCCCTCCCCAAAAAGTGTACTTAAGCACTGCTCAACCTCAGCTCTGAGATCTGGGCTGCTCTCCCTTCTTGAGAGACCACGGAGCCCTAGCATACTGGATTGGATCCTCAATAAATGTCTTTTGCTGTTGCATGAGCCGTGGTCTCATACATGAACATGAATGAATTTAAGGAGTGTATAATAAGACACATATATTTCATATTTTGAATAATCTATAGAGTGCAGATTTTTCACAAAACACATACAGAGATATTAAAAAGTAGCAATATATATGCCAATCAAAATTCATCATGAAATACATATCATACACAGATCCAAAAATATTTATTTTACTTAACATGGATTTATGTGTAATGTTGTTCAACTAGGAAGCTCACGCATAGGTTGAATTTTCAGTTCCTACAGCGTTTAGGAGGAGTGATCTCTTCTCACAATTTGTATCTGCCAAGTAGGCCACCTCACAATAATGTACGTGTGGTACCAGGTAGGATTCTATTTGTGCATATAAAAATACATGTGCTGAATAGGCAACAGAGAAAGGGAGACAGGAATTCACATATTTGATACCTTTCAAAACACATGGAGAACTATATCAATTAAAAATTAACCAGATTTTTAACAACTACCCTTTATCATGCAAAAGGCAAGTCCAACTATACACCATGCCTCTTCTGAACTGCTTGTATTTCTATTCTGTTTGGGTTATTTTTCTCCATCATATTAGCATTAGTAGTCAGAGTCTAGTAGGGTATGCGTTAGTGTCATGGATTCAGTAATTCAAATGGAAATAAAGGAAAATAAATCCATTGTGTATGCAAATATGCGCTACAAAAAAAACCTTTCCACTCTCATTCAGAGCAATGCCTTGACATTACCTTCACCCAAGTAAGACACAATTAGAGGACAAGAGTTAGAAAATCTGTCAATACATATCTGGAATGGAAAATGCTCAGGAGTTCACAAGCTTGGGCATTTTAGAGGAGTTTTCAAACTTAAGGGACAGGATAAACAGTCCAAATTCATGGAACTCTGCTGGCCTAAAGACTTCTTGAGAAACTGCCTCTGAGGTTGGGCACTTGAAATATATGTTGTTGTCAGGAGCTTTAGCTTCCTTTGTAGTGATACCATCAAAGATGGGTCTTCATTTATCTGACCTGAAGGACATGGTTTCTTATTTTCCAAAAGAACATGAGGCAGCAGTGCTCAATTCTTCCTTTGAAGGTAAACTGTGTCCATGGAGGGGTAAGTGTCTCCCCGTCTTGACTGTGAAGCCAATTGGCCATCCTACAATTTTCGTGGTGTTTCTTGCTGCTGCACTGGGCTTTTGGTTTTTCCTTCATGAAATACAAGGAGTTCAACTGGACACAGTGCTGGAGCGAGTTCTGTCACGTGTGGAGGGTCAGGGTCTACAAGAGAATTCACCAACCAGACTTCTATCCCACATAACTTGCAACATTATCCATAGCAAACTGATTCTGAACATTGTCCTGAAACCTTTACATATAACAAGATGCCTTTACAGATAAGGGTCGGCTAGCTGCACCATGTAAGCCACAAGCCATTTGGAAGTCAAAGGCAGACCCAAATGGCCCCACCACAGATGTTTTATCATACACCTGCACACCACAGCTCTGGGCCCACTTCTCAGCACTCTCCAACTTACTGGCATCTCTGTTCTACACAATTTTCATGAAATCGAGTCAGTCAAGGCACTGTCTGGTACACTCATGATCAGCAACAAGACATCCAAAGGTTCTCCAGTGCCACCTGGTCAGGAGAATTTCATGGTATTTATAGAGCCATTTTTCAAGGATGAAGTTGGAGGCACTGTGGGTTTCAATTCATTCAGGAACCATTAAATGTTGAGGAAAATCATTTCAATGAAAGCTCTAGAGAACTCTCACAGGTAAGGCTTCCCAAAGAGTGGCCAAAATACACATATATTTCATATTTTGAAAAATCTTGACAGTATATATATATATATATATATATATATATATATATATATATATATATATACAAACAGACACAGACATTAAAAACTAGCAATATATATGCCAATCGAAATTCATCATGAAATATATATCATCCAAATATCCAAAAATATTCATTTTACTGAACATGGATTTATGTATAATGTTGTTCAACTAGGAAGCTCACCCATAGGTTGAATTTTCAGTTCCAACAGCGTTTAGGAGGAGTGAACTTTTCTCACAATTTGTATATGCCAAGTCAGCCACCTCACAAGAATATATGTGTGATACAAGGTACAATTCTATATGTGCATATAAAAATACATGTGCTGAATAGGATACAAAGAAATGGGGGAGACAGGAATTCACATATTTGATAAGTTTAAAAATACATGGACAACTCTTTCAACAAAAAATTGACTAGATTTAAAACTCCTTCCCTATATAATGGAAAAGTTAATTCAATGGTACACCATGCCTCCTCTGATATGTTTTTATTTCTGTTCTGTTTGGGTTATTTTTCTCCATTACGTTAGGATTAGTTGTCAGAGTCTTGTAGGGTATGGGTTAGTTTCAGGGATTCAGTATTTCAAAAGGAAAATTGGAAAATGAATCCAATGTGTATGCAAATATGTGCTACACAAAAATCTTCCGACTCTCATCCACAACAATGCCTTGACCTTAACTTCGTCCCAAGTAACACATGTAGAGGAGATGAGTAAGAAAATCTGTGAATACATATCTGGAATTTAATATGCTCAGGAGTTCACAAACTTGCAGGTAGAAGGCGAGATTCCAAAAGTAAGGGACAATGTAAACACTCCAAAAACATGGAGCTCTGCTAGCCTAAAGGCTTCTGGAAAAACTGGCTCTGATGTTGGGCTCTTGAAATATATGTTGTTGTCAGGAGCTTTAGCTTTTTTTGTAGTGAGACCATAAAAGCTGGGTCTGCATCTATGTGACCTGGAGGAGATGCTTTCTTATTTACCAATGATCATGAGGCAGCATTGCTGAATTCTCTCTTTCGGGGTCAACTGTGGCCACTTGGGGCTAAGTGTCTCCTCATGTGGACTGTGAAGCCATTTGATCATCCTCCAATTTTTGTGATATTTTTTGCTGCTACACTGGGAGTTCAGTATTTGCTTCACGAAATACAAGGAGTTCACCTGGGACACAGTGCTGGAGGGAGTTCTGTCACGTGTGGTGGGACAGGGTCTGCAGGAGAATGCACAAACCAGGCTTCTGTCCAACATAGCTTGACCCCTTGACCATAGGAACCTGATTCTGAACATTGCCCTGAAACTTATCCATATAACAAGAATCATTTACATATAAGGGTCTGCTGGCTGCACCATGTCAGTCACAAGCCATTTGGAAGCCATTGGGAAATCCACATGGAAGCACCACAGATGTTTTATCTCACACATGCCCACCTTTGCTCTAGGCCCACTATTCAGCAGGCTCCAACTTACTGGAATCTCTGTTCTACACCATTTTCGTGAAACCCAGCCAATCAAGGCACTGTCTGGTACACTCATGATCACCAACAGGATATCCTATGGTTCTCCAGTGCCTCCTGGATATGGGAATTTCAAAAATTTCATGGTATTTATCGAGCCCATCTTTCAAGGTTGAAGTTGGAGGCACTGAGTGTTTCATTTAATTCGGTAACCATTAAATGGTGAAGAAGCTCATTTCAAAGAAAGATCTGGAGAACTCTCACTGCCAAGACTTCCCAAAGAGTGGCCAAAAGGCCACATGAAGCCAGGCCCATTGAGGTCTACAATGTGAAGTGCATTTGTGTTTTGACTCTCAACTATTGCTGCCAAGTGTTTCAGAATAAAATTATGTGATACCTTGGCTGAGATTCCCAGTGCTCTGTGGAAAGCCACACTGGGAATAGATCTCAGTTTCCAATGGTGACTCTCATGCGTGGCCTCCTAATATCCCAACACAATTCATGGCAATACTTCTCTGAGGTCAGTTCCAGGACTCAGTCTCTATAGGGTATCACACCAGAGTTCAAGCCCAGGTGGACCCAGTCATCGCTTCCAACTTCCACACAAATTACCACAATTAAAACCAAAACACTCCCACATGGCCCTCATCTTCTTCCATGTAGACACTCCTCATAACCTCTGGCTGGATGTTTCCATGAGGGGTGCAGCCCAACACAGAGTCCAAATAACCTCGCTTGCTCGTCATTTTCTTAAAGGCAGGGTGGCCTGTACACCCTTCCTGTGAACCACAAGGGATCAAAAATGCCTTCCTTTAATACTGCTCTGCTTCTCCAATTTGAGGCCTACTGACTGTCAGGTATAGATTCTTTATGTGATTTGGAGTCATGAGAAAACACAAGCATGTATGGGATAGCCTTTGCAGGGCTTAGAAGAACTCATTTGATTCAAAGGATCTCTATTCTCACTTGATGGTGGTCAGGAAACTAAGAGAGAAAGGCGAGAGACTTCATCAACAATTACTGATCTTTTTCCCATTTTGGTTTTGGATGCACACATGGGATCATTCTTTAGATGCATCAGGTGCTGAGAACCTAAGCCACAGCCTCACACAGGGCCAAGAGACTGATTCCGACACATCCATTTCCAAAGAAATTAACAAAGAGCCACAGGTGATGCCCATTTATTTCCATTTTAAAACTGTTTTCTTCAGGCTTCACAAAGCGGTGTCTTGAGGCCAAGACCTTCCTCACATTCAGGGGAAGAGAAGAATTGGTTAGCAAAAAACCCAAAGCAGAGTTTCTCCACTGAGGCTTTCCTGGTCACACTGATATCTGAGTTTTTTGAGATGCTAGCCATTCCCTTTAGCTATCCATTACATGGCCTTGTCACAGAGCTTGGAGGTGGTACATATCTTGGACACAAAACCATGAGCCTATTCTGGAGAGTGGCCAGAATCAGGAAGAAAACAGGAACTTAGGAAATTAGTAGGTGTTGCCCATCCATAAGGGAAGCCACAGTCCATTCATCAATTGGGCAGAATGAATGCTGGGTAGGTTTCTACTAAACAGGACACATCCATTGATGAATTCTCTTTTCAAATGTCTACAACCACAGACACAGTGGGATACACAGACATAGAAACACTCACTTTGTGAAACGAGTTACTAGGAACAGTCCACTCCAAACCAAACAAACCGCCTTTTTTACCTATTCTCAGAAAATGAGACAAAACCACAAACTCACACCCACACCCACAAAGGCACCTCCTTCCCCCAAAGAGGTCTGTGTCTATCCGGAGTGTCCTCTGACTTGTGGGCCTTATTATGTTCCCTGAAATGTTCTGTCCTGTCACAGATCTGGTCTTTTTGGCCAAATCTGTGAAGTGGTCAGGAGCCAGCTGTGAGCAACTTCCTGCTTTCTCAGGAAAGGCCCCTCTTCTGAGCTCTCCTGAAATTTGGCCATTCTCACATCAGTAGGTACCAAGAAAGACTGACTCTGTTCTTGGTAAATCCAAATAAGTGAGCCCACTGGGAATGGTACTGGGACTGCCTCTGGTAGCCTGGCTTCCTGGATCCCAAGTTCAGAGAGTTCTATCACCAAAGAAGTGAGGAAGGTCACCTCCTTTGTGAACTGAATGAGGTCACTGCTTTGGAAACCACTTTGTCCTAAGATTTGCTTCCAAGGTTCCCATGAGATGGAGGCTGCCCCTATTTCCTGTGATACGTTCACAACTGAGGATTGTATATCAACCGTAGGCAGTCGGGAACAGCTGTCTACACTGGACTGGTTTGGTCCATCTTCTCTACATTTAGAAGAGTGAGGCTTATTCTGACACTTCCCTTCATCCTGACCGGGTTGTTTGCCATGGAAGATGACTTTTGCTCTCTCAGGTCCTTCATAGCTGCCTACATCTTCTCCAGGGATCATTTCTGCATGGAACTTTGAGGTTCTCAGCAGGTGGAAGATCCCCTACACTCCTGTATTGGAAGACTAATTCTGTCCCTCCTCTTCTGTAAAGTTAGATTGAGGAAACATTGTATGGTTAAGGTTAATAACAGCTTCCATTTGGGTTAGGAATCATTCTCTTGGATGAATAATGGTATTGGAATTTTGCGATATTTTCAAGAATATATAGGTGAAATATAAGTATGAAAAAAGAAATCTAGGTAATTTTTGAAGCACAGAAGGGAATTGGCCCCATTATTGGGATTCTTAGCTTTGAATTATGTTCTGCACAGGTGTCTCAGATTAATTGATATACAATGGCATAGGACCTTGTCTTTTGGATGATTGAATGTCGAAGAGAAAATCCAGTCCAAAAGGGATAGTTGGTGGATTAGGAAGATATTCGGTAGATTTAGAATGAAGAGTGTGTATAGCATTTGGACCAAAAGATCTTTAGCAATAGGGTTTTGGGTAGAGAGTGAAAGTAAATGTCAGCACATGTGAAGAGTCAGTCATAATGATGAACTGGGGAAAAAATACAGGAAATCAGATTTCAATAGAGACATTAGGAAATCAGGCAAAGTATAAAGTGAGTGATAGGATTAGACATTTTCAACAGGGTTGAGGTTGAATATGTAATTTCAGGAAGAAACAAATATGTAGTCACCAGTAGGATTCACTTTTGAGAGCATTAGGCAACCTGGACATGGATTTTTTTTTAATCCATGCTCACTTTCCATTTAGGATTTGGTACAATCATAAGTGTGACCTTGCTTTTTGTTTCCACAATATTACTGTGATTAATGTATATATAGATCAGGTGACATGAGTATTTCTTCCACAATTTCTGGGAGCAATATTTTGAAGACATATAATTTAGTATTGTGGGTACAAATAGGTATACTCTGTGTTATATGAATATAAAGATAATGCATGAATAGACCATACTGTGAATAAATAATATAACTGGTTCCAAATTTAAATCATGGATTGAATTGATATCTGAATATATACTGGAAATCTTATATTGATATTCATACAATCATTCCAACCAGTTATACATCTAATGGTAATATCACTGTTATGGTTTATCATGAAGTGTGTGTGAGCTTTGCTTCTAAAATGATTATGGAAATTGAAAATAATGTGCTTGGAAAGAAGTCTCATTAAAAGAGCAGTCAAGAAACCTGGGGGAATACATATGTTCTGAAGCAGGAAGTAATTGAAAGTGAAAAAAAATGCCTATAAATTTGTGAATTTGTGAATGAAATATGTATTCTATTATGTGCAAAAACTGAAGAAATATAAATGTACCAGTTTTGAATAAAAATGAACGTCAAAATACATATCATGTCCCATAGGAATCCACTTGCATTGACGTTAAACTGAGTCATTTACTATAGCAATATTAGAATTTGTATGCACCATTCACTGAAGTTAGTTTTCAGTATTAGGAAACAAATATGTATTTCAGGTGGATTAATATTTCTGAGAACATTCTTATGAACAGTTGAATATAAATCCACATTCATGAACATCAATGAATTTAGGGAGTATATAATAAGACACATACATTTCATATTTTGAAAAATCTGGAGAGTTTATACATATATATATGCACACACACACACACACACACACACACACGTATACATTAAAAAGTAGCAATATATATGCCAATCGAAATACATCATGAATTATATATCATCCACAAATCCAAAAATCTTCATTTTTCTGAGCATCGATTTATGTATAATGTTGTTCAACTAGGGAGCTCACCCATAGTTTGAATTGTAAGTTCCAACAGCATTTAGGAGGAGTGATCCCTTCTCACAATTTGTATTTGCAAAGTCAGCAACCTCACAAGTATGTACATGTGATACCAGGTAGGATTCTATATGTGAATATAAAAATGCATGTGCTGAATAGGGTACAGAGAAATGGAGACAGGAATTCTCATATTTGTTAACTTTAAAAACACATGGAGAAGGGAGGGGCAGAGCCGCCAACCGCGCCTGTAAGGTAGGCGGACCTGCGAGCCACCCGTAGAACAGGCCTAGCGGCCCGCCATCGTGAAAGACACATCACCCTGGTTGGGGGTTGGGCAGAGCCACTGCACGCCTGCAAGGAACGCGGACATGCGACCCACAGGCAGAACAGGCCCAGACACCCGCGGAGGGGCAGAGACACCCCTTGCGACTTCAAGATAGGTGAACCTGCGACCCACCGGCTGAAGCGGCCCAACTGCCTTCAGAGGCGCAGAGCCGGCCCCCGCGCCTGCGAAGTAGGTGGACCTGCGAACACCGACACACCAGGTGCTAGGCCCCACCAGGGTGCTAGACACATAACCAGGTTTGGGGAGGGGCCGAGCCGCTGCCCGTGCCTGCAAAGCAGGTGGACCTCTCACCCAGAGGCAGAACAGACCCAGCGACCTACCAGCGTGGTAGACACTTCGCCCCGGTTTGGGGGGGGGGGGGCAGAGATGCCACTCACGCCTGCAATGTAGACAGCCCTGCAACGCACAGACAGAAGAGGCCCAGCGGAGCGCGGAGGGGCAGAGCCGACGCCTGTGCCTGCAAGGTAGCTGGACCTGTTACCCACTGGCTGAACAGGACCAGCACCCGCAGAGGGGTAGATCAACTGCCCGCTCCTGCAAGGTAGGCGGACCAGATACCAAGAAGCAGAACAGGCCCAGCGGCGTGCTGGTGTGGTAGGCACATTGCCCCAATTGGAGGAGGGGCAGAGCCGCTGCTTACGCCTGTGAGGGAGACTTTTCAAGAATACAATAGCAATATAAACATTTAGGGGTAAAATTCAATAACACAAAAGTTTCACTAAGCCGAAAAAAACGTGAAAAGTAGGGAAAGACAAGGAAAGAAAGGACCACAAGCAACGCAGGTCAACTCAACATTAGAAGAGGTAATATCTGCAGCATATGGAATGTCAGATAAAGAATCAGGATATACTTGCTTCAGATGATCTGGAGTCTCCAGGGAGACATTAGACAGTAAAATCAGACAATGAAAGATCACTTTGACAATGAATTACATAAACAAATCCAAGAAGCAAAAGATCAACTATACAGGGAGATAGAGGTTATAAAAAACACACAAACAGAAATCATAGAAATGCAGGAAGAAATAAACCAACTTAAAAACTCAATTGAGAATACTACCAGCAGAGTAGATCACTTAGAAGATAGAACATCAGACAATGAAGACAAAGTATTTCAACTTGAAAAGAACATAGAAAGCTCAGCAAGACTGTTAAGAAACCATGAGCAGAACATCCAAGAAAGATGGGATAACATGAAGAGACCAAACTAAAGAGTAATTGGGATACAGGAAGGTATACAGGTCCAAACCACAGGATTGAGCAATCTATTCAATGAAATAATATGAGAAAACTTTCCAGACATGAAGAATGAGACAGAATCCCAAATCCTAGAAGCCTACAGGACGCCAAATGTGCAAAATCATAAGAGATAAACACCTAGACATATTATAATGAAGATGCCAAACATACAGAATAAAGAGAGAATTTTAAAAGCTACAAGAGAAAGGAAGCAGATTACATTTAGGGGTAAACCAATCAGGATAACAGCTGATCTTTCAACACAGACTCTGAAAGCTAGAAGATCCTGGAATAACATTTTTCAATCACTGAAAGAAAATGGGTTCCAACCAAGAATTGTGTATTCAGCGATTTTAAGCTTCAGGATGGAAGATGAAATTAAAACCTTCCATGATAAACAAAAGTTAAAAGAATTTGCAGCTAGAAAACCATCTCTTCAAAAGATCCTTGTCAAAACATTATAGGAAGACGAAATGGAAAATAACAATGAAAACCAACAGTGGGAGGTAGTACAGTAAAGGGGCGAAAAATAATCAAAGAGAAAAACAAACCATGTTTAGTAACATAAATAAACAAATATGGCTGGAAGAACAACCCATATTTCAAAAATAACCCTAAATGTTAATGCCTTAAACTCACCAATTAAGAGACACAGGCTAGTAGAATGGATCACGAAAGAAGACCCAAAAATTTTCTGCCTACAGGAGACATATTTGATAGGAAAAGACATATATAGACTAAAGGTGAAAGGTTGGGAGAAATCATATCACTCATATTGACTTCGGAAACAAGCAGAAGTGTCCATACTCATATCAAATAAAATAGATTTCAAGACAAAGTTAATCAAACGGGATAAAGAGGGACACTACATATTGCTCAAGGGAACCATACACCAACAAGACATAACAATCATAAATATATGTGCCCCAAACAATGGTTCAGCTATGTTAATCAAACAAACTCTTCTCAAGTTCAAGAGTCTGGTAGACCACCATACAATAATCATGGGAGATTTCAACACACCTCTCTCACTACTGGACAGATATTCCAAACAAAAGTTGAATTAGGAAACTATAGAACTCAATAACACAATTAATAACCTAGACTTAATTAACATATATAGAATATACCACCCAACATCAAGCAGTTACACTGTTTTCTCAGCAGCACATGGATACCTCTCAAAAATAGATCATATATTATGTCACAGAACAACTCTTAGACAATATAAAGGAGTATAGATAATACCAGGCATCTTATCTGATCGTAATGGAATGAAACTGAAATCAACAATAAAAGAAGGAAGAAAAATTCATGCATCACTTGGAGAATGAACAATACGTACTGAATGATCAATGGGTTATTGAAGACATCAAGGAGAAAAATAAAAAAAATTCTTAGACATAAATGAAAAAGACAGACAGAACATATCAGAATCTATGGGACACTTTGAAAGCAGTTCTAAGTGGAAAATTCATTGCTTGGAGTTCTTTCCTTAAAAAAAGAAAAAAAAAAAGAACAACAAATAAATGATCTCATAGTTCATTTCAAAATCCTAGAAAAAGAAGAGCAAAACAACAGAAAAAGAAGTAGAAGGCAAGAAATAATTAAAATCAGAGCTGAAATTAATGAAATCGAAACAAAAGAAACAATTGAAAAAATTGAAAATACTAAAAGTTGAAAAATTAATAAAATCGACAGACTCTTAGCCATGTTAATGAAGAAAAGAAGAAAGGGAACTCAAATTACTATCATAAGGGATGAAAAAGGCAATATCACAACAGACACTTCTGAAATACAGAAGATAATCAGAAATTATATTAGAAGATAGTGAAGGCATCAATAAATTTCTTAAGTCATATGATCTGCCCAGATTGAGTCAGGAGGATATAAACAACCTAAGCAGACCAATATCAATTGAGAAAATAGAAGAAACCATCCAAAGACTACCAACTAAGAAAAGCCCAGGACTGAATGGGTATACAGCAGAGGAGGCCAATATCACCCTGATTCCTAAACCAGACAAAGACCCTTCAAAGAAACAAATGTACAGACCAATCTCTCTAATGAACCTAGATGCAAAAATCCTCAATAAAATTCTGGCGAATCAGATACAAAAACATATTTAAAAAATTGTGCAACATGATCAAGTAGGATTCATTCCTGGGATACAAGGCTGGTTCAATATACGGAAATCAATAAATGTTATTCACCACATCAATAGACTTAAAAATAAGAACCATATGATCACCCCAATAGATGCAGAAAAAGCATTCAATAAAGTACAGCATCCCTTTATGTTTAAAACTCTAGAAAAACTGGGATAACAGGAACATACCTCAATATTGTAAAAGCAATCTATGCTAAGCCTCAGGCTAGTATCATTCTGAATTGAGAAAAAATTGAAGGCATTCCTTCTAAAATCTGGAACAAGACAGGGATGCCCTCTCTCACTATTTCTGTTCAACATAGTTCTCGAACACTGGCCAGAGCAATTAGACAAATGAAAGAAATTAAAGGCATAAAAATAGGAAAAGAAGAACTTAAATTATCACTATTTGCAGATGACATGATTCTATACCTAGTAGACCCAAAAGGGTCTACAAGAAACTATTAGAGATAATAAATGAATTCAGCAAAGTGGCATGATATAAAATCAACAATCATAAATCAAAAGCATTCCTGAATATCAGCAACAAATCCTCTGAAACGGAAATGAGGACAACCACTCCATTGAGAGTATCCTCAAAAAAAATAAAATAAAATATTTGGTTATCAACGTAACAAAAGATGTGAAAGACTTACACAATGAAAACTACAGAACCCTAAAGAGAGAAATAGAAGAAGATCTTACAAGATGGAAAAATATACCCTATTCATGGATAGGCAGAATTAACATCATCAAAATGGCGATATTACCAAAAGTTCTCTATAGGTTTAATGCAATGCCAATCAAAATCCCAATGGCATTTCCTGTAGAAATAGATAAAACAATTATGAAATTCATATGGAATAATACAAGACCCAGTATAGCAAAGACAACTCTAAGCAGGAAGTGTGAATCAGGCGGTATAGCGATACATGTCCTCAAACTATACTACGGAGCAATAGTAACAAAAAGAGCATGGTACTGGTACCAAAACTGGCGGGTGGACCAATGGTACAGAATAGAGGACACAGAAATCAATCCACAAAATTACAGCAATCTTATATTTGATAAAGGAGCTAAAAGCATAAACTGAAGGAAGGATAGCATCTTCAACAAATGGTGCTGGAAAAACTGGAATTACATATGTAAGAAAATGAAACTGAATCCCTTTCTCTCGCCATGCACAAAAGTTAACTCAAAATGGATCAAGGAGCTTGATATCAAATCAGCGACACGGCGTCTGATAGAAGAAAACTTTGGCTATGATCTACATACTGTGGGGTCGGGCTCCAAATTCCTCAATAGGACACCCATAGCATAAGAGTTAATAATTAGAATCTACAAACAGGACTTACTCAAACTAAATAGATTTTTCTCAGAAAAAGAAACAATAAGAGAGATAAAAAGGGAGCCTACATCCTGGGAACAAATCTTTACTCCTCACACTTCAGATAGAGCCCTAATATCCAGAGTTATACAAAGAACTCAAAAAATTAAACAATAAGCAAATGAATTACCCAATCAACAAATGGGCCAAGGACCTGAACAGACACTTCTCAGAGGAGGACATACAATCAATCAATAAGTACATCAAAAAATTCTCACCATCTCGAGCATTCAGAGAAATGCAAAACAAACCCACCCTAAGATACCATCTCACTGCAGTAAGCTTGGCAGCCATTATGAAGTCAAACGACAACAAGTGCTGGCGAGGATGTGGGAAAAAGGGTACACCTGTACATTGCTGGTGGGACTGCAAATTGGTGCAGCAAATTTGGAAAGCAGTATGGAGATTTCTTGGAAACTTGGGAATGGAACCGCCATTTGACCCAGCAATTCCCATTCTTGGTCTAATACCTATAGACCCAAAAAGTGCATGCTACAGGGACACTGATAAATCTATGTTCATAGCAGCACAATTCACAATAGGAAGACTGTGGAACCAACCTAGATGCCCTTCAATAGATGAATGGATTAAAAAAAATGTGGCATTTATACACAATGGAGTATTACTCTGCATTAAAAAATGACAAAATCATACAATTTGCAGAGAAATGGATGGCATTAGAACGTATTATGCTACGTGAAGATAGCCAATCACTAAAAAACAAATGCCAAATGTTTTCTTTGATATAAGGAGAGTAACTAAGAACAGAGTTGGGAGGAAGAGCATGAGAAGATGATTAATATTAAACAGGGGTGAGAGGTGGGAGAAAAAAGGAAAGAGAAGGAAAATTACATAGAAATGGAAGGAAACCCTCATGGTTATAAAAAATTAAATACAAGATGAAGTGAGGGGAATGGGGACAAAAACAAGTGGAAGAAATGAATTACAATAGATGGGGTAGAGAGAGAGGATTGGATGGGAGGGGATGGGAGATAGTAGAGGACAGGAAAGTCAGCAGAATACAACAGACACTAGTATAGCAATATGTAAAATAGTGGATGTGTAACTGATGAGATACTGCAATCTGTATACGAAGAAAAATGGAAGTTCATAACCTACTTGAATCAAAGTGTGAAATATGACATGTCAAGAACTATGTAATGTTTTGTAGAACCAACAATAAATATTAAAGGAAAAAAAAACACATGGAGAACTATTTCAATGAAAAATTGACTAGGTTTATAACACCTACACTTCATCATGCAAAAGGCAAGTCCAACTATACACCATGCCTCTTAAGAAGTGCTTGTATTTCTATTCTGTTTGGGTTATTTTTCTTCATCATATTAGGATTAGTAGTCAGAGTTTGGTAGGGTATGCGTTAGTGTCAGGGATTCAGTCTTTGGAATGGAAAATTGGAAAATGAATCCAATGTGTATGCAAATATGTGCTACACAAAAATCTTCCCACTCTCATCCAGAACAATGCCTTGACGTTACCTTCACACCAAATAAGAAACAATTAGAGGAGAAGAGTTAGAAAATCTGTAAACACATATCTGGAATGGAAAATATTCAGGAGTTCACAAACTTGGAGGTGGTAGAGGAGTATCCCAAAGTAAGGGACAGGGTAAACACTCCACAAACATAGAGGTCTGCTGGCCTAAAGACTTCTAGAGAAACTGCCTCTGAGGATGGGCACTTGAAATATATGTTGTCAGTAGCTTTAGCTTCCTTTCTAGTGAGATCATCAAAGCTGGGTCTGCATCTATGTGACATGGAGGACATTCTTTCTTGCTTTCCAATACACATGAGGCAGCAGTGCTGAATTCTCTCTTCGTATGTAAACTGTGGCCACTGGGGTCTAAGTGTCTCCCTGTGTGGACTGTGAAGCCTTTTGTTCATCCTCCATTTTCGTAGAGTTTCCTGCTGCAGCACTGAGAGTTTGGTATTTGCCTCACAAAATACAAGGAGTTCAACTGGAACACAGTCCTGGAGGGAGTTCTGTCATTTGTGGTTTTTCAGGGTCTACAAGAGAATGCACCAACCAGGCTTCATTCCCACATAACTTTCCCCCTTCTCCATAGCAACCTGATTCTGCACATTGCCCTGAAAACTATCCATTTAACAAGACACCGTTACATATAAGTGTCTGGTCACTGCACCGTGTCAGTGACAAACCATTTGGAAATCAATGGCAAAACCACATGGCGCAACCACAGATGATTTATCACACACCTGCACACCACAGCTCAGGGCCCACTACTCAGGAGGGTCCAACTTAATGGCATCTCTGTTCTACACCATTTTCATAAATCCCAGTCAATCAAGGCACTGTCTGGTACACTCATGATCAGCAAGAGGTGCTGACAATTTAAGCCACAGCCTCACACAGGGCCCAGAGTCTGATTCAGACATAACCATTTCCAAAACAATTCATCAAAGAGGCACAGGTGATGCCCATTCATTTCCATTTGAAAATTGTTTTCTTCTGGCTTTATAAAGGGGTGGCCTGAGGCAAAGAGGTTCCTGACATTCAGGGCAACAGAACAATAGTTAAGCAAAAGGCCCTAAGCCAGGTTTCACCATAGAGACTTTCCTGGTCACACCAATATCTGAGTTTTCTGGTGTGCTCGCCATTCCTTTCAGCTAACTAGTACATGGCCATGTCACAGAGCTTGGAGGTGGTACATATCTTGGACAAAAAACCATGAGCCTTTCTGGAGAGTTGCCAGAATTCAGGAAGAATTCAAGAACTTAGGATGATACTAGGTGTTGCCCATGGATAAGTCAAGCCTTAGTCCATTCATTAATTGGGCAGGATGAATGCTGTGAAGCTTTCTACTAGACAGGACACACCCATTGAGCCATTTTCTTTTCTAATATCTACAACTAAGGACACAGTGGGATACACAGACATAGAAACAGTCTCCTTGTCAGATGACTTACTAGAAACAGTCCACTCCAAACCAAACAAACCTCCTTTTTTACCTATTCTCAGAATATGAGACAAATCCACAAACTGACATCCACACACACAAAGTCACCTCCTTCCCCAAGTATGTCTGTGACTATCCGGAGTGTCCTCTGACTAGTAGGCCATAGAATGTTCCCCAGAAATGGCCGGTCCTGTCTCAGATCTGGTCTCCTTGGCCAATTCTGTGAAGTTTTCAGGAGGCAGTGGTGAGCCATTTCCTGCCCTCTCAGGAAAGGACCCTCTTCAAAGCTTTCTTGGCATTTGGCCACCCTCACATCAGTAGGTACCAAGAAAGACTGACTCTTTACTTGGTAAATCCAAACAAGTGAGCCCACTTGGACTGGGACTGGTACTGGCTCTTGGTGCCTGGCTTCCTCGATCACAAAATTCAGAGAGTTCCATCATGAAAAAAGTGAGGTGAGGTCACTTTCTTCAGAAAATGAATGAGGCCACTGTCTTGGCCACCACTTTGTCCTAACAGTTGCTTCCTAGTGTCTCAGGAAAAGGAGGCTGCCTCTATTTCCTGTGACACTTTCACAAGTTAGAATGGTATAGAAACATAGGCACCTGGGAACAGCTCTCCACACATGCCTGGTTTCATACATCTTCCCTACATTAAGAAGAGATAGGATGATTCAGACACATCCTTTCATCCTGATCGGTTTGTTTGCAAAGGAAGATGACTTTTGCTGTCTCAGGTCCTTCATAACTGCCTACCTCTTCTCCAGGGATCATTTCTGCATGGATTTTGAGGTACTCAGCAGGTGGAAGATCTCCTAACTTCCTGTATTGTAATACTAACTTTGTCCCTGCTCTTCTGTAAAGTGAGATTGAGTGAACAATCTCAGTTTACAGAATGGTTAGGGTTAATAGCATGTTCGATTTGGGTTATGAATCATTTTGCTGGATGAATAATGATATTGGGAACCTGTGATATTTACAAGAACATGGAGGTGAAATATAAGTATGAAAACAGAAATCTAGGTAATATTTGAAGCCCAGAAGGACTTTGGGCCCTTGATTGGGATACTTAGCTTAAATTATGTTCTGTGTGAACTTTGCATTTTGTGTCCAGAATATTAGTGTGATAATATGTATATGTAGCTAAGGTGACATGAGTATTTCTTTCACCATTTCTGTGAGCAGTATTTTGAAAACTTATAAATTAGTACTGGGGATACTATTAGGTTTACCCTGTTTTGATGAATATAGAGATGATGCATTAATAGACCATACTGTGAATAAATTATATAACTGGTTCCAAATTTAAATAATGGATTGTATTGATATCTGAAAATATATAGAAAATCTTATATTGATATACATACATTCATTCCAACCAGTTATATATCTAATTGTAATGTTAGGGTTATCATTTATCATGAATAGTGTGTGAGTTTTGCCTCAAAAATGATTATGGAATCGAAAATAATATGTTTAGAAAGAAGTCTAGTAAAAAGACCAGTCAAGAAACATGGAGGAACATATGTCTTCCGAAGGAGGAAGTGATTGAAAGTGAACCAAATGTTTATAAATTTGTGAACTTGTGAATGAAAGGAAATATCTTATGATGTCCATGAACTGAAGAAATAATAACGTACCAGGTTTGAATAAAAATGAACTTTAACAAACACAATAGAGACATTAGGAATTCTGGCAAAGTACAGTTCGCAGTGAAAGGTTGATAAAATAAGTACTTGTCACTTCCTGTTTTTCTGTATGCTTAACAAAACACTTTTGAAATATTGAGAACTGTTTGCTAATCTTATTCCCAGAATGTGCTGTCCCCAATTGCCAAACTGCAGAATGTACTCCCTCAACCGGTTGCACGCAAACCGCTCACTCGCCCAGACCCATCAATAAACTTACCCCCCTGCCCTCTCCAAGGAAAATATATAAGCTCTGCTTAAGCTGTTCTCTGGGCTCTCTGCTCTATTCAAGTGAGCTCTGAGCCCCAGCATGCTGGACCCCCAATAAACCCTTTGCTTT
Organism: Callospermophilus lateralis; assembly: GCF_048772815.1. Lineage (NCBI taxonomy): Eukaryota > Metazoa > Chordata > Mammalia > Rodentia > Sciuridae > Callospermophilus > Callospermophilus lateralis. Next base: position 1,137,614 of record NW_027515613.1, read on the forward strand.
TGCATGAGACAGTCTCTTGGTGGTCTCTTCCCCCGATTGTCACCGGACCTTTACATATGGAGGTTCCACTGAGATCCGGCAGCGGTGGACAAGAGACCCCAACGAACTCCTCTCAGGGTAAGTAAGGTGCCTCTTTCTGGTCAGGTTTCAGGTCAGGGCTTGGCAAAATGGATGTCAATGAAGAGCGTGAGCTCTCTCCAACAATGGCTGACAGTCATGTCACAGAGCCACAGGCCAAGTCCCTGGGTGACGTCAAAGAGGACTCAGAAAATTGAGGAACAATAGTCTCCATGACTCAGTGATATTTTGTTTCAGATTTGTTATTGCCAACCGATCGGGTTCTGCCAACTACTAAGTCCTGGTCTCAGTGTTGGACTTCCATATCCTGTCTTTATTGTCTTGTCTTATCTGTGTCGTGTGTTGTTGCTTTTACTGTTTGTGTATCTTTCATTATGGGACAGAGCACTTCAATGCCTCTGTCTCTGACCCTTGATCACTGCACCAAAGTTTGCTTAAGGGATCAGAATCTTTCTTTTTTAGTAAAACGCTGGACCTGGCAGACTCTCTGTGCCTCAGAATGGCTCACCATTGGATTTGGATGGACCCTAGAAGGATCTTTCTACTTCCCACTAATTTAAAAAGTCAGAGATATTGTCTTTCAGCCAGGACCACACAGATACCTGTGAAGACAGATGGTCACTGCCTACCAACCCGGGGACGAGGGGAATCAACCTCAATATCAAGAAAGAGACTTGTCTACATTAGACGACATCAGGTGTCATCCATGGAACCCCGCTGAAAGGGACCATAGAAGGTGCTACTTATAACACCTACAGAAGTAAAGGTAGACAGAATCACTTCCTGGATCCATACCTCTCATCTCAAGCCTGTGCCCTGTCCAGACTCTGGCTGGAAACTGTAAAAGACAGGTAACCCTTTCAAATTGTGTATTTGCCTTGTCAATAAGGCTATAGACTCTCCCCTTGACCACCAGTAGTCCTAACCCTCATCAGCCCATTCAGCAGCAATGGCTGATCACAAATCTTACTGGACAAGAAGTATGGTCTATCTCGCATACCGCCCACTTAAGGACATGGTCGCCATCTCTCCACAGAGACATTTGTCAGCTGGCTATAGGTCTTTTCCATTGGAATATCCCTGATGAAGTGGATCCCACTAAAATTCCATTAAATCCCTTCTCTACCATAGACAATGGAAACAAATATTATGGATGTAGGGACACGCGAGCCAGATGCAGTTTGGCTAGCCTAGATTACTATGTTTGCCTGGCGGACTATCAAAGCCACAAACAGTCACGGCTGTGTTGGGGGGAAGCCGACTTCTTCTGTAAGTCATGGGGATGTGAGCATTCAGGGACTGCTTGATGGAACCCAAACTCCTCATCAAATTCTGTACACAGCATTGGCCATATCCAATTAGATAACCAAAATTGATAGCCCCCAGAGGGGTCTCTAGATCCTCAAATTCTGCGTGACCTTTTTAACTTTTGCAAGTGCTCAAAACTGTGAAAGGAGATTCCCCTATGTGGAGGCCTTTTCCCTCCTTTGCTCACATCCTGAACTATGCTTCTCCAATAGATCCTCACCCTCAGCCATCTGCTGCATACTCTCTGCTCTTACTCTCACCTAAGCAACCTGATTTCTCCCCTCCAATTACTAGATCAAAAACCCAAACCTCCGCCCATTCTATGACCATTGCCCCCTTGTTAAGGTAGCAGGTACTGAGGTACACCTTAACCCACTCACTCCTCTCTTCTCTTGTCATTGCCTGCACCGGGTCCCACCAGGTCCTCTTACTAGCTAACACAAAGCTCAAACCAGCTGAGGAGAGCCCTCAGACCCTTATCGAAGATGTAATGTAAATGGCCTTTAAAGTTGCTTTGTCATCACTGAAAACAGGTTACTAAGTATTTAAAGTCCCTCACAGGTTTTTGGGGATACTAACTCCCATCTTACCCTCTGCTCTACCTGTTCTACTGCTCAAGATTTGTTCCTAGAAAAATCCAAAACCCCTTTCCCATTATTCTTTTACATCTCTCCTACCTCATTCTCAGATCCACGGAGCTGCTCACATCCACGCCTTCCCCGTCTTCCCCCTCTGTACCAGGCCCACAGAAATGTCTTAACTGACCTTCTCCAGAAATCTTCAACATAGCTGAATTTAGGACTTTCAGAAAAAGAGTCCCTATAAAAAATTTCTAAGTACATAAACTTCCTCTTTTCCTGTTGCCCTATTCTACTTGGCCACTGGCTAAAAAAATCAGCAATCCTAAGCTAGACACCACCTTACTAGTTTTTCACAAAATATGTGAACAAGGCCTTGGCCTTGAGCTGAGGCTTCACAGAGATGGCTACATTTGTAAGATAAAGAAGTTACCAACTGGGCTCCATGGTAACAGTTGGGAGGGGGAAAAAATAAAGGGAATATAATGCTCTCCCTCACCCAGGTGTCCTTGAAAAGTTAACTTTCCCACAACAGAGGAAAAAAAACAGAATACAAACTGCTTTTTGTGAACTGCTTAAGACTGTGAACTTCTGAGCCCCTTCCCTTATATGTTGGGTACAAAATTCTGAAAGTACCTAAACTTGGGGTTCCGGGGATTTAATTGATTACAACAGAAGTAATGCCCTCTGAATCTGGTTGCAAACAAATAGGACTGTTTTCCTGTCTTTGGTACTATCTTAGGTGCCTTGCCTTGTCCGTCCCTACAACAGTATAATTCTATATACTTAAAACATTGTTTATGTTTTCATGAAGTGGTCAACAGATGTGATTAATTGTGTAGTTGTGCAAATGTTTCCCAGAGTGCTCTATCAACACAGGTTCATTTGAAGATCAAATAGGGGGGGGGCATAAAACCTAGTTCCACTGGGAACATATATCACTCACTTTTGTGATCCTATTAGGAATACATGTTGCTGCAAGGGTGGGCACAAGAAACACTGCCTTGGTCCATGGGACAAAACAAATGACCCAAATAGAAGCAGCTATAGACCAAAACTTAAAGATATTAGAAACCTCCATAACAGCATTGCAGGAATCTTTAACCTATCTCTCTGAAGTTGTTTTACAGAACAGTCGAGGATTGGAACTCCTCTTCATGTGAGAAGAGGGCCTTTGTTTTGCATTGATGGAAGAATGTTGTTTTTATGCCAACCATATTGGAGTTGTAAAAAAATCTATGAGTAAATTAAAAAGATGACTTGAAGAGCGTCAACGACAGAGAGAGGCCAAAAAAGGGTGTTTTGAATCTTGGTTCACAAAGTTCCCCTGGTTAACTACGCATTTATCAACCCTGGCCGGTCCAATAATAATCCTCATATTATTGCTAACTATTAACCCCTGCTTGCTCAACCATGTAATTTATTTTCTCCAAGCTCAAATTGGACAAGTTAAACTAATGGTAATACCCCACTAGCAGACATAGAATGTGACACCCCCCAATGATCATTTTTATGATTAAAAGTAGCCAGAAAAAGAAGTGTCTAATGAAAGGTTAATAAAATATGTAGTTGTCACTTCCTGTTTTTCTGTACGCTTAACAAAACACTGTTGAAATCTTGAGAAATGTTTGCCAATCTTGTTCCCAGAATGTGCTGTCCCCAACTGTCAAACTGCAGAATGTACTCCTTCACCAGGTTGCATGCAAATTGACCACTCGCCCTGACACATCAATAAACTTCCCTCCCTGCACTCGCAAGGGAAAGTATTTAACCTCTGCTTAAGCTGTTCTCAGGGCTCTCTACTCTTTTCAAGTGAACTCTGAGCCCCAGCATGCTGGACCCCCAATAAACCCTTTGCTGTTACATGAGATAGACTCTTGGTGGTCTCCTCTTCCGACACTCGACCGACCTTTACTTGGATGATTGAATGTAGAAGAGAACATCCAGTCAAAAAGGGATAGTCAGTGGGATTAGGAATATAGTCCGTAGGTTTAGGAAGAAGAGTGAGTATAGGATTTGGACCAAAAGTTCTTTAGTAATAGGGTTTCGGTTAGAGAATGAATGTAAATGTCAGCACATGTGAAGAATGAGTCACAATGATGAACTGGGGAAAATATGTAGGAAAGCAGATATCAATAGAGACATTAGGAAATCAGGCAAAGTATAAAGTGAGTGATAGGATTAGACATTATCAACAGGGTTGAGTTTCAATATATAATCTTAGGAAGAAACAAATATGTAGTCACCAATAGGATTGACATTTGAGAGTATTAGGCAACCTGGACATGAATGTTTTTAATAATACAGGTTCACTTTCTATTTAGCCTTTGGTACAATCATAAGTGTGACTTTTGCATTTTGTGTTCCGAATATTACTGTGATAAAATGTATATGTAGATCAGGTGACATGAGTATTTCTTCCACAATTTCTGGGTGCAATATTTTGAAGACGTATAAATTGAGGACTCTAGGATATGCCAACAAACAATTCTTACACAAACTTTTACCAATGTGGTTCCAAAGGTAGAGGCACATACGCAAGGAATGCAAAGTGAACTAATTCTAACCAAAAAAAAAAAAAAAGAAAAAAAAATTGATACTTTATCTTCCACTTCTTGTGCCATTCCTGTTTCAAATTACTTAGTCTTGACTGCATGTCTCCTGCAGAAATAATCAAAATCTCTGGAATACGTCTTTTGTTTGTTTTGTTTTTGCGGTGCTGCAGATAGAACCCAGGGCCTCCACATGCTTCGGAAAGCACTTGACTGCTAAACTACATCCATGCTCCCCACCCCCACTACTTTTTTGTTGTTTTGAGAAAGGGTCTTAATAGCTGGGATTTCAGGCATGCACTATTGCACCAGACTCCTGAATATATCTTGCCACTACATTTAGATGCAGAATTGGCTCAACAATAAGAAATTAAGAGGGTGTGAATAAAATAGTAATAGTGAAGAACCACTAAGAATACAGAGAAAGCACACTAAACAATACCTTTTGTTCAAATGCAATCTCTTTTAAAAGATTTTTTAAATGGATGACAATAAACTTCTGAAAAACAGACACAAATAACTTTCCTATCCTTTGCCTGAATTTCAATACTTTAAATTTTATTTTAATTACAGCTTTACTGAGATACAAATTTATATACCATGCAATCTATTGTATCACATGTGTATCTATTTTATATCCAGTATGGTTATTTCAATAAAATGACACACTAACTTTTCTGAATGAGTAGAATTACTAGTTACTACTAGGGTTCAATTCCTAGCTTTGCAAAAGCAAACAAACAAACAAACAAAGTTGGCTAACGGATCATATATTCTAATATTTCTAGCATTTTTTCAGTACAAAAAACCCACATTATCCCACAAAGGGATATGAAATAGAATTATATTTTTTCATCTGGGTATGCTAAAGACAAGTCTATTTAGAAAATCCTGTTGTTTCAAATGTTGTTGAAAATAATATAAAAATACTTTAATAAAGAATGCAAAATAAAAAAAAATAAATTAATATTGGGGGTACAAAGAGGTGTACCCTGTGTCTATGAATATAGAAGTAATTCATGAATTGACAATACTGTGAATAAATAATATAACTGATTCCACTTCAAATAATGGATTGATAGAATTGATATCTGAAAATATATAAGAAATCTTATATTGATATAGAATCATTCATTCCAATGAGTTATACATCTAATGGTAATATTAGGGTTATATTCTATCATGAAAGGTGTGTGAGATCTGCTTCAAAAGTGAGAATGGAAAAGGAAAATAATGTTTTTGGAAAGAAGTCTCATGAAAAGACCAGTCAAGAAACATAGAGGAATGCATGTGTTCTGAAGTAGAAAGTGATTGAAAGTGACACAAATGCAAATAATTTTGCTAACTTGTGGATGAAATACATATCCTATAATGTGAATAAACTGAAGAAACAGTAAAGTACCAGTGTTGAATAAAAATGAACGTCAAAATGTACATCATGTCCCATAGTAATCTACTTGGATTGATGTTAAACTGGGTCAGTTACTGTAGAAATATTAGGATTTGTATGCACCATTCACTGATGTTACTTGTCAGTACTAGAAAACAAATATGTATTTCAGGTGGACGAATAATTCTGAGAATAATCTTGTGAAAAGTTTATTATAAATCCACATACATGAATATGAATGAATTTAGGGTGTGTAAAAGAAGACAGAAGTATTTCATATTTTTAAAAATTTGGAGAGTGTATATGTATATATATATATACACACACACACACACACACACAAACAAACACATATACACACAGAGACATTGAAATCTAGCAATATATATGCCAATTTTAATTGATGTAGAAATACATATCGTCCAAAGATCCAAAAATATTTAATTTACTGAACATGGATTTGTGTATAATGTTGTTCAACTAGGAAGCTCCCCCTTAGGTTAAATTTTCAGTTCCAACAGCGTTTAGGAGGAGTGATCTCTTCTCATAATTTGTATGTGCCAAGTCAGCCACCTCACAAGAATGTACATTTGATACCAGGTAGGATTCTATATGTGCATATAAAAATGCATGTGCTGAATAGGCTACAGACAAACGGAGACAGGAATTCAAATACTTGTTAAATTTAAAAACACATGGACAACTATGTCAACAAAATATTGATTAGATTTATAACTCCTACACTATATAATGCAAAAGGCAAGTTCAACTATACACCATGCCTCCTCTGAACTTCTTGGATTTCTATTCTGTTTGGGTTATTGTTCTCCATCATATTAGGATTAGTAGTCAGATTCTAGTAGGTTATGGGTTAGTGTCAGGAATTCAGTATTTCGAATGGAAAATTGGAAAATGAATCCAATGTGTATGCAAATATGTGCTACAAAAAAATCTTCCAACTCTCATCCACAACAATGCCTTGAAATTACCTTCACCCCAATTAAGACACAATTAGAAGAGAAGAGGTAGAAAATCTGTGAATATATATCTGTAGTGGAATATGCTCAGGAGTTCACAATTTTGGAGGTTGTAGAGCAGTTTCCAAAAGTAAGGGACAGGGTAAACACTCCACAAACATGGAGCTCTGTTGGCCAAAAGATTTCTTGAGAAACTGCCTCTGAGGGTGGGCACTTGAAATATATGTGTTTGTCAGAAGCTTTAGCTTCCTTTCTAGTGAGACCATCAAAGCTGGGTCTGTATCTATGTGACATGAAGATCTTGGTTTCTTATTTTCCAATGATCCTGAGGCAGCAGTGCTGATTTCTCTCTTTGTATGTAAACTGTGGCCACTGGGGGCTAAGTGTCACCCCATGTGGACTCTGAAGCCATTTGTTCATCCTCCAACTTTTGTGGTGTTTCTTGCTGCTGAACTGGGACATTGGTATTTGCTTCACGAAATACAATGAGTTCAACTGGAACACAGTGCTGGAGGAAGTTCTGTCACGTGTTGTGGGTCACGTTCTGCAGGAGAATGTACCAACCAGGCTTCAATACCAGATAGCTTGTCCCCTTAACCTCAGCAACCTGATTCTTAACATTACCCTGAAACCTCTCCATATAACAAGATGCCTTTACATTGAAGGGTCTGCTGGCTGCACCATGTCAGTCACAAGCCATTTGGAAATCAATAACAGATCCACATGGTCCCACCACAGATATTTTATCACACACTACTGCTCTAGGTCCACTACTCAGCAGGCTCCAACTTATTGGCATCGCTGTTCTAGATAATTTTTATGAAACTCAGTCAATAAAGGCCCTGGCTAGTATACTCATGATCAGCAACAGACCATTTAAGAGTTCTCCAGTGCCACCTGTTAATGGCCTCCACAGGGCTTTGAAGAACTCATTTGACCCAAAGAATGCCTAATCTCACTTGATGGAGGTCAGGAACCTTACAGAGGAAGGCAAGAGACTTCATCCACAATTACTGATCTTTTTGCCATTTTGGTTTTGAATGCACACATGGGATCTTTCTTTAGATCCATCAGGTGCTGAGAATCTAAGCTATAGCCTCACATAGGACCAAGAGGCTGATTCAGACGCATCCCTTTCCAAAGCAATTAAGCACAGAGCCACAGTTGATGCCCATTTATTTCCATTTGAAAACTGTTTTCTTCAGGATTCACAAAGGGATGGCCTGAGGCAAAGACTTTCCTGACATTCAGGGCAACAGAACAATAGCAAAAGGCCCAAAGCAGGGTTTATCCACTGAGACTTTCCTGGACACACTGATATTAGAGTTTTCTGAGATTCTCGCCATTCCCTTCATCTATCTTGTACATGGCCATGTCACTCAGATTGGAGGTGGTACATATCTTGGACACAAAACAATGAGCCTATTCTTGAGAGTGACCAGAATTGAGGAAGAAATCAGGAACTTAGGAAGATTGCAGGTGTTGCCCATCCATAAGGCAAGGGGCAGTCCACTCCTAAATTGGGCAGGATGAATGCTGGGAAGATTTCTACTAGACAGGACACATTGATGCATTCTTTTTTCTAAGGTCTACAACCACGAACACAGTGGGTTACAAAGACATGCAAAAAATCGCCTTGTCAAACGACTTACTAAAAGCAGTCCACTCCAAACCAAACAAACCGCCTTTCCTACCTATTCTCATAAGAAGAGACTAAACCACAAAATCACACACACACGCGCAAACGCACCTCCTTCATTCAAGTAGGTCTGTGATTATCTGGAGTGTCCTCTGACTGGTGGGCCATACTATGTTCCCCCAAAAGGCCTGTCCTGTCTCAGATCTGGTCGCGGTGAACCACTACCTGCTTTCTCAGGAAAGGCCCCTCTTCAGAGCTCTCCTGGCATTTGAAATCCTCATATCAGTAGGTACCAAGGAATACTTAGTCTATCCTTGGTTTTTCCAAACAATGGAGCCCACTGGGACTGGAACTGTGACAAGGTCTTGGTATTCTCTGTCTTCCTGGAGCCCAAGGTCAGGGAGTTTCTTCACCAAGGAAGTGAGGTAGGTCGCTTCATTCAGGAACTGAGTGAGTTTACTGCCTTTGCAACCACTTTGTCCTAACAGGTGATTGCAAGGTTCCCATGAGGTGGAGGCTGCCCCTACTTCCCGAGACAGTTTCAACAGTTAGAATGGTATATCAACCATAGGAATCCGGGAACAGCTCTCCACACAGGCCTGGTTTGGTCCCTCTTCTCTACATTAAGAAAAGAGAGGCTGATTCAGACACAATGCTTCATCCTGAGTACGTTGTTTGCCATGGAAGATGACTTTTGCTCTCTCAGGTCCTTCATAGCTGCCTATGTCTTCTCCAGGGATCGTTTCTGCTTAAAACTTTGAGGATCTCAGCATCTGGAAGATCCCCTACATTCCTGTATTGTAAGACCAACTGTGTCGCTGCTCTTCTGTAATGTTAGATTGAGGGAACAGTGTTTGGTTAGGCTTAATAACAGGTTCGATTTGGATTAAGAATCATTCTGAGCGATGAATAATGGTATTGGGAATGTGCGATATTTACAAGAATATTTAGGTGAAATATAAGTATGAAAACAGAAATCTAGGTAAAATTTGAAGCCGAGAAGGGCATTGGGCCTTTAATTGGGATACTTAGCTTTGACTTACGTTCTGCACAGATGTCTTAAATAAATCCATATACAATGTCATAGGACCTTGTACCTTGGATGATTGAATGTCACGAGAATATCCAGTCAAAAAGCTATAGTCGGTAGGATTAGGAAAAGTGTCGGTAGGTTTAGAAGGAATAGTGATTATAGGTTTTGGAGGAAATGTTTTTAGCAATTGGGTTTCGGTTAGAAAGTGAATTTAAATGTCAGCACATGTGAAGAGTCAGTCAAAATGATAAACTGGGAAAATATTTAGGAAAGCAGAAATCAATAGAGACATTAGGATATCAGGCAAAGTATAAAGTGAGTGATTGGATTACACATTTTCAACAGGCTTGAGGTTGAATATATAATCTTAGGAGGAAACAAATATATAGTCACCAATAGGATTGACATTTGAGAGCGGTAGCAACCTGGACAGGAATATTTTTAGTAATCCATGCTCACTTTTCATTTAGGTTTTGGTACAATCATAACTGTGACCTTTGCATTTTGTTTCCAGAATATTACTGTGATAACATGTACATGTAGATCAGGTGACATGAGTATTTCTTCCACCATTTCTGGGAGCAATATTGTGAAGACGTATAAGTTAGTACTCGGGGTACAAATAGGTGTACCCTGTGTCTATGAATATAGAGATAATGCATGAATAGACCATACTGTGATTAAATAGTATTACTGGTTCCAACTTTGAATAATGGATTGAATTGATAAATGAAAATATAGAGGAAATCTTATATTGATATATATACATTCATTAAAACCAAATATACATCTAATGGTAATATTAGGGTTATGGTTCATCATGAAGAGTGTGTGAGTTTTGCTTCAAAAATGATTAAGGAAATCGAAAAAGAAACCTCATGAAAAGATCAGTCAAGAAACATGGAGTTATACATGTGTTCTGAAGCAGGAAGTGATTGAAAATGAAACAAATGCCTATTAATTTTCGTATTTCTAGATGAAATATATATTTTATGATGTGCATAAACGGAAGAAATTGCAATGTACCAGTGTTGAATAAAAATGAATTTCAAAATACACATCATGTCCCATAGAAATCTATTTGCATTGATGTTAAACTGGGTAAGTTACTGCAGAAATACAAGGATTTGTATGCACCATTCACTGAAGATAGTTCTCAGTACGAGGAAACAAATATGTTTTTCAGGTGTGTGAATATTCCTGGGAATAATCTCGTGAAAAGGTGATTAAAAATCCACATACATGAATATGAATTATTTTAGGGAGTGTATAATAAGACACATATTTCATATTTTGAAAAATCTGGAGAGTATGTATACACACACACACACAAACAGACTTTAAGAAGTAGGAATATATATGCCAATTGAAATTCACCATGAAATATATATCATCCACAGATCAGAAATATTTATTTTACTGAACATGGTTTTTTGTGTAAAGATGTTCAACCAGGAAGCTCACCCATTGGTTGAATTTTCAGTTCCAGCATCATTTAGGAAGAGTGAACTATTCTAACAATTTGTATCTGCCAAGTGAGCCATCTCACAAGAATGTACGTGTGATTCCAGGTAGGATTCTATATGTGCATATAAAATTACATGTGCTGAATAGGCTGCAGAGAAAGGGAGTCAGGTATTCACATATTTGTTAACTTTAGAAATACATGGAGAAATATTTCAACAGTAAATTGACTAGATTTTTAACTCCTACCCTATATAATGCAAAAGGCAAGTCCCACTATACAACATGCATCCTCTGAACTGCTTATATTTCTATTCTGGTTGGGTTTTTATTCTCCATCATATTAGGATTAGTAGTCAGAGTCTAGTAATGTAGTGGTTAGTGTCATGGATTCAGTATTTCTAATGGAAATTTGGAAAATGAATCCGATGTGTATGTAAATATATGCTACACAAAAAATCTTCCCACTCTCATCCAGAAAAATGCCTTGACATTACCTTTGCACCAAGAAAGACACAATTAGAGGAGAATAATTAGAAAATGTGTGAATACATATATTCAATGAAAAATCCTCAGAAGTTCACAACCTTGGAGGTGGTAGAGGAGTTTCCAAAAGTAAGGGACAGGATAAACACTCCACAAACATGGAGCTCTGCTGGCCTAAAGACTTCTTGAGAAATGCCTCTGAGTTTGGGCACTTGAAATATATGTTGTTTTCAGGAGCTTTAGCTTCTTTCTAGTGAGACCATCAAAGCTGGGTCTGCATCTATGTGACCTGGAGGACATGGCATCTTATTTTTCAATGAACATGAGGCAGCAGTGCTGGTTTCTCTCTTTGTAGGTAAACTGTGGCCACTGGGGGCTAAGTGTCTCCCCGTTTGGACTGTGAAGCAATTTGGTCATGATCCACTTTTCGTTGTGTTTCTTGCTGCTGCACTGGGAGTTTGGTGTTTGCTTCATGAAATACAAGGAGTTTATCTGGGACACAGTGCTGGAGGGAGTTCTGTCACGTGTGGTGGGTCAGTGTCTTCAGGAGAATGCACCAACCAGGCTTCTATCCACATAGCTTTCCCCCTTGACCATAGCAACCTGATTCTGAACATTGCCCTGAAACCTCTGCATATAACAAGATGCCTTTACATAGAAGGGTCTGCTGCCTGCACCATGTCAGTCACAAGGCATTTGGAATCCAATGGTAGATCCTCATGGCCGTACCACTGATGTTTTATCACACACCTGCCCACCACTGCTCTAGGTCCACTTCTCAGCAGACTCCAACTTACTGGCATCTGTGTTCTACACCATGTTAAAGAAACCCAGTCAATCTAGGCACTCTCTGGTATACTCATGATCAGCAACAGGACATCCAAAGGTTCTCCAGTGCCACCTGATCATGGTAATTTTAAAATTTTCATGATATTTATGTAACCATTTTCAAGGATGAAGTTGGAGGCATTGTGGGTTTCAATTATGCAGAAACCATTAAATGGTGAGGAATCTCATTTTAATGAAAGCTCTGGAGAACTCTCACAGGCAAGGCTTCCCAAATAGTGGCCAAAACGTCACTTGAAGCCAGGCCCATTGAGGTCTAAAATGTGAGGTCCATGTGTGTTTTGACTCTCAATTGTGGCTGCCAAGTCTTTCAGAATAAAATTATGTGATTCTCTGGCTGAGATTCCCAGTGAACTGTGGAAAGTCCCCCTGGGACTAGATCTCAGCTTCCAATGGCGACTCTCATGCGTTGCCTCCGAAAATCTTAACACAATTCTTCTCTGAGGTCAGTTCAAGAACTGAGTCTCTAAGGGGAATCACACCAGAATTCAACCCAGGTTGAACCAGTAATCTCTCACAATTAAAACCTAAACACTCCCACATGACCCTCATCTTCTTCCATATAGACACATCATAACCTCTGGCTGGAGGTTTCCATGAAGGCACAGCCCAAGACAGTGTCCAAAATAAGCTTCCTTGTCCCTCATTTGCCTAAAGTCACGTTTGCCTGGACACCCTTCCTATGAACCAGGAGTGATCAAATAGGCCTGACATTTATACTGCTCCACTTCTCCAATTTGAGGCCTACTGACTGAGGGGTTTAAATTCTTTTTGGGAATTGGACGCATGAGAAAACACAAGAACTATGGGCAAGCCACTGCAGAGCTTTGAAGAACCCATTTGACACAAAGGATCCCTATTCTTCCTTGATGGAAGTAAGTGCCCTAACAGAGGAAGGCAAGAGACTTCATCCACAATGACTCTACTTTTAGCCATTTTGGTTTTGGATGCACATATGGAATCTTTCTTTAGATCTATAAGGTGCATAGAATCTAAGCCACAGCGTCACACAGGGCCAAGAGGCTGATTCAGACACATCCCTTTCCAAAGCAATTAAGCAAAGAGCCACAGGAGATGCACATTTATTTCCAATTGAAAAGTCTTTTGTTAAGGCTTCCAAAAGTGTTGGCCTGAGGAAAACACCTTCCTGACATTCAGGGTAACAGAAAAATATGTATGCATAAGGCCCAAAGCAGGGTTTCTCCACTGAGATATTCCTGGTCACACTGCTATCTGAGTTTTCTGAGATGCTTGGCCATTCCATTCAGCTATCCAGTACATGGCCATTTCACAGACCTTGGAGGTGGTACATATCTTGGACACACAACCATGAGTCTATTCTTGAGAGTGACCAGAATTGAGTAAGAAATCAGGAACTTAGGAAGATTGCAGGTGTTGCCCATCCATAAGGCAAGCCGCAGTCCATTCATAAATTGGGCAGGATGAATGCTGGGAAGCTTTCTACTAGACAGGACACATACATTGATGCATTCTCTTTTCTAATGTCTACAACCACTAACACAGTGGGATACACAGACATAGAAAAACTCGCATTGTCAAAGGACTTAGAAGAATCAGATAATTCCAAACCAAACAAACCTCCTTTCCTACCTATTCTGAGAACATGAGACAAAACCACAAACCCCACCCAAACTCACAAATTCAACTTTTTCCCCCTAGTATGTCTGTGACTATCCGGAATGTCCTCTGACTTGTGGGCCATACTGTGTTCTCCCGAAATGGCCTGTCCTGCCTCAGATCTGGTCACCTTGGCCAACTCTGTGAAGTTGTCAGGAGCCAGTGTTGAGCCACTACCTGCTTTCTCAGGAAAGGCCCCTCTTCAGAGCACTCCTGGCATTTGGCCATCCTCACATCAGTAGGTACCAAGAATGACTGACTCTGTCCTTGGTAAATCCAACAAGTGAGCCCACTGGAACTGTGACTGGGACTGGCTCTGGGTTCCTGGCTACTTGGATCACAAGTTCAGAGAGTTCCATCACCAAGGAAGTTAGGAAGGTCATTTCTTCGGGAACTGAATGAGGTCACTGCCGTGGCAACCACTTTGTCCTAACACTTGCTTCCAAGGGTCCCATGAGATGGAGGCTGCCCCTAATTCCTGAGACACTTTCAAAAGTTAGAATGGTATACCAACCATAGGTACCCAGGAACAGCTCTCCACACAGGCCCGGTTTGCTCCATCTCCTCTACGTTAAGGATAGAGAGTCTGATTCAGACTCAACCCTTCATCCTGACCAGGTTGTTTTCCATGGAAGATTACTTTTGCTCTCTCCGGTCCTTCATAGCTGCCTACATCTTCTCCAGGGATAATTTCTGCATTGACCTTTGAGGTTTTCAGCAGGTTGAAGATCCCCTACATTTCTGTATTGTAAGAACAAATCTGTCCCTGCTCTTCTGAATACTTAAATTGATGGAACAATGTATGGTTAGTGTTATTAACATGTTCAATTAAAACCAAAACACTACCACATGGCCCTTATATTCTTCCATATAGACACTCATCATTACCTCTGGCTGGAGGTTTCCACAAGGGGCGAAGCCCAAGACAGTGTCCAAAATAAGTTCCCTTGCCCCTCATTTGCCTAAAGTCTGGGTTTCCTGGACACCCTTCCTGTGAACCAGGATTGATCAAATAGGCCTGCCATTAATAATGCTCTTTTTCTCCTTTTTGAGGCCTACTGAACGTGAGGTATTGATTCTTTATGTGATTTGGAGTCATGTGAAACCCAAGCACCTTTTCTCGTCTTTGAAGAACTCATTAGACCCAAAGGATCCCTATTCGTACTTGATGGAGGTGAGGAGCCTAACAGAGGAAGCAAGAGACTTCATCCACAATGTCTGATCTTTTTGCCATTTTGGTTTTGGATGCACACATGGGATCTTTCTTTAGATCCATCAGGTGCTGAGATTCTAAGCCACAGCCTCACACAGAGCCGAGAGGATGATTTAGACACATCCTTTTCTAAAGCAATTAATCTAAGAGCCACGGGTGATGCTCATTCATTTCCATTTGAAAGCAGTTTCTTCAGGCTTCACAAACTGGTGGTCTGAGGCAAAGACCTACCTGACATTCAGGTCAACAGAACAGTAGGTAAGCAAAAGGCACAAAGCAGGGTTTCTCTACTGAGACTTTACTGGTCACACTGATATCTGAGTTTTCTGAGATCCTCCCCATTCATTTCAGGTATCCAGTAAATGGCCATGTCACAGAGCTGGGAGGTGGTACATATCTTGGACAAAAAAAAAAATGAGCCTATTCTGGAGAATGGCCAGAATTCAGGAAGAAAACAGGAAGTAAGGAAAATAGTAGGTGTTGCCCATCGATAAGGCAAGCAACAGTCCATTCATAAATTGGGCAGGATGTGTGCTGGAATGCTTTCTACTTGTCAGGACACATGCATTGATGCATTCACTTTTCTCATATCTACCACCACCGACAAAGTGGGATACACAGACATAGAATCACTCACCATGTCAAATGACTTATTAAAAACAGTCCACTCCAAACCAAACAAACTGCCTTTCCTACCTATTCTCAGAACATGAGACAAAACCATAAACTCACATCTACACCCACAAAGGCATATCTTTTACCCACATAGGTCTGTGAGTAACCAGAGTGTCCTCAGACTGATAGGCCATACTATGTTCCCCCGAAATGGCCTGTCCTGTCTCAGATCTGGTCTCATTTACCAACTCTCTAAAGTTTTCAGGAGCCATCGGTGAGTCACTACCTGCTTTCTCAGGAAAGGCCCCTCTTCAGAGCTTTCTTGGCATTTAGTGATCCACAAGAAAGACTGACTCTCTCCTTGGTAAATCCAAACAAGTGAACCCACTGGGAAAGGGACTGGGACTGGATCTTGGTGCCTGGCTTCCTGGATCCCAAGTTCAGAGGGTTCCATCACCAAGGAAGTGAGGTAGGTCACTTCCTTCAGGAACTGAATGAGGTCACTGCCTTGGCAACCACTTTGTTCTAACATTTGCTTCCAATGGCTCCATGACATGGAGGCTGCCCCTACTTCCTGTGTCACATTCACAAGTTAGAATGGTATACCAACCATAGGCACCCGGGAACAGTCAGAGTCTACTAGGGTATGGCTTACTGTCAGGAATTCAGTATTTCAAATAGAAAATAGGAAAATGAATCTAATGTGTATACAAATATATGCTAGACAAAAATCTTCCCACTGTCCTCTACAACAATGCCTTGATATTTCTTTCACCACAAGTAAGACACAATTAGTGGAGAATAGTTTGAAAATCTGTGAATATATATCTGGAAAAAAAATGAATGGAGTTCACAACCTTGGAGGTGGTAGAGGAATTTCCAAATGTAAAAGAAAGGATAAACACTCCACAAACATGGAGCTCTGGTGGCCTAATAAATTTTTGAGAAACTGCCTCTGAGTTTGGGCCCTTGAAATATTTGTTGCTGTCAGGAGCTTTCGCTTCCTTTGTAGTGAGACCATCAAATCTGGGTCAGCATCTATGTGACCTGGATGACATGGTTCCTTATTTTCTATTGAACATGAGGCAGCAGTTCTGAATTCTCTCTTTGTAGGTAAACTGAGGCCACTGGGGTCTAAGTGTCTAACCGTGTGGTCTGTGAAGCCATTTGGTCATACTCGAATTTTTGTGGTGTTATTAACTGCAGTACTCTGAGTTTGGTATTGGCTTCATGAAGTACAAGGAGAAAAATTGGGACACAGTCCTAGAGGGAGTACTCTCATGTGTGGTGAGTGAGGGTCTGCAGGAGAATGCACCAACCAGGCTTCTATCCCAAAAAGCTTGCACCCATGTCCATAGCAACCTGATTCTGAACATTGCCATGAAACCTCTCCATATAACAAGATCCCTTTATTTGTAAGGGTCTGCTGGCTGCACCATGTCAGTCACAATCCATTTGGAAGCCAAGGGAAGATCCATGTGGCCCCACGACAGATGTTTTATCATACACCTGCCAACCACTGCTCTAGGCCCACTACTCAGCAGGCTCCAACTTTCTGGCATCTCTGTTCTACAACATTTTCATGAAACCCAGTCAATCAGGGCACTGTCTGGTATACTCGTGATCAGCAACAGACATCCAAAGATTCTCTAGTGCCACCTGTTCATAGGAATATCAAAAATTTTATGGTGTTTATCTAGCCAATTTTCAAGGATGAAGTTGGAGGCACTGTGGGTTTCAATTCATTCAGGAACCATGAAATAGTGAGGAAGTTCATTTCAATGAAAGCTCGGGACAACTCTCACAGGCAAGGCTTCCCAAGGAATGGCCAAAAGGTCACATGAAGCCAGGCCCATTGAGGTTTACAATTGAGGTCCATGTGTGTTTTGACTCTCAACTATGGCTGCTAAGTCTTTCTGAATAAAGTCATGTGATATCCTGGCTGAGAATCCCAGTGCTCTTTGGAAAGCCAACCTGGGCCTAGATCTCAGTCTCCAAGGGCAACTCTCATGTGTGGCCTCCTAAATTCCAAACACAATTCATGCCAATACGTAGCTGAGATCTGTTCCAGAACTCAGTCTCTAAAGGGAATCACACAAGAGTTAAATCCCAGGTTGACCCTGGAATCTTTTCCAACCGTAACACAAATGACCACAATTAAACCAAAACACTCCAACATGGCCCTCATCTTCTTCCATATAGACAGTCATAATAAACTCTGGTTGGAGGTTTCCATGAGGGGCGCAGCCCAAGACAGTGTTCAAAATAAGCTCACTTGCCACTCATTTGCCTAAAGTCAGGGTGGCATGGAAACCCTTCCTGTGAACGAGGGGTGATCAAATAGGCCTGCCATTAATACTGCTCTACTTCTCCAATTTGAGGCCTACTCTCTGTGGGGTATAGATTCTTCATGAGAATTGGGGTCATGAGAAAACCCAAGCACCTATGGGCTACCCTCTGAAGGGATTTGAAGAACCCATTTGAGTGAACCAAGGAGTTGGATCAAAAGACTTTAGGTATAGGGTTTTGGTTAGAGAGTGAATGTAAATTTCAGCATATGTGAAGAGTCAGCCACAGTGATGAACTGGGGAAAATGTGTAGGAAAGAAGATATCAATAGAGATATTAGGAAATCAGGCAAAGTACAAAGAGAGTGATAGGATAAGACATTTTTAACAGGGTTGAGTTTGAATATACAATCTTAGGAAGAAACAAATATGTAGTCACAAATAGGAATGATATTCGAGATCATTAGTGAATCAGGACATGGATGTTGTTAGTAATACATGCTCACTTTCAATATAGGCTTTGGTACAATCATAAGTGTGACACTTGCATTTTTTGTCAGGAATATTTCTGTGATGAAATGCATATGTATATCAGGTGACTAGAATATTTCTTCCACCATTTTTGAAAGCAATATTTTAAAGGCTTATAAATTAGTATTGGGGATACAAATAGGTATACCCTGGGTCTATGAATATAGAGATGATTCTTTAATAGACCATACTGTGAATAAATAATATAACTGGTTCAAAATTTAAATAATGGATTGAATTGATATCTGAAAATATACAAGAAATCTTACATTGATATACATACATTCATTCCGAACAGTTATACATCTAATGATAATATTAGTGTTACGGTTTATTATGAAGAGTGTGTGAGTTTTGTTTCAAAAGTGATTATGGAAATCGAAAATAATGTGTTTGGAAAGAATCTCATGAAAAGAACAGTCAAGAAACATGGAGGAATACATGTCTTCTCAAATAGGAAGTGATTGAAATTGAACCAAATGCCTATAAATTTGTAAAATTGTGGATGAAATGATATATCCTATATTGCCCATAAACTGCAGAAATAGTAATGTACCAGTGTTGAATAAAAATGAACTTCAAAATACACATCATGTCCCATAGGTGTCTACTTGCATTGATGTTAAACTGGGTGAGTCACTGTAGAAATATTAGGATTTCTTAGCACCATTCCCTGAAGTTAGTTTTCAGTACTAGGAAACAAATATGTATTTCAGTGGATGTATATTTCTAAGAATAATCTTGTGAAAAATTGATTATATGTCCCCATACAGGAACATGAATGAATGTAGGCAGTGTATAGTAAGACACTTATATTTCATATTTTGAAAATCTGGGGACTATATATATATAGACACAAACACACACACATTATAATGTAGCAATATATATGCCAATTGAAATTCATCATGAAAAATAACTCATCTGCATATCAAAAAATATTCATTATACTGAACATGGATTATGTATAATGTTGTTCATCTAGGAAGGTCACCCATGGGTTGAATTTTTAGTTCCAACAGCCTTTAGGCGAAGTGATCTCTTCTCACAATTTGTATCTGCCAAGTCAGCCACCTCACAAGAATGTACGTGTGAAACCAGGTAGGATTCTATTTGTGCATATAAAAATACATGTGCTTAATAGGCTAAAGAGAAAGAGAGACAGAAATTCACATATTTCTTAATTTTAAAAACACATGGAGAATTATTTCAACAAATAATTGACTAGATTTATAACTCCTACCTTATATCATGCAAAAGGCAAGTACAACTACACACCATGCCTCTTCTGAACTGCTTGTATTTCTATTCTGTTTTGGTTATTTTTCTCATCATATTAGTATTAGTAGTCAGAGTCTATAAAGGTATGGGCTAGTGTCAAGGATTCAGTATTTCGAATGAAAAATTGAAAAATGAATCCAATGTGTATGCAAATATGTGCTACAAAAAAATCTTCCTTCTCTCATATAGAACAATGACTTGACATTACCATTGCCCCAAGTAAGTCACAATTAGAGGAGAAGAGTTAGAAAATCTGTAAATATATATCTGCAATGAAAATGCTCAGGAGTGCACAACCTTGGAGGTGGTAGAGGAGTTTCCAAAAGTAAGTGACATGGGAAATACTCCACAGACATGAAGATCTGCTAGCCTAAACACTTCTTGAGAAACTGCCTTTGAGGTTGGGCACTTGAAATATATGTTGTTTTCAGGAGCTTTCGCTTCCTTTATAGTGAGACCATCTAAGCTGGGTCTGCATCTATGTGACCTGGAGGACATGGCATCTTATTTTCCAATGAACATGAGGCAGCAATGCTGAATTCTCTCTTTGTAGGTAAACTATTGCCACTGGGGGCTAAGTGTCTCCCCATGTGGACTGTGAAACCATTTGGTCATGATCCACTTTTCGTTGTGTTTCTTGCTGCTGCACTGGTAGTTTGGTATTGGCATCACGAAATACAAGGAATTCAACTGGGACACAGTGCTGGAGGGAGTTCTGTCACGTGTGGTACGTGTAACCTGGTCTACAGTAGAATGCACCAACCAGGCTTCTATCCCACATAGCTTTCCCCCTTGATCATAGCAACCTGATTCTAAACATTACTCTGAAACTTCTCCATATAACAAGATGCCTTTATATACAATGGTCTGATGGCTGCACCATGTCTGTCTCAAGACAATTGAAAGTCAATGGCAGATCCACATGGCCCCACCACAGATGTTTTATCACACACCTTCCCACCACTGCTCTAGGCCCACTACTCTGCAGTCTCCAACTTTCTGGCATCTCTGTTCTAAACATTTTCATGAAGCCCAGTCAATCAAGGCACTGTCTGGTATACTCATGATCAGCAAAAGTACATCAAAAGGTTCTCCAGTGCCATCTGGTCATGAAAATTTCTAAACATTCATGGTATTGATCTAGACAAATTTCAAGGATGAAGGTGGAGGCACTGTGGGTTTCAATTCATTCAGGGACCATTAAATGTTGAGGAAGCTCATTTCAATGAAAGATCTGGAGAACACTCACAGGCAAGGCTTCCCAAAGAGTGGCCAAAAGGTCACATGAAGCCAGGCCCATTGAGGTCTACAATGTGAGGTCCATGTGTGTTTTGACTCTCAACTATGGGTGCCAAGTCTTTCAGAATAAAATCATGTGATATCCTAGCTGAGATTCTCAGTACTCTTGGGAAAGCCACCCTGGGCCTAGATATCAGTTTCAAAGGGCGACTCTCATGTGTGGCCTCCTGAAATCGCAACACAATTCATGGCAATACTTATCTGAGGTCAGTTCCAGAACTCATTCTCTAAGGGGAATCACACCAGTGTTCAAGCCCAGTTGGACCCAGTCATCTCTTCCATCTGCCACACAAATGACCACAATTAAAACCAAAACACTCCCACATTGTCCTCATCTTCTTCCACATAGACACTCCTCATAACCTCTGTCTGGAGTTTTTCATGAGGGGCACAGCCCAAGACAGTGGCCCAAATAAGCTTTCTTGCCCCTCATTTGCCTAAAGTCAGGGTGGCCTGGACACCCTTCCTGTGAACCAGGAGTGATTAAATAGGCCTGCCATTAATACTGCTCCACTTCTCCACTTTGAGGCATTCTTACTGTGGGGTTTAGTTTCTTCTTTTAAAAAAAAATTGAAATTTAATTGGAAAGTTAAAAAAATTGTATTGCAGAATATTAAATTTCTTATGCAAAAGCCTTTATCTTGTTTGTGAGGGAAACCTTGATGCCTTGCCAATCTGGTTATATGGAGACACTGAAAATTTTCTGTTACATACTACATGGATGAATGGCTACAGCACATCGTTTTTTCAAACTGAAAGGCAGATAACAGCAAGTAAGATAACAAATAAAAGCCAATTTTATTAAAAAATAAAGTTGTAAAATGTCTCAAATATTGGAAAATAAATTCCTATTTTTTCTTTTTTTTGGTTGTTCAAAAGCTCATGCTATATCATCTTTCATACATTTGACTCATTTGGGTTATGAACTCCCATTTTTACCCCAATACAAATCACAGAATCACATCAGTTACACACTCACGTTTTTACATAATGGCATATTAGTGATTGTTGTATTCTGCTACCTTTCCTATCCCCTACTATCCCCCTCCCCTCCCCAACCATCTACCCTCTATACCTCATCTGCTATTGTTCAATTCTCTCCCTTGTTTCCCCCCCTTTCCCCTCACAACCTCTTATATGGAATGTTGTGTAACATTTAGTGTCTCCTACCATTTCCATATGCTTTCCATTCTCTCTCCCTTTCTCTCCCCCCACTCATCTCCATTTAGTGTTAATATTTTTCTCATGCTCTTCTTCCCTGTTCTGTTATTATTTGCTCTCTTTATATCAAAGAAAACATTTGGCATTTGTTTTTTAAGGATTGGCTAGCTTTGCTTAGCATTATATGTTCTAATGCCATCCATTTCCCTTCAAATTCAATGATTTTTGTCATTTTTTAATGCTGCATAATACTCCATTGTGTATAGATGCCCCTTTTTTTTATCCATTCGCCTATTGAAGGTCATCTAGTTTGGTTCCACAGTTTAGCTATTATGAATTGTGCCGCTATGATCAGTGATGTGGCAGTATCCCTATTGTGCGCTCTTTTAAGATCCTCAGGGAATAGTCCGAGAAGTGAGATAGCTGGGTCAAATGGTGGATCCTTTCCCTGCTTTCCCAGGTATCTCCATACTGCTTTCCAAATTGGCCTCAACATTTTGCAGTCCCACCAGCAGTGTACAAGTGTACCCTTTTCCCCACATCCTCGCCAACACTTATTGTTGTTTGATTTCATAATGGCTGCCAATCTTACTGGAGTTAGATGGTATCTTAGGGTGGTTTTGACTTGAATTTCCCTAACTGCTAGAGATGGTGGGCATTTTTTCATGTTCTTGTTGATGGATTGTATGTCCTCCTCTGTGAAGTTTCTGTTCAGGTCCTTGGCCCATTTGTGGATTGGTTTATTTGTTATCTTATTGTTTAATTTTTGAGTTCTTTGTATATTCTAGATATTAGGGCTCTATCTGAAGTGTGAGGGGTAAAAATTTGTTCCCAAGATGTAGGCTCTCTATTTACCTCTCTTATTGTTTCTCTTGTTTCGAAAAAAACTTTTTAGTTTAAGTAAGTCCCATTTGTTGATTCTTGTTATTAACTCTTGTGCTATGGCTGTCCTATTAAAAAATTTGGAGCCCAACCCCACAGTATGTACATCGTAGCCAAATTTTTCTTCCATTAGATGCAGTGTCTCTGATTTTATATCTTGCTCCTTGATCCATTTAGAGTTAACTTTTGTGCATGGCGACAGAAAGGGATTCATTTTCATTTTGTTGCATATGGATTTCCAATTTTCCCTGGACCACTTGTTGAAGATGCTATCCTTCCTCCATTGCATGCTTTTAGGCCCTTTTTCAAATATAAGAAAGTTGTATTTTGTGGATTGGTTTCTGTGTCCTCTATTCTGTACCATTGGTCCAGCTGACTTTTGTGATACCAGTACCAGGCTGTTTTTGTTACTATTGCTTTGTAGTACAGTTTGAACTCTGTTATCACTATTCATCCTGATTCACACTTCCTGCTTAGAATTGCTATTGCTATTCTGTGTCTATTGTTTTTCCATATGAAATTCATGATTGCTTTATATATTTCTACAAGAAATGCCATTGGGATTTTGATTGGCATTGCATTAAACCTGTAGAGAACTTTGGGTAATATCGCAATTTTGATGATGTTAGTTCTGCCTATACATGAACAGGGTACATTTTTCCATCTTCTAACATCTTCTTCTATCTCTTTCTTTAGAGTTATGTAACTTTCATTGTATAAATCTTTCACCTCTTTTTTTAGGTTGATTCCCAAGTATCTTATTTTCTATGAGGATATTGTGAATGGAGTGGTTTTCCTCATTTCAATTTCAGAAGTTTTGTTTCTGATATACAGGAATGCCTTTGATTTTTTCTTGTTGATTTTATATACTGGCACTTTGCTGAATTCATTTATTAACTCTAGCAGTTTCTTTGCATACCCTTTAGGGTTTGTTAATTATATTATCATGTCATCCTCAAATAGCGAATATTTAAGTTCTTCTTTTTCTATTTTTATGCCTTTAATTTCTTTTGTCTGTCTAATTGCTCTGGCTAGTATTTCAAGAACTAAACTGAATAGAAGTGGTGATAGAGGGCATCTCTGTCTTGTTCCAGATTTTAGAGGGAATGCCTTCAGTTTTTCTCCATTTAGGATGATGCTAGCCTGAGGTTTAGCATATATAGCTTTTTCCATGTTGAGGTAAGATCTTGTTATCCCTAATTTTTATAGTGTTTTGAACATAAAGGAATGCTGTACTTTGTCAAACGCTTTATCTACATCTATTGAGATGATCATATGGTTTTTGTCTTTAAGTCTATTGATGTGGTGGATTACATTTATTGATTTCCATAAATTGATCCAGGCTTGCATCCCAGGGATGAGTCCTACTTGATCATGAAGCACAATTATTTTGATATGCTTTTGTATTCAATTCACCATGATTTTATTGATAATTTTTGCATCCAAGTTTATTAGAGGTATTGGTCTGTAGTTTTCTTTCTTTGAAGTGTCTTTGTCTGGTTTTGGAATCAGGGTGATGTTGGCCTCATAGAATGAATTTGGAGGAACTCCTTCTTTTTCTATTTTTTGAAATTGCTTGAAAAGTATTGGTATTAATTCTTCTTTGAGGGTTTTGTAGAACTCCACTGAATACCTATCCGTTCCAGGGCTCTTTTTGGTTGGTTGTCTTTTGATGGTTTCTTATTTTTCTTCCTTTGTTATTGGTCTATTTAAATTGTGGGTGTCTTCCTGACTCAATCTGGGCAGATCATATGACTTAAGAAATTTATCGATATCTTCTTTATCTTCTATTTTATTGGAATATAGGGTTTCAAAATACTTTCTAATTATCTTCTGTGTTTCTGTAGTGTGTGTTGTGATATTTCCATCTTTATTCCATATGTTAGTAATTTGAGTTCTCTCTCTTCTTCTCTTCATTAGCATGGCTAAGGGCCTGTCGAACATATTTATTTTTTCAAAGAACCAACTCTTATTTATTTAATTTTTACAATGTAGATTTTTTGTTTCAATTTCATTGATTTCTCCTCTAATTTCAATTATTTCTTGTCTTCTACTACATTTGATGTTGTTTTGCTCTTCCTTTTCTAGGTTTTTGAGGAGTAGTGTGAGTTCATTTATTTGTTGTTGTTTTTTTTCTTTTTTTGAGGAAAGAATTACAAGAAATGAATTTCCCTCTTAAAACGGCTTTCATTGTGTCCCATACAATCCGGTATGCTGTGTCTCTATTGTCATTTGTCTCTAAGAATTTTTTTATCTCCTCCTTTATGTCTTCTGTAACCCACTGATCATTCAGTAACATATTGTGCATTTTCCATGTGATGTAGAATTTTTCCTTCCTTTTTTTTCATTGATTTAAAGTTTCAATCCATTATGATCAGATATGGTGCATGGTATTATCTCCATACCTTTATATTTACTAAGAGTTTCCCTATTGCATAATATATGGTCTATATTGGAGTAGGATCAATGTGCTGCTGAGAAGAACGTGTATCCACTTTATGATGGTTGACATATTTTATATATGTTGGTTACGTCTAGGTTATTGATTGTGCTATTGAGTTCTATAGTATCTTTATTCAGTTTTTGTCTGGAGGAAGGCAAGAGACTTCATCCACTATGACTGCCCTTTTTGCCATTTTAGTTTTGGATGCACACATGGGATCTTTCTTTAGATCCATCAGGTGCTGAGAATCTAAGCCACAGGCTCACACAGGGCCAAGATGCAGATTCAGAAACATCCCTTTCCAAAGCAATTAAGCAAAGAGCCACAGGTGATGCCCATTTATTTCCATTTGAAAACTGTTTTCTTCAGTCTTCACAAAGGGGTTGCTGGAGGCAAAGACCTTCCTGACATTCAGGGCAACAGACAGGGAAGCAAAAGGCCCAAAGCAGGGTTTCTCCACTGAGACTTTCTTGGTCACACTGATATCTGAGTTTTCTGAGATACTCGCCATTCCCTTCAGCTATCCAGTACATTGCCATGTCACAGTGCTTGGGGTGGTACATATCTTGGACACAAAACCATGAGCGTATTCTAGAGAGTGGCCAGAATTCAGGAAGAAAACAGGAACTTAGGAAGATGGCGAGTGTTGCCCATTTATAAGGCAAGCTGCAGTTCATTCATAAATTGCACAGGATGAATGCTGGGAAGCTTTCTAGTAGACTGGACAAATCCCTTGATGCATTTTCTTTTCTAATGTCTACAACCACGGACACAATGGGATATATAGACACAGAAACACTCGCCTTGTCAAATGACTTACTAGAAACAGTCCACTCCAAAACTAACAAACCACCTTTCCTACCTATTCTGAGAACAGGAGACAAAACAACAAACCCACAACCACACCCACAAAGGCACCTCCTTCCCCCAATAGGTCTCTGACTATCCAGAGTGTCCTCTGACTGGTGGGCCATGATATATTCCCCCATATTGGGGTGTCCTGTCTCTGATCTGGTCTCCGTGGCCAACTCTGTGATGCTGTCAGAAGCCAGCGATGAGCCACTACCTGCTTTCTCAGGAAAGGCCCCTCTTCAGATCTTCCTGGCATTTGGCCAACCTCACATCAGTATGTACCAAGAAAGACTCACTCTGTCCTTGGTAAATCCAAACAAGTTTGACCACTGGGACTTGCACTGGGACTGGCTTTGGGTGCCTGGCTTCCTGGATCCCATGTTCAGAGAGTTTCATCACCAAGGAAGTAAGTTGAGTTCATTTCCTTCAGGAACTGAATGAGGTCACTACCCTGGCAACCACATTTTCCTAACAGTTCCTTCCGAGGGTCCCATCAGATGGAGGCTGCACCTACTTGCTCTGACATTTTCACAAGTTAGAATGGTATATCAACCATAGGCACCCGGGATCAACTCTCCACACAGGCCTGGTTTGGTCCATCTTCACTACATTAAGAAAAGAGAGGCTGATTCAGACACATCCTTTCATCATGACCAGGATGTTTTCCATGTAAGATGACTTTTGCTCTCTCAGGTCCCTCATAGCTGCCTACATCTTCTCCAGGGATTATTTCTGCATGGACTTTTGATGTTGTCAGCTGGTGGAAGATCCCCTACCTTCCTGTATCGTAAGACCAACTCTGTTCCTGCTCTTCTGTAAATGAGATTGAGGGAACAGTGTATGGTTAGGGTTAATAGCATGTTCGATTTGGGTTAGGAATAATTATGCTGGATGAATAATGGTATTGGGAACCTGTGATATTTATAAGAATATAGACGTGAAATATATGTATGAGAACAGAGATCTAGGAAAGATTTGAAGCCCAGATAGGAATTGAAACCACGATTGGTATACTTAGCTTGAATTATGTTCTGCACCGAGGTCTCAGATAAATCGATATACAATGGCATAGGACCGTGTACCTCGGATGTTTGAATGTAGAAGAGAACATGCAGTCAAAAAGGGATAGTCTGTAGGATTAGGAAGATAGTCAGTAGGTTTAGGAAGAATAGTGAGTATAGGAGTTGGACCAAAAGTTCTTTAGCAATAGGGTTTCAGATAGAGAGTGAATGTAAATGTCAGCACATTTGAAGTTACAGTCACAATGATGAACTGGGGACAATATGTAGAAAAGCAGATATCAATAGGGACATTAAGAAATCAGGCATAGTATAAAGTGAGTGATAGGATTAGATATTTTCAAAAGGCTTGAGGTTGAATATATAATCTTAGGAAAAAACAAATATGTAGTAACAAAGAGGATTGACATTTGAGAGCATTACTCAACCTGGACAGATGTTTTTAATAATCCATGCTCACTTTCCATTTAGGCTTTGGTACAATCATAAGTGTGACCTTTGCATTTTGTGTCCAGAATACTACTGTGATAAATGTATATGTAGATCAGGTGACATGAGTCTTTCTTCCACCATTATGGGGAGCAATATCCTGAAAACTTATAAATTAGTACTGGGGATACGAAAAGGTGTACCCTGTGTTGATGATTATTCAGATGATGCATGAATAGACCATATTGTGAATAAAGTATATAACTAGTTCCAACTTTAAATAATGGATTGAATTTGCATCTGAAAAAAATATATGAAATCTTATATTGATATACATACATTCATTCCAACCTGTTATATATCTAATGGTAATATTAGGGTTACAGTTTATCATGAAGAGTGAGTTTTGCTTGAACAATGAAAATGGAATCGAAAATAATGTGTTTAGAATGAAGTCAAGTGAAAAGACCAGTAGAGAAATATGGAGGAATACATGTGTTCTGAAATAGTAAGTAATTGAAAGTGAACCAAATGCCTATAAATTTGTGAAGTTGTGAATGAAAAAAATATATCCTATGATGTACATAAACTGAAGAAATTTTAATGTACCAGTGTTTAATAAAAATGAACTTCAAAATACACATCATGTCCCATAGAAATCTATTTGCATTGATGTTAAACTGGGTCAGTTACAGTAGAAATATTAGGATTTGTAAGCACCATTCACTGAACTTAGTTTTCAGTAGTAGGAAACCAATATGTATTTCAGGTGGTTGAGTATTTCTTAGAATAATCTTGTCTAAAGTTGATTATACACCCAAATACATGAATACGAATGAATTTAGGGAGTGTATAATAAGATACATATATTTCATATTTTGGAAATTCTGGAGATATATATATATATATATATATATATATATATATATATATATATATATATATATATATATATACACAAATACACACACAAACACACACACACAAATTAATATGTAGAAATATATATGCCAATTGAAATTCATCAAAAAATATAATTCATCCACATATCCAAAAATATTCATTTTACTTAACATGGATTTATGTATAATGTTTTTTCTAGGAAGCTCACCCATAGGTTGAATTTTCAGTTCAATCAGTATTTAGGGGGAGTCATCTCTTTTCACAATTTTTATATTCCAATGTCAGTGAGCTCACAAGAATGTACGTGGGATACCAGGTAGGATAGTATATGTGCATAAAAAATACATGTGCTGAATAGGATACAGAGAAAGGGAGACAGGAATTTACATATGTGATAACTTTAAAAACTCATGAAGAAATATTATAATAAAAAGTTGACTAGATTTAAAACACATACTCTTGATAAAGCAGAAGGCAAATACAAGTATACACCATGCTTCCTATGAAAGGACTGTATTTCTATTCAGTTAGGTTTCTTTTTCTCCATCATATTAGGATTAGTAGTCAGATTCTAGTAGGGTATGGGTTGGTGTCAGGGATTCAGTATTTCAAATGGAAAATAGAAAAATTAATCTAATGTGTATGCAAACATGTACTACAGGAACAACTTCCCACTCTCTTCCAGAACAATGGCTTGACATAACCATCACTCCAAGTAAGACACAATTAGAGGAGAGGAGTTAGAAAATCTGTGAATACATATGAGAAATGTAAAATGCTCAGAAGTTCACAACACTGGAAGTAGAAGAACAGTTTCCAAAAGTAAGGGAGAGGGTAAACACTTCACAAACATGGAGCTCTGCTGGCCTAAAGACTTCTTGAGAAACTTCCTCTGTGGTTGGGCACATGAAATATTTGTAATTGTCAGGAAATTTAGTTTCGTTTGTAGTGACACCATGAAATCTGGGTCTGCATCTATGTGACCTGGAGGACATGGTTCCTTATTTTCTAATGAAAATGAGGCAGCAGTTCTGAATTCTCTCTTTGTAGGTAAACTGTGGCCACTGGGAGCTAAGTGTCTTCCCGTGTGGTCTGTGAAGCCATTTGGTCATGCTCCAATTTTCAGGGTGTTTCTTACTCCTGAACTGGGAGTTTCGTATTAGATTCATGAAATACAAGGAGTTTAACTGGGACACAATGATAGAGGGAGTTCTGTCACGTGTGGTTTGTCATGGTCGACAAGAGAATGTACGAACCAGGCTTTAATCCCACATAGCTTTCCCACTTGACTATAGCAACCTGATTCTGAACATTGCCCTGAAACCTCTCCATATAAAAAGATGCCTTTACATATAAGGGTCGGCTGCCTGCACCATGTCAGTCGCAAGTCTTTTGGAAGCCAATGGAAGATCCAGGTGATCCTACCAAAAATATTTATTTACACACCTACAGTCCACTGCTCTATGCCCACTACTCAGCAGGCTCCAACTTACTGGCATCTCTGTTCTACAACATTTTCACGAAACCCAGTCAATCAAGGCACAGTTTGGTACCAACATGATCAGCAACAGGACATTCAAAGTTTATCCAGTGCCACCTGGTCATGGAAATTTCAAAAATTTCATGGTATTTATCTAGCCATTTTTCAAGGATGAAGTTGGAGGCACTGTGGGTTTCAATTAATTCAGGAACCATTAAATGGTGAGGAAGCTCATTTCAATGAAAGCTCTGGAGATCACTCACGGGGAAGGCTTCCCAAAGAGTGGCCAAAAGGTCACATGAATCCAGGCCCATTGAGGTATACAAAGTGAGATCCATGTGTGTTTGTATTCTCAACTAAGGGTCCCAAGTCTTTAAGAATTAAATCATGTGATATCCTGGCTCAGAATCCCCGAGCACTGTGGAAAGCCATCCTGGGCCTAGATCTCAGATTACAAGGGTGATTCTCATGCGTGACCTCCTAAAATCCCAACACTATTTTTTGCAATACTCCTCTGAGGTCAGTTCCAGAACTCAGTCTCTAAGGGTAATCACACCAGAGTTCAAGCTCCGGTGGACACAGTCATCTCTTCCAACTACCACACAATTGACCACAATTAAAACCAAAACACTCCCATATGGCCCTCATCTCCTTCCATATAGACACTCATCATAACCTCTGGCTGGAGGTTTCCATGAGGGGCGCAGACCAAGACAGTATCCACAATAATCTACCTTGCCCCTCATTTGCCTAAAGTCAGGGTGGCCTGGACACGCTTCCTGTTAACCAGGAGTGATCAAATAGGCCTGATGTTAATACTGTTCTGCTTGTCCAATTTGAGGCCTACTGACTGTCAGATATTGATTCTTTATGTGAATTGGAGTCATGAGAAAACCCAAGCTCCTATGGGCTAGCCTCTGCAGGTTTTGAAGAACTCGTTTGACCCAAAGGATTCCTATTCTCACTTGATGGAGGTCAGGAACCTTACAGAGGAAGGCGAGAGACTTCATGCCAATGACTGCTCTTTTGGCCATTTTGGTTTTGAATGCACGCATGGGAAATTTCTTTAGATCCCTCAGGTGCTGAGAATCTAAGCCACTGCCTCATACAGAGCCAAGGGGCTGATTCAGACACATCCCTTTTCAAAGCAGTTAAGGAAAGAGCCACATGTATGCCCAATAATTTCCATTTGAAAACTGTTTTCTTCAGGCTTCACAAAAGGGTGGCCTGAGTCAAAGACCTTCCTGAAATTCAGGAAAACAGAACAATACGTAAGCAAAGGGTCCAAAGCAGGGTTGCTCCACTGAGAATTTCCTGGTCACACTGATACTTGAGTTTTCTGAGATGCTTGCCATTTCTTTCAGCTATCCAGTACATGGCCAGTCACAGAGCTTGAAGGTGGTACATATCGTGAACAAAAAACCATGGTCCTATTCTGTAGAGTGGCCAGAATTCAGAAAGAAAACAGGAACTTAGGAATATAGCAGGTGTTGCGCATCAATAGGGCAAGCTACAGTCCATTCATAAATGGGGCAATTTGAATGCTGAGAAGCTTTCTACTAGACAGGACACATCCATTGATGCATTCTCTTTTCTAATGCATACAACCACGGACACAGTGAAATACTGAGACATAGAAACACTCGCCATGTCAAAAGACTTACTAGAAACACTAAACTTCAATCCAAACAAACCGACTTTAATACCTATTCTAGGAAAATGAGACAAAACCACAAACCCACAACCAAACCCACAAAGGCACCTCCTTCCCCCAAGTAGGTCTGTGACTATCCAGAGTGTCCTCTGACTTGTGGGCCATAATATGTTCCCCCAAATTGGCCTGTCCTGTCTCAGATCTGGTCTCCTTGGCCAACTCTGTGAAGTTCTCAGTAGCCAGCGGTGAGCAACTACCTGCTTTCTCAGGAAAAGCCCCGCTTCAGAGATTTCCTCTCATTTGGCCTTCCTCACATCTGTAGGTACCAACAAAGACTGACTCTGTCCTTGCTGAATCCAAACAAGTGAGACCACTGGGACTGGGACAGGGACTGGCTCTGGGTGCCTGGCTTCCTGGATCCCAAATTCAGAGAGTTCCATCACCAAGGAAGTTAAGTGAGGTCCCTTCCTTCAGAAATTGAATGAGGTCACTGTCTTGGCAACCACTTTGTCCTAACTGTTGCTTTCAAGGGTCCCATGATACGGAGGCTGCCCCTACTTTCTGTGACACTTTCACAAGTTAGAATGGTATATCAACAATAGGCACCCAGGAATAGATCTCCACACAGGCCTAGTTAGGTCCAACTTCTCTACGTTAAGAAGAGAAGCTGATTCATACACAACCTTTTATCCTGACCAGGTTGTTTGCCATGGAAGATGACTTTTGGTCTCTCAGGTCCTTCATAGCTGCCTACCTCTTCTCCAGGGATGATTTCTGCATGGACCTTTGAGGTTCTTAGCAGGTGGAAGATTCCCTACATTTCAGTATTGTAAGATCAACTCTTTCCCTGCTCTTCTGTAAAGTTAGATTGAGGGAACAGTGTATGGTTATGGTTAATAACATGTTCGGTTTGGGTTAGAAATCATTCTGCTGGATGAATAATGGTATTGGGAACTTGCTATGTGTATAAGAATATATAGGTGAAATATATGTATGAAAACAGAAATCTAAGTATGATTTGAAGTCCAGAAGGGCATTGGGCTCTTGATTTGGATATGCAGCTTTGAATTACGTTCTGCAGAGGTGTCTCAATTAAATCGATATACAATGCCATAGGACCTTGTACCTTGGATGAATTAATGTAGAAGGAACATCTAGTCGAAAAGGGATAGTCCGTAGTGAAAGGTTAATAAAATAGGTACTTGTCACTTCCTGTTTTTCTGTATGCTTAACAAAACACTGTTGAAATCTTGAGAAATGTTTGCTAATCTTGTTTCCAGAATGTTCTGTTCCCAACTGCCAAACTGCAGAATGTACTCCCTCACTCAGTGTCATGCAAACCGCCCACATGCCCTCACCCATTAGTAAACTTCCCTCTCTTCCCTCTCCAAGGAAAGTATATAAGCTGTGCTTAAGGTGTTCTCAGGGATCTCTGCTCTATTTAAGTGAGTTCTGAGCCACAGCATGCTGAACCCCAAATAAACCCATTGCTGTTGCATGAGACAGACTCTTGGTGGTCTCTTCCTTTGACACTCGCCCGACCTTTACATATTGAGGTTCCACCGAGTTCTGGCAGTGGCAGACGAGAGACCCCAATGGGCTCCTCTCGGAGCAAGTAAGGCGCCTCTTTCTGGTTTCAGGTTTCATGTTAGGGCTTGGCAAAATCTCTGGCGATGAAGAGCCTGAGCTCCCTCCGAAGGTGGCTGAGAGACGTGTCACGGAGACACAGGGCACCTCCCTGGGGGACGCCGCAGAAAACTCGGGAAATTAAGGAACAATAGTCTCCTCAACTCAGTGATATTTTGTTTCAGATTCGGTATTGTCATCCCATCGGGTTTTGCCGGCTCCTCATTCCTGGTTTCAGTGTTTGACGTCCATTGCCTGTGTTTATGGTCTTGTCTTATCTGTGTCATGTGTCCTTGCTTTTGCTGTTTGTGTACCTTTCATTATGGGACAGAGCAGTTCAATGCCTCTGTCCCTGACCCTTGATCACTGGAACAAAGTCCGCTTAAGAGCTCAGAATCTTTCTTGTTTTAGTAAAATGCTGGACCTGGCAGAATCTCTGTGCCTCAGAATGGCCCACCTTTGAATTCGGATGGCCCCTAGAAGGATCTTTCTACTTCGCACTAATTTAAAAATTCAGAGATATTATCTCAGCTGGGGACATATAGCCATCTGGATCAGCAGCCATATATCTTAACTTGGCAGAACATCTGTAAATCTCCTCCTCCATGGGTGAAGTCTTTCCTTGCCCCTGCCTCTGCTCCTACTCCTTCCCCCATGATCTCTCAAACCCTCTCAACCTCCTCCTCCTCCACCCCCTGTTCTCCCCGAGTCACAGATTTGACTCTACTGGACTCTTCTTCCCTTACTAATCCCCTGCCCTTGTCCCCTAACCCACAACACCCTCAAATGGATTTCCCTGCTTCTGACTCAGCCTCTTTACCATTGGAGGAAGCTAAGCCGGTAATAGGGTCTGATAATGGACCAGTGTTCATGGCCCAGGTAAGTCAGGGGTTAGCCAGGAACCAGGGAATTAATTGGAAGTTATATTGTGCTTATAGATACCCGAGTTCAGGACAGGCAGATAGAATAAATTGAACCATTAAAGAGACCTTAAGAAAATTAAACTTAGAGAACAGCATAAAAGATTAGACTATGCTCCTGCCTTATGCAATGTTTCATGCAAGAAATACTCCCTCTGTTTCTTTGAGTAACCTTAGCCCCTGTGAAATTCTCTATTGTTGCCCTCCTGCAGTAAGGGACCTAAGCCCGACTCAAAGACCTAACCATTCCATCCACACCCCCTTGCTTGACAGACTTAAAGCTCTAAAAAGAACTCAGTGATACCTGTGTAAACAGCTGGCCACTGCCTATCAAACTGGGGACAAAGGGACTCCACATCGATATCAAGTAAGAGACTTAATCTACGTAAGACGACATCAGGTATCATGCTTGAAACCCCGCTGGAAAGGACCATAGCCGGTGCTACTTATAACACCTCCAGTGGTAAAGGTAGACGGAATCAATTTCTGGATCCATGCCTCTCATCTCAAGCCTGCGCCCTGTCCAGACTCTGGCTGGAAACTGGAAAAGACTGGTAAAACCTTCAAATTGCGTATTCGCCATGTGGATAAGTCTGTGGACTCTCTCCTTGGCCACAAGTAGTCCTAAGCCACATCAGCCCATTCAGCAGTGATGGCTGATCACAAATCCTACTGGAAAAGAAGTATAATCTATCTTGCATACAGCCCCCTGAGGGACCTGGTGGCCATCACTCCTCCCAGACATTTGTCAGCTGGCTATAGGTCTTACCTATTGGGATATCCCTGATGAAGAGGATACCACTAAAATTCCATTAAATTACTTCTGTACCATAGATAAAGGAAACAAACTTTATGGATGAAGGGACATGCAAGCCAGATGCAGGTTGGCTAGCCTAGATTACTATGTTTGCCGGGCAGACTCTCAAAGCCACAGTCACGGCTGTGTGGGGGGAAAGCCGACTTCTTCTGTAAGTCATGGGGATGTGAGCAAACAGGGGCTGCCTGATGGAACCCAAACTCCTCATCAAATTCAGTACACATCATTGGCCATATTACCAATTAGATAAGAAGAACCGATGGCCCCCAGAGGGGTCTCTAGATCCTCAAATTCTGCGTGACCTTTTCCCTCCTTCACTCACATCCTGAACTATGCTTCTCCAATAGATCCTCACCCTCAGCCTTCTGCTCCAGACACTCTGCTGTCACTCCCACCTCAGCAACCTGATTTCTCCCCTCCAATTACTAGATCAAAAACCCAAACCTCTGCCGGTTCTCAGACCATTGCCTCCTTGCTGAGGCAGCAGTTACTGAAGTACCCCTCCACCCACTCACTCCTCTCTTGTCCTGTCAGTGCCCGCACCGGGTAACGCCAGGTCTTCTTACCAGCTAAACCAAAGCTCAAACCAGCTGATGAGAGCCCTCAGTCCCCTATCTAAGATGTAATAAAAATGGCCTTTAAAGTTGGTTTGTCATCACTGAAAACAGTTTACTAATAATTAAACGTCTCTCATATGCGTTTTGAGATACTCACTCCCATCATCCTCTCTGCTCTACCTGTTCTACTGCTCAAGTTTTTGTTGCTAGGAAAATCTCAAACCTGTTTCCCATTATTCTTTTACATCTCTCCTTCCTCATTCTCAGATCCACGGAGCTGATCTCAGCCCACCTTCCCCGTCTTCCCCCCTCTGCACTAGGCCCACAGAAAAGTCTTAACTGACCTTCTCCAGAAGTCTTCACCATGGCTGACTTTAGGACTTTCAGCAAAAGAGTCCCTATAAAAGAGTTCAATGTAGATAAACTTCCTCTTTTCGTGTTGCCCTGTTCTACTTGGCCAGTGGCTAAAAAAATCAGCACTTCTCAGGTAGACACCCTTTTACTAGTTTTTCACAAAATATGTGAACAAGGCCTCTGTCCTTGAGCTGGGGATTCACAGAGATGGCTACATTTCTAAGATAAAGAAGTTACCAACTGGTCTCCATGGTAACAGCTGGCAGGGGTAAAATAAGAAAGGGAAGAAAAAGCTCTCCCCCTCCCAGGTGTCCTTTAAAAGTTAACTTGCCCAGAACAGGGGAAAAAAACAGGAACAAATACTGCGTTTTTGAACTTCTGCAGACTGTGAGCTTCTGAGCACCTTCCCTTACATGTTGGGTACAAAATTCTGAAACTACCTAAACTTGAGTTTCAGAGGATTAATTGATTACAACAGAAGCAATGCCCTCTGAATCCGGTTGCAACCAAATAGGACTGTTTCCCTGTCTTTAGTGCTATCTTAGGTGCCTTGCCTTGTCCGTCCTTACAACAGAATAATTCTATATACTTAAACCTTGTTTATGTTTTCATGAAATGGTCAACAGATGTGATTAATCGTGTAATGGTGCAGATGTTTCCCAGAGTGCTCTATTATGAAGCAGGTTCATTTGAAGATCAAATAGGGGGACATACAACCAGGTTTCACTGGGAGCATATATCCCTCACTTTAGCCATCATATTAGGAATAGGATTTGCTGCACGGGTGGGCCCAGGAACCACTGCCCTTGTCCATGTGACACAATAAATGACCCAATTAGAAGCAGCAATAGACCAAAACTAAGATATTAGAAACCACCATCAGAGCTTTGCATGAAACTTTAACCTCTCTCTCTGAAGTTGTTTTACAGAACAGTTGAGGTTTGGACCTCCTCTTCATTAAAGAAGGGGGCCTTTGTGCTGCATTGAGGGAAGAATGTTGTTTTTATGCCGAACATACTGGAGTTGTAATAAAATCTATGAGTAAATTAAAAAGACACATTAAAGAGCATCAACAAGAGAGAGAGAGACCCAAAAAGGGTTGTTTGAGTCTTGGTTCACACAGTGCCCCTGGTTAACTACATTTTTATCAACCCTGGCCGGTCCAATAATAATCCTCATATTATTGATAACTATAAAACCCTGTTTTCTCAACTGTGTAATTTCTTTTCTCCAGGCTCAAATTGGACGAGTTAAACTTATGGTAATACCCCACTAGGAGACATAGACTGTGAAACCCCCCAATGATAATTTTTATGATTAAAAGTAGCCAGAAAAAGAAGTGAGGAATGAAAGGTTAATAAAATAAGTACTTGTCACTTCCTGTATTTCCCTATGCTTAACAAAAAACTGTTGAAATCTTGAGAAATGCTTGCAAAACTTGTTCCCAAAATGTGCTGTCCCCAACTGCCAAACTACAGAATGTACTCCCTCACCAGTTGCATGCAAACTGCCCACTCGTCGTGACCCATCAATAAACTTCCCTCCCTGCCTTCTCCAGGGAAAGTATACAAACTCTACTTAAGCTATTCTCAGGGCTATCTGCTCTATTAAAGTGAGCTCTGAGCCCCAGCATGCTGGAAACCCAATAAACCTTTTGCTGTATCATGAGTACTCTGTTGGTCGTCTCCTTCTCCGAAGCTTGCCCGACATTTACTTGGATGATTGAATGTAGAAGAGAACATCCAGTGAAAAAGGTATAGTTGGTAGGATTAGGAAGATAGTCAGTAGGTTTAGGAAGAAGAGTGAGTATAGAATTTAGAACAAAAGTTCTTTAGCAATACGGTTTCAGTTAGAGAGTGAATGTAAATGTGAGCACAGTTGAAGAGTCAGTCACAATGATGAACTGGGGAAAATATGTAGGAAAGCAGATATCAATAGAGACATTATGAAATCAGGGAAATTACAAAGTGAGTGACAGGACTAGATATTTTGAAAAGGATTGAGTTTGAATATATAATCTTAGGAAAAAACAAATATGTAGACTCCAATAGGATTGATATTTGAGAGCATTAGGCAAATTTCAGGTGCATGAATATTTCTGAGAATAATCTTGTGAATAGTTGATTATAAATCCAGATACATGAACATGAATGAATTTAGGGAGTGTATATGAGACACATATATTTCATTTTTTGAAATATCTGGAGAGTGTCTATATATATATATATATATATATATATATATATATATATATACACACACACACACACACACACAAAACACACACAGACAAAAAAGTAGCAATATATATGTCAATCAAAATTCATCATATAATATATATTATCCACAGATCTAAAAATATTCATTTTACTGAACATGGATTTATGTATAATGTTGTTCAACTAGAAAGCTCACCCATATGTTGAATATTCAGTTTCAATGGGGTTTAGTAGGAGTGATCTTTTCTCTCAATTTGTATCTGCCAAGTCAGCCACCTCACAAGAATGTACGTGCGGTACCATGTAGCCAACCTGATTCTGAACATTGCCCATAAACCTATCCATATAACAAGATGCCTTTACATATAAGGGTCTGCTTGCTGTACCCTGTCAGTCACAAGGCATTTGCAAGCCAATGGCAGATCAACATGGCCCCACCACACATGTTTTATCACATACCTTCACACCACTGCTCTAGGCCCACTAATGAGCAGGCTCCAACTTACTGGCATCAATGTTCTACACAATTTTCATGAAACAAAGTGAGTCAAGGCACTGTCTGGTACACTGATGGTCAGCAACAGGATATCCAAAAGTTCTCCAGTGCCACCTGGTCATGGGAATTTCAAAAATTTCATGGTATTTATCAAGCCATTTGTCGAGGATGAAGTTGGAGGCTCTTTGGGTTTCAATTTATTCAGGAACCATTAAATGTTGAGGAAGCTCATTTCAATGAAAGCTCTAGAGAACACTCACAGGCAAGACTTCCCAAAGTGTGGCCAAAAGGTCACATGAAGCCAGGCCCATTGAGGTCTACAATGTGAGGTCCATGTGTGTTTTGACTCTCAACTGTGGCTGCAAAGTCTTTCAGAATAAAATCATGTGATATCCTGGCTGAGATTCCCAGTGCTCTGGGGAA
The DNA here is from genome assembly GCF_048772815.1 of Callospermophilus lateralis. Classification (NCBI taxonomy): domain Eukaryota; kingdom Metazoa; phylum Chordata; class Mammalia; order Rodentia; family Sciuridae; genus Callospermophilus; species Callospermophilus lateralis. Next base: position 1,177,064 of record NW_027515613.1, read on the forward strand.
AGCCACCCTGCACCTAGATCTCAGGTTCCAAGGGCGACTCTCATGCATGGCCTAGTAAAAACCAAACACAATTCATGAAAATACTTCTCTGAGGTCAGTTCCAGAATTCATTCTCTAAGAGGAATCACAACAGAGTTCAAGCCCAGGTGGACCCAGTCTTTTCTTCTAAGTGCCACACAAATTACCACAATTCCAAACAAAACGCTCCCACATAACCCTTTTCTTCTTCCATATAGACACTCATCATAACCTCTGGATGGAGGTTTCCATGAGGGGCGCAGGACAGGACAGTGTCCAAAATAACCTCCCTTGCCCCTCATTTGCCTAAAGGCAGTGTGGCCTGGAAATCCTGACTGTGAAACAGGAGTGATCAAATCGGCCTGCCGTTAATACAGCTTGGCTTCTCCAATTTGAGGCCTACTGACTGTAGGGTTTAGATTATTCATGTAAATTGGGGTCATGAGAAAACCCAAGCACCTATGGGATAGCCTCTGCAGGGCTTTGAAGAACTCTTTTGAAACAAAGGATCCCTATTCTCATTGATGGATGTCAGGAACCTTAGAGAGGAAGGCGAGAGTCTTCATAAACAATGACTGCTCTTTTGGCCATTTTGGTTTTTAATGCACCCATGGGATCTTTCTTTAGATCCATCAGGTGCTGAGAATCTAAGCTACAGCCTAACACAGGGCCAAGAGGCTGATTCAGACACATCCCTTTCCAAAGCAATTAAGCAAAGAGCCACAGGTGTTGCCCATTCATTTCCATTTGAAAACTGTTTTCTTCAGGCTTCACAAAGGGGTGGCCTGAGGCAAAGAACTTCCTGACATTCAGGGCAACAGAACAATAGGTAAGCAAAAGGCCCAAAGCAAGGTTTCTCCACTGAGATTTAATGGTCACACTAATATCTGATTTTTCAGAGATGCTCGCCATTCCTTTGAGCTATCCAGTACATGGTCATGGCACAGAGCTTGGAAGTGGTACATACCTTAGACATAAAACCATGAGCCTATTCTGGAGAGGGGCAGAAGTCCAGAAGAAAACTGAAACTTAGGAAGATTGCAGGTGTTACCCATCGAAAAGGCAATCTGAAATCCATTCATAAATTGGACCGGATGAATGCTGGGAAGCTTTCTACTAGACAGGACACATCCATTGATGCATTTTCTTTTCTAATATCTGCAACCACGGACACAGTGTGATAGACAGACATAGAAACACTCGCCTTGTCAAATGACTTACTAGAAACAGTTCATTCCACATCAAAAAAAGCGCCTTGCCTACCTATTCTCTGAACATGAGACAAAACCAGAAACCCACCCCCACACCCACAAAGGCACCTCCTTCCCCCAAGAAGTTCTGTGACTATCCGGAGTGTCCTCTGACTGGTGAGCCATACTATATTCCCATGGAATGGCCTGATCTGTCTCAGATCTGGTCTCCTTGGCCAACTCTGTGCAGGTGTCAGGACCCAGAGGTGAGCAACTACCTGCTTTCTCAGGAATGACCCCTCTTTAGAGCTTTCCTGGCATTTGGCCATCCTCACATTAGTAGGTACCAAGAAAGACTGACACTGTCCTTGGTAAATCCAAACAAGTGAGACCACTGGGACTGGGACTGGGACTGGCTCTGGGTGCCTGGCTTCATGAATCCCAAGTTCAGAGATTTCCATCACCAAGGAAGTGAGGTGAGGTCACTTCCTTTAGGAACTGAATGAGGTCACTGCCTTGGCAACCACTTTGTCCTACCAGTGCCTTCCAAGTGTCACATGAGAAGGAGGCTGCCCCTACTTCCTGTGACACTTTCACAATTTAGAATGGTATACAACCATAGGCACCCAGAAACAGCTACCCACACAGGCCTGGTTTGGTCCATCTTCTCTAAATTAAGATGTGAGAGGCTGATTCAGACAGAACCCTTCATCCTGAACAGGTTGTTTGCCATTGAACATGACTTTTGTTCTCTCAGGTCCTTCATAGCTGCCTACATCTTCTTCAGTCAACATTTCTGCATGGAACTTTGAGGTTCTCAGCAGGTGGAAGATCCCCTACTTTCCTGTATTGTAAGACCAACTCTGTCCCTCCTCTCTGTAAATTTAGAATGAGGGAACAGTGTATGGTTAGGGTCAATAACATATTTGACTTGTGTTAGGAATCATTCTGCTGGATGAATAATGGTATTGGGAACCTGCAAAATTTATAAGAATATATATTTGAAATATAAGTATGAAAACATAAATCTAGTTACGATTTGAAGCCAGAAAGGGCATTGGGCCCTTCTTTGGGATATTTAGCTTTGAATTACATTCTGCATTTTAGTCTCAGATAAATCTATACACAATGGAATAAAACCTTGCACCTCAGATGCCTGAATGTCGAAGAGAACATCCAGTCAAAAATGGATAGTCGGTAGGATTTGGAAGATAGTAGGTTTAGGAAGAAGAGTGAGTCTTCGAGTTGGACCAATAGTTTTTTAGCAAGAGGGTTTCGTTTAGAGAGTGAATGTAAATGTCAGCACATGTGAAGAGTCAGTCACAATGATGAACTGGGGAAAATATGTAGGAAAGCAGGTCTCAATAGAGACATTAGGAAATCAGACAAATTATAAAATGCGTGATAGGATTAGACATTTTCATCAGGGTTGAGGTTGAATATATAATCATAGGAAGAAACAAATATATAGTCCCCAACAATATTGACACTTGGGAGAATTAGGCATCCTGGACAAGGATGTTTTTAGTAATATATACTCACTTTCAATTTAGGGTTTGGTACAATCATAAGTGTGACCTTTGCATTTTTGTCCAGAATATTACTGTGATAAAATGTATATGTAGATCAGGTGACATGAGTATTTCTTCCACCATTATGGGAAGCAATATTTATAAAAGCCATAAATTAGTATTGGGTATACAAATAGGTTTACCCTGTGTCAATGAATATAGAGATGATGCATGAATAGATCGTACTGTGAATAAATAATATAACTGGATCCAACTTTAGAAATTGGAATTAGAATAAATTGATATCTGAAAATATAGAGGAAATCTTATATTGATATTGGTATACATACATTCATTACAACCAATTATAAGTCTAATGGTAATATTAGGGTTACGGTTTATCATGAAGAGGGTGTGTGAGTTTTTCTTCAAAAGTGATTATGGAAATCGAAAATAATGTGTTTGTTAAGAAGTCTCATGAAACAACCAGTCGAAAAACCTGGAGGACTACATGTGTTCGGAAGCAGGAAGTGATTGAAAGTGAAACAAATGTCTTTAATTTTGAAATTTTGGGTGAAAAATTTATCCATGGATGTGCATAAACTGAAGAAATAGTACTGTACCAGTTTTAAATAAAAATGAACGTCAAAATACACATCATGTCCCATAGGAATCTACTTGCATTGATGTTAAACTTGGTAATTTACTGTAGAAATATTAGGATTTGTATGCACCTTTCACTGAAGTTTGTTTTCAGTACTAGGAAACAAATAAGTATTTCAGGTGGATGAATATTTCTGAGAATAATCTTGTGCAAAGTTGATTACAAATCCACATACATGAATATGAATGTATTTAGGGAGTGAATAATAAGACACATATATTTCATATTGTGAAAAATCTGGAGAGTATATATATATATATATATATATATATGTATATATATATATATACAAAACACACACAGACATTATAAAGTGGCAATATATATGCCAATCGAAATTCATGGTGAAATATATATCATCCATAGATCCCGAAATATTAATTTTAATGAACATGGATTTATGAATAATGTTGTTCAACTAGGAAGGTCACCCATAGGTTGAATTTTAAGATCCAACAGCATTTAGCAGGAGTGATCTCTTCTCATAATTTGTATCTGCCAAGTCAGCCACCTCACAAGAATGTATATGTGATACCAGGTAGGATTCTATATGTGCATATAAAAATACATGTGCTGAATAGGCTACAGAGAAAGGGATACAGGAATTCACATATTCATTAACTTTAAAAACACATGGAGAACTATTTCAATTAAAAATTAACTAGATTTATAACACCTAACCTACATAATGCAAACGGCAAGTCCAACTATACACCATGCCTCTTCTGAACTGCTTGTATTTCTATTCTGTTTGAGTTATTTTTCTCCATCATATTAGGAATAGTAGTCAGAGTCTAGTAGGGTATAGTTTCGTGTCAGGGATTCAGTATTTTGAATGGAAAATTGGAAAATGAATCCAATGTGTATGCAAATATGTGCTACACAAAAATCTTCCCACTTTCATCCACAACAATGCCTTGACATTACCTTTGCCACAAGTAAGACACAATTAGAGGAGAAGAGTTAGAAAATACGTGAATACATATCTGGAATGGAATACGCTCAGGAGTTCCCAACCTTGGAGGTGATAGAGCAGTTTCCATAAGTAAGGGACATGGTAAACACTCCACAAACATGGAGCTCTGCTGGCCTAAATACTTCTTGAGAAACTGCCTCTGAGGTTGGGCACTTGAAATATATGTTGTTGTCAGGAGCTTTAGCTTCCTTTATAGTGAGCCCATCAAAGCTGGGTCTGCATCTATGTGACCTGGAGGACATGGTTTCTTATTTTCCAATGAACCTGAGGCAGCAGTGCTGAATTCTCTCTTTGTAGGTAAACTGTGGCCACTGGGGGCTAAGTGTCACCCCGTGTGGACTGTGAAGCCATTTGGTCCTCTTCCACTTTCTGTTGTGGTTCTTGCTGCTACACTGGGACTTTGGTATTTGCTTCATGAAATACAACAATTTCAACTGGGACACAGTGCTGGAGAGAGTTCTGTCACTGTGGTGGGTCACGGTCTGCAGGAGAATGCACCAACCAGTCTTCTTTCCCACATAGCTTGCACCATTGACCATGTCAACCTGATTCTGAAAATTGCCCTGAAACCTCTCCATATATCAAAATGCCTTTACAAATAAGGGTCTGCTGGCTGCACCATGTCCTTCACAAGCCATTTGGTAGCCAATGGCCAAACCACATGGACCTACCACAGATATTTTGTCACACACCTGCACACCTGCCCACCGCTGCTCTAGGCCCACTACTCAGCAGGCTCCAACTTACTGGCATCTTTTTTCTACATTATTTTTATGAAACCCAGTCAATCAAGGCACCCTCTAGTATACTCATGATCAGCAACAGGACACCCAAAGATTCTCCAGTTCCACCTGGTCATGGGATTTTCAAAAATTTCATGGTATTTATCTAGCCATTTTTCAAGGATGAAGTTGGAGGCACTGTGGGTTTCAAGAACCACTAAATGTTGAGGAAGCTCATTTCAATGAAACTCTGGAGAACTCTCATAGGCAAGGCTTCCCAAAGAGTGGCCAAAAGGTCAAATATAGTCAGGCCCATTGAGGTATACGTTGTGAGTTTCATGTGTGTTTTGACTCTCAACTATGGCTACCAAGTCTTTAAGAATAAAATCATGGGATATCTTGGCTGATATTCCCAGTGCTCTGTGGAAAGCCACCCTGGGCCTTGATCTCAGTTTATAAGAGCGACTCTCATGCATGGCCTCCTAAAATTTCAACACAATTCATGCAATACTTCTCTGAGGTCAGTTCCAGAACTCAGTCTCTAAGGGGATTCACACCAGACTTCAAGCCCAGGTGGACCCTTTCATCTCTTCCAACCGTCACACAAATAACCACAATTAATACCAAAACAATCCCACATTGCCCTCCTCTTCTTCCATAAAGGCACTCATCATAACATCTGGCTGGAGGTTTCCATGAGGGGCACAGCCCAAGACAGTGTCCAAAATAAGCTCCCTTGGCCCTCATTTGCCTAAAGTCAGGGTGGCTTGGACACCCTTCTTGTGCACCAGGAGTGATCTGTAAGGGTAAAAGAAATTGAAATTAAAGTGTAAAAGTTAAAGTGTAAAAGACCGGGTGTTGTAAAGTTTTTAAGCAGCAAGGCTTGAGTTAAAATGTAAAGGACCAGGTATTGTTAAGTTCCTATGCTACACGCAAAACCTGAAATTCCTGTAGCTTGTAGGACAATTCCCGGACTACCCAGTAAATATTCCCCCTGACCGCTTGGTTTTTTAATAACCTAGGACCCTGTGAGGCCTGGCACAGAGGCATTGCAGGGCCTAAACCAATCATTTTGAATGTGTACCCCGCTTTAGAACTCACCTATCACTCCCGCCTTACATGTTCCCACCAATAAATGAACTAATCATGTTTAGGAATTGTTGTTTGATTTTCCCGTGGTGTATGATGATTTCTTAAAGGAGACTGTAATATATGTAAAGTCCCGCCCTGCCCAAAAAGTGTACTTAAGCACTGCTCAACCCCTGCTCGGGGCTCTGGGATGCTCTCCCATCTTGAGTGAGCACGTAGCCCCAGCATGCTGGATTGGATCCTCAATCAACGCCTTTTACTGTTGCATGAGCCGCAGTTTCTTGATGGTCTCTTCCTCCAACATTCGCCGGAAACTTACATTTGGTGCATTGGCCGGGAATCACGCAGCGCAGGACAAGGAGACCTCAACGAACCTTTCTGAGGGTAAGTAAGGCGCCTCTTTCCTTCAAAAATGATTATGGAAATCGAAAATAATGTGTTTGGAAACAATCTCATGAAAAGAACAGTCAAGAAACATGGAGGAATACATATGTTCTGAAGCAGGAAGTAATTGAAAGTGAACCAAATGCCTACAGATTTGTGAACTTGTGGATGAAAAGTTATATCCTATGATATCCATCAACTGAAGAAATAGTAATGTACCACTGTTGAATAAAAATGAACTTCAAAATACACATCATGTCCCATAGGATTATACTTGCATTAATGTTAAACTGGGTCAGTTACCATGCAAATATTAGGATTTGTAAGCACAATTCACCGAAGTTTGTTTTCAGTACTGGAAAATAAATATGTATTTTATGTGGATGAATTTTTCTGAGAATAATCTTGTGCAAATTTGATTACAAATCCACATACATGAATATGAATGTATTTAGGGAGTGAATAATAAGACGCATATATTTAATATTGTGAAAAATCTGGAGAGTATATATATATATATATATATATATATATATATATATATATATATTTATTTATAAAGATAAAAACACAGACATTAAAATGTAGCAATATATATGCCAATCAAAATTCATCATGAAATATATATCATCCTCATATCCAAAAATATTCTTTTTACTGAGCATGGATTTATGTATAATGTTGTTCATCTAGGAAATTCACCAATTTGTTGAATTTTCAGTTCCATCAGTATTTAGGGGGAGTGATCTCTTTTCACAATTTGTATCATCCAAAAACAGTGAGCTCACAAGAATGTATGTGTGATACCAGGTAGGATTCTAAATATGCATAATAAAATACATGAGATGAATAGGCTACAGAGAAAAGGAGACAGAAATTTACATATGTGTTAACTTTAAAAACTCATGGAGAAGTACTACAATGAAAAGTTGACTAGATTTATAACACATACACTTGATAAAGCAGAAGGCAAGTCCTAGTATACACCATGCCACCTATGAATGGCCTGTATTTCTATTCTGTTAGGTTTCTTTTTCTCCATCATATTAGGATTAGTAGTCAGAGTCTAGTAGGGTATGGGTTAGTGTCAGGGATTCAGTATTTCAAATGGAAAATAGGAAAATGAATCTAATGTGTATGCGAATATTTGTTAGACAAAAATCTTCCTACTGTCATCCAAAAAAATGTCTTGATATTTCCTTCACCACAAGTAATACACAATTAGTGGAGAAGAGTTTGAAAATCTGTGCATATATATCTGGAAAAGAAAATGCTCAGGAGTTCACAACCTTGGAGGTGGTAGAGGAATTTCCAAAAGTAAGGTAAAGGGTAAACACTTCACAAACATGGAGCTCTGGTGGCCTAATTAATTTCTGAGAAACTGCCTCTGAGTTTCGGCCCTTGAAATATTTGTTGTTGTCAGGAGCTTTCGCTTCCTTTGTAGTGAGACCATCAAAGCTGCGTCAGCATCAATGTGACCTGGATGACATGGTTCCTTATTTGCAATAGAACATGATGCAGCAGTTCTGAATTCTCTCTTTGTAGGTAAACTGAGGCCACTGGGGTCTAAGTGTCTAACCATGTGGTCTGTGAAGCCATTTGGTCATACTTCACTTTTCGTGGTGTTTCTTACTGCTGCACTGGGAGTTTGGTATTGGCTTCACAAAATACAAAAAGAAAAACTGGGACACAGTGCTATAGAGAGTACTCTCACGTGTAGTGGGTGAGGGTCTGCAGGAGAATGCACCAACCAGGCTTCTATCCCCAAAAGCTTGCACCCATGTCCATATCAACCTGATTCTGAATATTGCCCTGAAACCTCTCCATATAATAAGGTCCCTTAACTTGTATGGTTCTGCTGGCTGCACCATGTCAGTCACAAGGCATTTGGAAGCCAATGGCAGATCCACATGGCCCCACGACAGATGTTTTATCATACACCTGCCCACCACTGCTCTAGGCCAACTAGTCAGCAGGCCTCAACATTCTGGCATCTCTGTTCTCACCGTTTTCATAAAACCCAGTGAATCAATGCAATGTCTGGTACACTCGTGATCAGCAATAGACATCCAAAGGTTCTCCAGTGCCACCTGTTCATAAGAATTTAAAAAATTTCATGGTATTTATCTAGCCAATTTTCAAAGATAAATTTGGAGGCACTGTGGCATTCAATTCATTCGGGAACCATGAAATGGTGAGGAAGCTCATTTCAATTAAAGCTCGGGAGAACTCTCAGAGGCAAGGCTTCCCAAAGAGTGGCCAAAAGGTCACATTAAGCCAGGCCCATTGAGGTCTACAATTGAGGGCCATGTTTGTTTTGACTCTCAACTATGGCTTCCAAGTCTTTTTGAATAAAGTCATGTGATATCCTGGCTGAGATTCCCAGTGCTCTTTGAAAGCTATCCTGGGCCTAGATCTCAGTCTCCAAGGGCAACTCTCATGCGTGGCCTCCTAAAATCCCAACACAATTCATGCCAATACTTCTCTGAGATCTGTTCCAGAACTCAGTCTCTAAGGGGAATCACTCCAGAGTTCAAGCACAGGTGGACCCAGTCATCTCTTCCAACCACCACACAAATGACCACAATTAAACCAAAACACTCCCACATGGCCCTCATCTTCTTCAATTTAGAGACTCATCATAACCTCTGGCTGGAGGTTTCCATGAAGGGCGCAGCTTAAGACAGTGTCCAATATAAGCTCACATGCCCCTCATTTGCGTAAAGTCAGGGTGGCATGGAAACTCTTCCTGTGAAGCAGGAGTGATCAAATAGGCCTGCCAATAATACTGCTCTACTTCTCCAATTTGAGGTCTATTCTCTGTGGGGTATAGATTCTTTATGTGAATTGGGGTCATGAGAAAACTCAAGCAACTATGGGCTACCCTCTGCAGGGCTTTGAAGAATCCATTTGAGTGAGTCGAGGAGTTGGAGCAAATGTTCTTTAGATATAGAGTTTTGATTAGAGAGTGAGTGTAAATGTCAGCATATGTGAACAGTCAGTCACAGTGATAAACTGGGGAAAATGTGTAGGAAAGCAGATATCAATAGAGACATTAGGAAATAAGGCAAAGTACAAAGTGAGTGATAGGATAAGACATTTTTAACAGGGTTCAGTTTCAATATATAATCTTAGGAAGAAACAAATATGTAGTCACCAATAGGAATGATATTTGATATCATTAGTTAATCAGGGCATGGATGTTGTTAGTAATACATGCTCACTTTCAATATAGGCTTTGATACAACCATAAGTGTGACCCTTGCATTTTGTTTCAGGAATATTACTGTGATGAAATGTATATGTATATCAGGTGACTACAGTATTTCTTCCACCATTTCTGAAAGCAATATTTTAAAGACTTAAAAATTAGTATTGGGGATACAAATGGGTATACCATCGGTCTACGAATATAGAGATGATGCCTTAATAGACCATACTGTGAATAAATAATATAACTGGTTCAAATGTTAAATAATGGATTGAATTGATATCTGAAAATATATAGGAAATCTTATATTGATATACATACATTCATTCCAACCAGTTATACATCTAATGGTAATATTAGCGTTATGGTTTATCATGAAGAGTGTGTGAGTTTGGCTTCAAAAGTGATTATGGAAATCAATAATACTGTGTTTGGAAAGAATCTCATGAAAAGAACAGTCAAGAAACATGGAGGAATACATGTGTTCTGAAGTAGGAAGTGATTGAAAGTGAACCAAATGCCTATAAATTTGTGAAATTGTGGATGAAAGGATATATCCTATAATGTCCATAAACTGCAGAAATAGTAATGTACCAGTGTCTGAATAAAAATGAACTTCAAAATACACATCATGGTCCCATAGGTGTCTACTTACATTGATGTTAAACTGGTTCAGTCACTGTAGAAATATTACTAATTGTATACACCATTCACTTAATTTACTTTTCAGTACTAGGAAAAAATATGTATTTAAGGTGGATGAATATTTCTAAGAATAATTTTGTGAAAAGTTGATTATAAATCTACATACACACACATGAGTTTATTTAGGGAGTGTATAATAAGACACATATATTTCATATTTTGAAAATCTTAAGAGTAGATATCTATATCTATATAGATAGATAGATAAATAGATAGATACACACATACACAGACATTAAAATGTAGCAATATATATGCCATTCGAAATTCATCATGAAATATATATCATCCACGTATCCAAAAATATTCATTTTACTGAACATTTATTTATACATAATATTGTTCATCTAGGAAATTCACCCATAGGTGGAAATTCCAGTTCCATCTGTATTTAGAGGGAGAGATCTCTTCTCACAATTTGTATCTTCGAAAATAAGCGATCTCACAAGAAAGTACAAGTGATACCAGGTAGAATTCTAAAAATGCATAAAAAAATACATTTGATGAATAGGCTACAGAGAAAGGGAGACAGAAATTTACATATGTGTTTACTTTAAAAACTCATGGAGAAGTATTACAATGAAAAGTTGACTAGATTTATAACACATACCATTGATAAAGCAGAAGGCAAGTCCAAGTATACACCATGCCTCCTATGAAAGGCCTGTATTTCTATTCTGTTAGGTTTCTTTTTCTCCATCATATTAGGTTTAGTAGTCAGAGTCCAGTAGGGTATGGGTTAGTGTCAGCGATTCAGTATTTCAAATGGAAAATAGGAAAATGAATCTAATATGTATGCAAATATGTGCTACACAAAAATCTTCCCACTCTCAGCCAGAACAATGCTTTGACATTACCTTCGCCCCAAATAAGACACAATTAGTGGAGAAGAGTTAGAAAATCTGTGAATACTTATGTGTAAAGGAAAATGCTCAGAACTTCACAAACTTGTAGGAGGTAGAACAGTTTACAAAAAGGGAGAGGGTAAACACTTCACAAACATGGAGCTCTGCTGGCCTAATGACTTTTTGAGAAACTGCCTCTGAGGTTGGGCAGTTGAAATATGTTTTTGTCAGGAGCTTTTGCTTCCTTTGTAGTGAGACCATCAATGCTGGGTCTCCATCTATGTGACCTGGATGACATGGTTCCTTATTTTCTAGTGGACATGAGGCAGCAGTGCTGAATTCTCTATTTGTAGGTAAACTTTGGCCACTGGGGTCTAAGTATCTAACCGTGTTGTCTGTAAAGCCATTTGTTCATGCTCCACTTTCGTGGTGTTTCTTACTGCTGCACTGTGAGTTTGGTATTGGCTTCACGAAATACAAGGAGTTCCACTGGGACACAGTGCTGGAGGATGTACTCTCATATGTGGTGGGTGAGGGTCTGCAGTAAAATGCACCAATGAGGCTTAAATCCCACATAGCTTTTCAACTCGAAAATAGCCCCCTTATTCTGATCATTGGCAGGAATCCTCTCCATATAACAAGATGCCTTTACATAGAAGGGTCTGCTGGATGTACCATGTCAGTGACAAGTCATTTCTAAGCCAATGCCAGATCCACGTGGACCCACAACTGATGTTTTTTCACACACCTACACTCCACTGCTTTATGCCCACTAGTCTGCAGGCTCCAACTTACTGGCATCTATGTTCTACAGCATTTTCATGAAACACAGTCAATTAAGGCACTGTCTGGTAAAATCATGATTAGCAACAGGACATCCAAATGTGCTCCAGTGCCACCTGGTCATGGTAATTTCAAAAAATTCATGGTATATATCTAGATATTTTTCAATAATGAAGTTGGAGGCACTGTGGGATTCAATTTATACAGGAACCAATAAATGGTTAGGAATCTCATTTCAATGAAAGCTCTGGTGAACTCTCACAGGCAAGGCTTCTCAAAGAGTGGGCAAAAGGTCTCATGAAGCCAGGCCCATTGAGGTCTACAATGTGAGTTGCATATGTGTTTTGACTCTCAACTATGGCTGGAATCTTTCAGAATAAAATCTTGTGATATCCTGGCTTAGATTCCCAGTGCTCTGTGTAAAGTCACCCTGGGCCAAGATCTCAGATTCCAATGGTGAATCTCATGTGTGGCCTCCTGAAATCCCAACACAATTCATGGCAATACTTCTCTGAGGTCAGTTACACAACTCAGTCTCTAAGGGGAATCACAACAGAGTTCAAGCCCAGGTGGACCCAGGCATCTCTTCCAATTGCTACACAAATGATGACAATTAAAACCAAAACACTCTCACACGGCCCTCTTCATCTTTTATATAGACACTAATCATAACCTCTAGCTGGAGGTTTCCATGAGGGGCACAGCCCAAGACAGTGTCAAAAATAAACTCCCTTGCCCCTCATTTGCCTAAAGTCAGGGTGGCGTGGACAACGTTAGTGTGAAACAGAAGTGATCAAATAGGCCTGCCGTTAATACTACTCCACTTCTCAAATTTGAGGCATACTGACTGTGGGGTATAGATTTTTAGTGTGAATTGGAGATATAAGAAAACCCAAGCACCTATTGTCTCCCCTCTGCAGCCCTTTGAAGAACTTATTTGACACAAATGATCCCTATTCTCACTTGATGGAGGTCAGGAATCTTACAGAGGAAGGCGAGAGGCATCATTCACAATCACTGATCTTTTTTCCATTTAGGTTTTGGATGCCCACATGGGATCTTTCTTTAGATTCATCAGGTGCTGAAAATCTAAACCACAGGCTCACACAGGGCCAAGAGGCTGATTCAGACACATCCATTTCCAAAGCTATGAAGCAAAGAGCCACAGGTGATGCCCATTCATTTCCATTTTAAAACTGTTTTCTTCAGGCTTCACAAAGGGGTGGCCTGAGGCAAAGAACTTTCTGACATTCAGAGCAACAGAACAATAGGTAATCAAAAGGCCCCAAGCAGGGTTTCTCCACGGAGACTTTCCTGGTTACTCTGATATATGAGTTTTCTGAGATGCTCGCCATTCCCTTCAGCTATCCAGTACATGGCCATGTCACAGAGCTTGGAGGTGGTACATATCTTGTACAAAAATACATGATACTAATCTTGAGAGTGGCCAGAATTCATGAAAAAATGGAAAATTAGGTAGATAGCCGGTGTTGCCCATGGATAAGGCAAGCCTCAGTCCATTCATTAATTGGAAAGGATGCATGCTGGGAAGCTTTCTACTAGACAGGACACAACCAATGAGCTATTTTTTTTCTAATATCTACAAAGAAAAATACAGTGGGATACACAGACATAGAAACAGTCTCCTTGTCAAATGACTTACTGGAAACAGTCCACTCCAAACCAAACAAACCTCCTTTTTTACCTATTCTCAGAACATGAGAAAAAAACCACAAACACAAACCAACACCCACAAATGCAACTTTTTCCCACAAGTAGGTCTGTCACTATCTGGAGTGTCCTCTGACTGGTAGGCCATATGATGTTCCCCAGAAATGGCCTTTCTGTCTCACATCTGGTCTCCTTGGTCAACTCTGTGAAGTTGTCAGGAGGCAGTGGTGAGTCAATTCCTGTCCTCTCAGGAAAGACCCCTCTTCAGAGCTTTCTTGGTATTTGGCAACCCTTACATCAGTAGGTACCAAGAAAGACTGACTCTGTCCTTAGTGAATCCAAACAAGTGAGCCCACTGCAACTGGGACTGGGACTGGCTCTGGGTGCCTGGCTTCCTGGATCACAAAATTCAGAGAGTTCCATCACCAAGGAAATGAGGTGAGGTCACTACCTTCAGGAAGTAAATGAGGTCCCTGTCTTGGCCACCACTTTGTCCTAACAGTTGCGTCCTAGTGTCTCCTGACATGGAGGCTGCCCTACTTCCTGTGATACATTCATATGTTAGAATGGTATAGAAACCATAGTAACCTGGGAACAGCTCTCCACACAGGCCTGCTTTGGTCCATCTTCCATGCATTAAAAATAGAGAGGATGACTCAGACACATCCTTTCATCCTGACCATGTTGTTTGCCATGGAATATGACTTTTGTTCTCTCAGGTCTTTCATAGCTGCCAACATCTTCTCCAGGGATTATTTCTGCATGGATTTTGAGGTACTCAGCAGGTGGAAGATCTCCTAACTTCCTGTATTGTAATATCAACTTTATCCCTCCTCTTCTGTAAAGTGAGATTGAGGGAACATTGTATGGTTAGGGTTAATAGTATGTTCCATTTGGCTTAGGAATCATTCTGCTGGATGAATAATGGTATTGGGAACCAGCGATATTTAAAAGAATATAGAGGTAAAATATAAGTATGAAAACAGAAATCTAGGTAATATTTGAAGCCCAGAAGGATTTGGGCCCTTGATTGGGATCCTTAGCTTGAGTAATGTTTTGCACCGAGGTCTCAGTTAAATCGATATACAATGGCATAAGACCCTGTACCTCAGATGATTGAGTGTAGAAGAGAACATCCAGTGAAAAAGGGATAGTGTGTAGGATTAGAAAGATAGTCAGTAGGTTTAGGAGGAAGAGTGAGTCTAGGATTTGGACCAAAAGTTCTTTAGCAATAGGTTTCGGTTAGAGAGTGAATATTAATGGCACCATATGTGAAAAGTTGGGCACAATGATGAACTGGGAAAAAATATGTAGGAAAGCAGACATCAATAGAGACATTAGGAAATCAGGCAAAGTATAACGTGAGTGATAGGATTAGACATTTTCAACAGGGTTGAGGTTGAATACATAATCTTAAAAAGAAACAAAAATGTAGTCACCAATTGGATTGACATTTGAGAGCATTAGGCAAACTGGGCATGGATGTTTTTAGTAATCCATGTTCACATTCCATTGAGGCTTTATTGCAATCATAACGGTGACCTTTGCATTTTGTGTCCAGAATATTACTGTGATAATATGTATATGTAGATCAGGTGACATGAGTATTTCTTCCACCTTTTCTGGGAGCAATATTTTGAAAACATATGAATTAGTACTGGGGATACTAATAGGTTTACCCTGTGTTGATGAATATAGAGATGATGCATTAATAGACCATACTGTGAAAAAATTATATGACTGGTTCCAAATTTACATAATGGATTGTTTTAATATCTGAAAATATAGAGGAAATCATATATTGATATACGTACATTAATTCCAACCAGTTATATATCTAATGGTATTATTAGGGTTACCGTTTATCATGAATAGTGTGTGAGTTTTGCTTCAAAAATGATTATTCAATCGAAAATAACGTGTTTAGAAAGAAGTCCAGTGAAAAGACCCGTCAAGAAACATGAAGGAATATATGTGTTCCGAAGGAGGAAGTGATTGAAAGTGAACCAAATATTTATAAATTTGTGAACTTGTGAATGAAGGGATATATTTTATGATGTCCATAAACTGAATAAATAATAACGTACCAAGTTTGAATAAAAATGAACTTTAACAAACACATCATATCAAATAGGAATGTATTTGCATTGATGTTAAACTTGGTCAGTTACTCTAGAAATATTAGGATTTGTAAGAACCCTTCCCTGAAGTTAGTTTTCAGTACTAGGAAACAAATATGTATGTCAGTGAATGTATATTTCTGAGAATAAACTTGTTAAAAGTTAATTATAAATCCACATATATGAATATGAATGAATTCAGGCGGTGTATAAGAAGACATATATTTCATATTTTGGAAAATCTGGAGACTATATATATATATATATATATATATATATATATATATAGACACACAAACACACACACATTATAATGTCACAATATATATGTCAATCGAAATTCATCATGAAAAATAACTCATCCGCATATCCCAAAATATTCATTTTACTGAACATGGATGTATGTAGAATGTTGTTCATCTAGGAAGCTCACCCATGGGTTGAATTTTCTGTACCAACAGCATTTAGGAGGAGTGATCTCTTCTCACAAATAGTATCTGCCAAGTCAGTCACCTCACAAGAATGTACGTGTGAAACCAGGTAGGATTCTATTTGTGCATATAAAAATACATGTGCTTAGTAGGCTACAGAGAAAGGGAGACAGGAATTCATATATTTCTTAACTTTAAAAACACATGGTATAGTGTGTAGTGTCCCTCTTTATCCCTTTTCATTAACTTTGGCTTAAAAAAAGAATTTTATTGAGAATTTTTGTATATATGTTTGTCAGGAATATTAATCTGAAGTTTTCTTTCCTTGATGTGTCTTTGTCTGATTTTGGTATGTGAGTGATACTAGCCTCATGAAATGAGTTTGGAGGAGTTCCATGCTTTTCTATTTTATGGAATAATTTGAGGAGTGTTGTGATGAATGCTTCTTTGAAGGTCTTGTAGAACTTGACTGAGAATCTGTCTGTTCCTGGGCTTTGCTTGATTGGTAGGCTGTTGACAGCAACTTCTATTTCATTGCTTGAAATTGATTTGTTTAAATTGTTCATGTCGTACTAATTCAGTTTGGGTATATCTCTAAAATTTTATTGATGTCATCATTGTATTTTAATTTATTAGAGTATAAATTTTCAAATTAGTTTTCAATTATTCTCTGTATTTTAGTTGTGTACTCTGTAAAAGTTCTTTTACGATCCTTAATTTTAGTAATTTGAGGGTTTTTTTCTTCATTAGCTTGGTTAAGGATGTGTCAATTTTATTTAGTTTTCGAAGATTAAATTTTGTTTTGTGTCAAAAAAAAATAACACATGGAAAAGTATTTCAGCAAATTGAATAGATTTATAACTCCTATCTTATATCATGCAAAAGGCAAGTCCAACTATACACCATGTCCCTTCTGAAATGCTTGTATTTCTATTCTGTTTGGGATATTTTTCTCCATTATATTAGTATTAGTAGTCAGAGTCTAGTAGGGTATATGAATGTTTCTGAGAATTATCTTGAGAAAAGATGATTATAAATACACATTCATGAATATGAAAAATTTAGGAAGTGCAAAATAAGACAAAAATATTCCATATTTTCAAAAATTTGGAGAGTATATCTATATCTATCTATATCTATATCTATATCTATATCTATATCTATATACACACACACACACACACAACACTCACAGACATTAAAAAGTACCAATATAAATGCCAATAGAAATTCATCAGTAAATATATATCATCCACAGATGCAAAAATATTTATTTTACTGAACATGAGTTTATGTATAATGTTGTTCTACTAGGACGCTCTCCTATAGGTTGAATTTTCATTTAAAACAGTTTTAGGAGGAGTGAACACTTCTCACAATTTGTATCTGCCAAGACAGCCACCTCACAAAAATGTACGTGTGATACCTGGTAAAATTCTATATATGCATATAAATATATATGTGTGAATAGGCTACAGAAAAGGGAAACAAGAATTCACATATTTGTTGAATTTAAAAACACATTGAGAATATTTCCCTTAAAATTTGACTAGATTTATAACACCTACCTTATATAATGCAAATGTCAAGTCCAACTATACAACATGTCTCCTCTGAAGTGCTTGTATTTCTATTGTGTTGGGTAAATTTTTCCCATTATAATAGGATGAATAGTCTGAGTCTACTAGGTATGGGTTAGTTTCAGGGATTCAGTATTTGAATGGAAAATTGGAAAATCCAATGTGTATGTAAATATATGCTGCACAAATATCCTCCCGCTCTCATCCAGAACAATGCCTTGATATTACCTTCACCCCAAGTAAGACGCAATTAGAGGAGAAGAGTTACAAAATCAGTGAATACATATCTGGAATGGAAAATGCTCAGGAGTTCACAACCTTTGAGGTGGTAGAGGAGTTTCCAAAACTAAGGGACAGGGTAAACACTCCACAAACATGGAGCTCTGCTGGCCTAAAGACTTTTTGAGAAACTGCGTCTGAGCTTCCGCAATTGAAATATATGTTGTTTTCAGATGATTTGGCTTCCTTTGCAGTGAGACCATCAAAGCTGGGTCTGCATCTATGTGACCTGTAGGACATGGTTTCTTATTTTCCAATGAACAAGATGAAGCAGTGCTGAATCCTCTCTTTGTAGGTAATCTGAGGCCACTGGGGACTAAGTGTCTCCCCGTGTGGACTGTGAAGCCATTAGGTCCTCCACCACTTTTTGTGGTGTTTTTGCTGCTGCACTGTGAGTTTGGTATTTGTTTCACGAAATACTAGGAGCTAACCTGGGACACAGTGCTGGAGGGAGTTTTGTCACGTGTGGTGGGTCAGGGTCTGCAAGAGAATGCACCAACTAGGCTTCTATCTCTCACAGCTTGCCCCATTGCCCCCTTGTCCATATCAACCTGATTCTTCATTTTCCTCTGAAAACTCTCCATATAACAAGATGCCTTTACATATAAGGGTCTGCTGGCTGCACCATGTCAGTTACAAGCCATTTGGAATCCACTGGTAGATCCACATGGCCCTACCACGGATGTTGTATGAAACACCTCCCCACCACTGCTCTAGACCCACTACTCAACAGGATCCAACTTACTGGCATCTCTGTTCTACACCATTTTCATGAAACTCAGTAAATCAAGGCACTGTCTGGTATACTCATGAACAGTAACAGGACATCCAATATTTCTCCAGTGCCACCTGGTCATAGGAATTTCAAAAATTTCATGGTATTTATCTAGCCATTTCTGGAGCATGAAGTTGGAGGCACTATGGATTTCAATTCATGCAGCAAACATTAAATGGTGAGGAAGCTCATTTCAATGAATTCTCTGGAGAACTCTCACAGGCAAGGCTTCCCAAAGAGTGGACAAAAGGTCACATTAGGCCAGGCCCATTGAGGTCTACAATGTGAGGTCCATGTGTGTTTTGACTCTCAACTATGGCTGCCATTTCTTTAAGAATAAAATCATGTGATATCCTTGCTGAAATTCCCAGGCCTCTGTGGAAATCCACTCGGGGCCTAGGTCTCAGTTTCCAAGAGCGACTTTCATGCGTGGCCTCTTAAAATCCCAACAAAATTCATGGCAATGTTTCTCTGAGTTCAGTTCCAAAACCCAGTCTCTAAGGGGTATCACACCAGAGTTCAAGCCTACGTGTACCCAGTCATTTTTTCCAATGCCACACAAATGACCAAAATTAAAACCAAAACACTCCCACATGGCGCTCATCTTATTCCATATAGGCAATCATCTTAACCTCTGGCTGGATGTTTCCATGAGGGGCCCAGCCAAAGACACTGTCCAAAATCAGCTCGTTTGCCTCTCATTTCCCTAACGTCAGGGTAGCCTGCACACAGTTTCTGTGAACCAGGAGTGAACAAATAAGCCTGCCGTTAATACTTCTGTGTTCCTCCAATTTGAGGCCTACTGATTTTAGATATCGATTCTTTAGGTGATTTAGAGTCATGCAAAAACACAAGCACCTTTGCAGGGCTTTGAAGAACTCATTTGACCCAAAGAATCCCTATTCTCATTTGATGGAGTGCAGGAACCTAACAGAGGAAGGCAAGAGACTTCTTCCAAAATGAATGATATTTTTTGCCATTTTGGTTTTGGAAGCTCACATGGGATCATTCTTAAGATCCATTAGGTGCTGAGAATCTAAGTCACAGCCACACACAGGTCCAAGAGGCTGATAAAGACACATCCCTTTCGAAAGCAATTAAGCAAGAGCCACAGGTGAGGCCCATTCATTTCCATTTGAAAACTGTTTTCTTCAGGCTTCACAAAGGGGTGGCCTGAGCAAAGACCTTCCTGACATTAAGTGCAACACAACAATAAGTAAGCAAAGGGCCCAAAGCAGGGTTTCTGCACTGAGACTATCCTGGTCACACTGATATCTGAGTTTTCTGAGATGCTCGCCATTCTCTTCAGCTATCCAGTACGAGGCCATGTCACAGAGCTTGGAGGTGGTACATATTTAGGACACAAATCCATGAGCCTATTCTGGAGAGTGGCCAGAATTCAGGAAGAAAACAACAACTTAGAAAGATAGCAGGTGTTGCACATCGATAAGACAAGCTGCAGTCCATTCATATATTGGGCAGGATGAATTATGGGAAGATTTATACTAGACAGGACACATCCATTAATGCATTCTCTTTTCTAATGTCTACAACAACGGACACAGTGGGATACACAGAAACAGAAACACTCGCCGTGTCAAATGACTTACTAGAAACTGTCCAGTCCAAATCAAACAAACCGCCTTTCCTATCTATTCTCAGAACATGAGACAAAACAACAAACCCACACCCACTCCCACAAAGGCACCTCCTTCCCCCAAGTAGGTCTGTGACTATCCGGAGTGTCGTCTGACCGGTGGGCCTTACAATGTTCCCCCGAAATGGCCTGTCTTCTCTCAGATTGTGTTTCCTTGACCAACTCTGTGAAGATGTCAGGAAAAAGTGGTTAGCCACTACCTGTTTTCTCAGAAATGGTCCACCTTCAGAGCTCTCCTGACATTTGGCCATTCTCACATCATTAGGTACCAAGAAAACTGACTCTGTCCTTGGGAAATCCAAACAAGTGAGCCCACTGGGACTGGGACTGGGACTGCATCTGGGTGCCTGGCTTCTTGGATACCAAGTTCAGAGAGTTCCATCACCAAGGAAATGAGGTATGTCACATTCTTTGGAACTGAATGAGGTCACTGCCTTGGCAACCACTTTGTCCTAACAGTTGCTTCCAAGGGTAACATAAGATGGAGGTTGCCCCTACTTCCTGTGACACTTTCATAAGGTAGAATGTATATCAACCATTGGCACCCGGGAACAGATCTCCACTCATGCCTGGTTTGGTCCCTCTTCTCTACAATAAAAAGAGAGATGCAGATTCAGAAACATCCCTTCATTCTAACCAGGTTGTTTGCCATGGAAGATGACTTTTGCTCTCTCAGTTGCTTCATACCTGCGTACAACTTCTCCAGGTATCATTTTTGCATGGACATTTGAGGTTCTCATTAGGTGGAAGGTCCCCAACTTTCCTGTATTGTAAGAACCACTCTGTCCCTGCTCTTCTGTAAAATGATTGAGGGAACAGTGTATACTTGGGGTAAAAAACAGGTTTGATTTGGGTTACGAACGATTCTGTGCGATGAATAATGGTATTGGTAACCTGCAATATTTACAAGAATATAGAGGTGATATATAAGTATGAAAAGAGAAATCTAGGTATGATTTGAAGCCCAGAAGGGTTTTGCCCTTGATTGGGATACTTAGCTTTGAATTATGTTCTGCAAAGATGTCTCAGATAATTCGATATACAATGGCATAGGACCTTGTACAATGGATGATTGAATTTAGAAGAGAACATCCAGTCAAAAAGGGATATTCAGTAGGATTAGGAAGATAGTCGGTAGGTTTAGGAAGAAGGGTGATTATAGGATTTGGACCAAAAGTTCTTTAGCAATACACTTTTGGTTATAGAGTGAATGTAAATGTCAGCTCACATGAAGAGTCAGTCACTATGTTGAACTGGGGAAAATATGTAGAAAAGCAGATATCAATAGAAACATTACGAAATCAGGCAAATTATAAAGTGAGTGATAGAATTGGACATTTTCAACAGGGTTGGGTTTGAATGTATAAATTAGGAAAAAACAAAAATGTAGTCACCAATAGAATTGACAATTGACAGCATTAGGCAACCTATACACGGATGTTTTTAGAAATCCATGTTCACCTTCCATTTAGGTTTTGGTACAATCATAAGTGTGAACTTTCCATTTTTGTCCAGAATATTACTGTGATAATGAGGTGACATGAGTATTTCTTTCACCATTTCTGGGAGCAATATATTGAAGATGTAAAATAAGAATCGGGGTACAAAGTGGTGTACCCTGTTTCTATGAACATAGAGAAAAAGCATGAATAGACCATACTGTGAATAAATAATATAACTTTTTTGAACTTTAAATAATGAATTGAACTGATATCTGAAAAATTAAAGGAAATCGTATATTGATATACAATCATTCATTCCAACCAGTGATATATCTAATGGAAATATTAGTGTTTTGGTTTATCATGAAGAGTGTGTGAGTTTTGCTTAAAAATGATTATGGAAATTCAAAATAATGTGTATGGAAAGAAGTCTCATGAAAAGACCAGTCAAGAAACCCTGACAATACATGTGTTCTGAAGCAAGAAGTGATTAAAGTTGAAACAAATGCCTATTAATTTGTGAACTTGTGGATGAAATGTATATCCTATGATGTGCAAAAACTGAAGAAACAATAATGTACCAGTGTCGAATACAAATGAATGACAAATTACATATCATGTCCCATAGGAGTCTACTTGCATTGATGTTAGGCTGGGTCAGTTACTGTAGAATAATTAGGATTTGTATGCACCATTCACTGAAGTTAGTTTTCAGTACTAGGAAACAAATATGTATTTCAGGTGGATGAATATTTCTGATTATAATCTTGTGAAAAGTGGATTATAAATCCACATACATGAACATGAATGAATTTAGAGAGTGTATATTAGACATATATATTTCATATTTTGAAAAATTTGGAGAGTATATCTATATCTATATCTACACACACACACACACACACACACACACACAACACTCACAGACATTAAAAAGTGCCAATATAAATGCGAATCGAAATTCATCAGTAAATATATATCATCCACAGATGCAAACATATTTATTTTACTGAACATGAGTTTATGTATTATGTTGTTCTACTCGGACGCTCTCCTATAGGTTGAATTTTCATTTCCAACAGCATTTAGGAGGAGTGAACTCTTCTCACAATTTGTATCTGCCAAGACAGCCACCTCACAAAAATGTACGTGTGATACCTGGTAGGATTCTATATATGCATATAAATATACTTGTGTGAATAGGCTACAGAAAAGGGAAACAAGCATTCACATATTTGTTAAGTTTAAAAACACATGGAGAATATTTCCAATAAAATTTGACTAAATTTATATCTCCTAACTAATATAATGCAAATGTCACGTCCAACTCTACAACATGTCTCCTCTGAAGTGCTTGTATTTCTATTGTGTTGGGTTAATTTTCCCCATTATATTAGGATGAATAGTCTGAGTCTACTCGGTATGGGTTAGTGTCAGGGATTCAGTACTTCGAATGGAAAATTGGAAAATGAATCCGATGTGTATGTAAATATATGCTGCACAAATATCCTCCCGCTCTCATCCAGAAGAATGCCTTGACATTACCTTCACCCCAAGTAAGACACAATTAGAGGAGAAGAGTTACAAATCAGTGAATACATATCTGGAATGGAAAATGCTCAGGAGTTCACAACCTTGGAGGTGGTAGAGGAGTTTCCAAAACTAAGGAACAGGGTAAACACTCCACAAACATGGAGCTCTCCTGGCCTAAAAACTTTTTGAGAAACTGCCTCTGAGCTTCCGCACTTGAAATATATGTTGTTTTCAGGAGATTTGGCTTCCTCTGTAGTGAGACCATCAAAGCTGGGTCTGCATCTATGTGACCTGGAGGACATGGTTTCTTATTTTCCAATGAACAAGATGAAGCAGTGCTGAATCCTCTCTTTGTAGGTAAACTGAGGCCACTGGGGACTAAGTGTCTCCCCGTGGGGACTGTGAAGCCATTTGGTCCTCCTCCACTTTTTGTGGTGTTTTTGCTGCTGCACTGGGAGTTTGGTATTTGTTTCACGAAATACTAGGAGCTAACCTGGGACACAGTGCTGGAGGGAGTTCTGTCACGTGTGGTGGGTCAGGGTCTGCAAGAGAATGCACCAACTAGGCTCCTATCTCTCACAGCTTGCCCCATTGCCCCCTTGTCCATATCAACCTGATTCTTAATTTTCCTCTGAAAACTCTCCATATAAGAAGATGCCTTTACATATAAGGGTCTGCTGGCTGCACCATGTCAGTTACAAGCCATTTGGAATCCAATGGTAGATCCACATGGCCCTACCACGGATGTTTTATCAAACACCTCCCCACTACTGCTCTAGACCCACTACTCAGCAGGCTCCAACTTACTGGCATCTCTGTTCTACACCATTTTCATGAAACTCAGTAAATCAAGGCACTGTCTGGTATACTCATAATCAGCAACAGGACATCCAATGTTTCTCCAGTGCCACCTGGTCATAGAAATTTCAAAAATTTCATGGTATTTATCTAGCCATTTTTCAAGCATGAAGTTGGAGGCAATGGGGGTTTCCATTCATTCAGCAAACATTAAATGGTGAGGAAGCTCATTTCAATGAATTCTCTGGAGAACTCTCACAGGCAAGGCTTCCCAAAGAGTGGAAAAAGGTCACATTAGGCCAGGACCATTGAGGTCTACAATGTGAGGTCCATGTGTGTTTTGACTCTCAACTATGGCTGCCATTTCTTTAAGAATAAAATCATGTGATATCCTTGCTGAAATTCCCAGGCCTCTGTGGAAATGCACCCGGGGCCTAGGTCTCAGTTTCCAAGAGTGACTTTCATGCGTGGCCTCTTAAAATGCCAACAAAATTCATGGCAATGCTTCTCTGAGTTCAGTTCCAAAACCCAGTCTCTAAGGGGAATGACACCAGATTTCAAGCCCACGTACACCCAGTCATTTTTTCCAATGCCACACAAATGACCAAAATTAAAACCAAAACACTCCCACATGGCCCTCATCTTATTCCATATAGTCAATCATCTTAACCTCTGGCTGGAGGTTCCCATTAGGGGCGCAGCCCAAGACAGTGTCCAAAATCAGCTCGTTTGCCCCTCATTTGCCTAAAGTCAGGGTAGCCTGGAAACCGTTTCTGTGAATGAGGAGTGAACAAATAAGCCTGCCGTTAATACTTCTGTGTTTCTCCAATTTGAGGCCTACTGAATTTAGGTATCGATTCTTTAGGTGATTTCGAGTCATGCGAAAACACAAGCACCTCTGCAGGGCTTTAAAGAACTCATTTGACCCAAAGAATCCCTATTCTCATTTGATGGAGTGCAGGAACCTAACAGAGGAAAGCAAGAGACTTCATTCACAATGAATGATATTTTTTGCCATTTTGGGTTTGGAAGCTCACATGGGATCATTCTTAAGATCCATCAGGTGCTGAGAATCTAAGTCACAGCCACACACAGGTCCAAGAGTCTGATAAAGACACATCCCTTTCCAGAGCAATTAAGAAAAGAGCCACAGGGGAGGCCCATTCATTTCCATTTGAAAACTGTTTTCTTCAGGCTTCACAAAGGGGTGGCCTGAGGCAAAGACCTTCCTGACATTCAGTGCAACACAACAATAAGTAAGCAAAAGGCCCAAAGCAGGTTTTCTGCACTGAGACATTCCTGGTCACACTGATATCTGAGTTTTCTGAGATGCTCGCCATTCTCTTCAGCTATCCAGTACGTGGCCATGTCACAGAGCTTGGAGGTGGTACCATTTTGGACACAAATCCATGAGCCTATTCTGGAGAGTGGCCAGAATTCGGGAAGAAAACAACAACTTAGAAAGATAGCAGATGTTGCACATCTATAAGACAAGCTGCAGTCCATTTATATATTGGCAGGATGAATTATGGGAAGATTTATAGTAGACAGGACACATCCATTAATGCATTCTCTTTTCTAATGTCTACAACAATGGACACAGTGGAATACACAGAAACAGAAACACTCGCCTTGTCAAATGACTTACTAGAAACTGTCCATTCCAAACCAAACAAACTGCCTTTCCTATCTATTCTCAGAACATGAGACAAAACAACAAACCCACACCCACTCTCCCAAAGGCACCTCCTTCCCCCAAGTAGGTCTGTGACTATCCGGAGTGTCCTCTGACTGGTGGGCCATACTATGTTCCCCCAAAATGGACTGTCTTCTCTCAGATCTTGTTTCATTGACCAACTCTGTGAAGATGTCAGGAAAAAGTGGTTAGACACTATCTGTTTTCTCAGGAAAGATCCATCTTCACAGCTCTCCTGGCATTTGGCCATCCTCACATCATTAGGTACCAAGAAAACTGACTGTCCTTGGTAAATCCAAACAAGTGAGCCCACTGGGACTGGGACTTGGACTGCCTCTGGGTGCCTGGCTTCTTGGATACCAAGTTCAGAGAGTTCCATCACCAAGGAAATGAGGTATGTCACATTCTTTGGAACTGAATGAGGTCCCTGCCTTGGCACCCACTTTGTCCAAACAGTTACTTCCAAGGGTAACATAAGATGGAGGTTGCCCCTACTTCCTGTGACACTTTCATAAGGTAGAATGTATATCAACCATTGGCACCCGGGAACAGCTCTCCACTCATGCCTGGTTTGGTCCATCATCTCTAAAATAAGAAGAGAGAGGCAGATTCAGACACATCCCTTCATCCTGACCAGGTTCTTTTCCATGGAAGAGGACTTTTGCTCTATCTGGTGCTTCATACCTGCCTACAACTTCTCCAGGTATCATTTTTGCATGGACATTTGAGGTTCTCATCAGGTGGAAGGCCCCCAACTTTCCTGTATAGTAAGAACCACTCTGTCCCTGCTCTTCTGTAAATTGATTGAGGGAACAGTGTATACTTGGGGTTAAAAACAGGTTTCATTTGGGTTAGGAATGATTCTGTGCGATGAATAATGGTATTGGAAACATTCAATATTTACAAGAATATAGAGGTGAAATGTAAGTATGAAAACAGAAATCAAGGTATGATTTGAAGCCCAGAATAGTTTTGCCCTTGATTGGGATACTTAGCTTTGAATTATGTTCTGCAAAGTTGTCTCAGATAATTCGATATACAATGGCATAGGACCTTGTAAATTGGATGATTGAATTTAGAAGAGAACATTCAGTCAAAAAGGGATATTCAGTAGGATTAGGAAGATAGTCGGTAGGTTTAGGAAGAAGAGTGAGTATAGGATTTGGACCAAAAGATCTTTAGCAATAGACTTTCGGTTATAGAGTGAATGTAAATGTCAACACATATGAAGAGTCAGTCAGTATGTTGAACTGGGGAAAATATGTAGAAAAGCCGATATCAATAGAAACATTACGAAATGAGGCAAAGTATAAAGTGAGTGATAGAATTAGACATTTTCAACAGGGTTGAGTTTGAATATATAAATTAGGAAAAAACAAATATGTAGTCACCAATAGAATTGACCATTGACAGCATTAGGCAACCTGGACATGGATATTTTTAGAAATCCATGTTCACTTTCTATTTAGGCTTTGGTACAATCATAAGTGTGACCTTTCCATTTTTTGTCCAGAATATTACTGTGATAATGAGGTGACATGAGTATTTCTTTCACCATTTCTGGGAGCAATATATTGAAGATGTAAAATTAGAATTGGTTGTACAAAGAGGTGTACCCTGTTTGTATGAACATAGAGAAAAAGCATGAATAGACCATACTGTGAATAAATAATATAACTTTTTTGAACTTTAAATAATGAATTGAACTGATATCTGAAAAATTAAAGGAAATTGTATATTGATATACAATCATAATTCCAACCAGTTATTTATATAATGGAAATATTAGTGTTTTCTTTTATCATGAAGAGTTTGTGAGTTTTGCTTCAAAATGATTATGGAAATTCAAAATAATGTGTTTGGTAAGAAGTCTCATGAAAAGACCAGTCAAGAAACCCTGACAATACATGTGTTCTGAAGCAAGAAGTGATTAAAGTTGAAACAAATGCCTATTAATTTGTGAACTTGTGGGTGAAATGTATATCCTATGATGTGCAAAAACTGAAGAAACAATAATGTACCAGTGCCGGATACAAATGAATGACAAATTACATATCATGTCCCATAGGAGTCTACTTGCATTGATGTTAGACTGGGTCAGTTATTGTAGAATAATTAGGATATGTATGCACCATTCACTGAAGTTAGTTTTCAGTACTAGGAAACAAATATGTATTTCAGGTGCATGAATATTTCTGATTATAATCTTGTGAAAAGTTGATTATAAATCCACATACATGAACATGAATGAATTTAGAGAGTGTATATTAGACACATATATTTCATATTTTGAAAAATTTGGAGAGTGTATCTATATCTATATCTATATCTATACACACACACACACACACACACACACACAACACTCACAGACATTAAAAAGTACCAATATAAATGCCAATCGAAATTCATCAGTAAATATATGTCATCCAGAAATGCAAAAATATTTATTTTACTGAATATGACTTTATGTATAACGTTGTTCGACTAGGTCGGTCTCCTATAGGTTGAATTTTTATTTCCAATAGCATTTAGGAGGAGTGCACTCTTCTCACAATTTGTATCTGCTAAGACAGCCACCTCACAAAATGTACGTGTGATACCTGCTAGGTTTCTATATATGCATATATATATATACATGTGTAAGTAGGCTACAGAAAAGGGAAACAAGAATTCACATATTTGTTAAGTTTAACAACACATGGAGAATATGTCCATTAAAATTTGAATACATTTATAACTCCTACCTTATATAATGCAAATGTCAAGTCCAACTATACAACATGTCTCCTCTGAAGTGTTTGTATTTCTATTGTGTTGGGTTAATTTTCCCCATTATATTAGGATGAATAGTCTGAGTCTACTAGGTATAGCTTAGTGTCAGGAATTCAGCATTTCGAATGGAAAATTGGAAAATGAATCCAATGTGTATGTAAATATATGCTGCACAAATATCCTCCCGCTCTCATCCAGAAGAATGCCTTGACATTACCTTCACCCCAAGTAAGACACAATTAGAGGAGAAGAGTTACAAAATCAGTGAATACATATCTGGAATGTAAAATGCTCAGCAGTTCACAACCTTGGAGGTGGTAGAGGAGTTTGCAAAACTAAGGGACAGGGTAAACACTCCACAAATATGGAGCTCTGCTGGCCTAAAAACTTTTTGAGAAACTGCCTCTGAGCTTCCGCCCTTGAAATATATGCTGTTTTCAGGAGATTTGTCTTCCTTTGTAGTGAGACCATCAAAGCTGGGTCTGCATCTATGTGACCTGGAGGACATGGTTTCTTATTTTACAATGAACAAGATGAAGCAGTTCTGAATCCACTCTTTGTAGGTAAACTGAGGCCACTGGGGACTAAGTTTCTCCCCGTGTGGACTGTAAAGCCATTTGGTCCTCCTCCACTTTTTGTGGTTTTTTTTGCTGCTGCACTGTGAGTTTGGTATTTGTTTCACGAAATACTAGGAGCTAATCTGGGACAGAGTGCTGGAGGGAGTTCTGTCACGTGTGGTGGGTCAGGGTCTGCTAGAGAATTCACCAACTAGGCTTCTATATCTCACAGCTTGCCCCATTGCCCCCTTGTCCATATCAACCTGATTCTTAATTTTCCTCTGAAAACTCTGCATATAACAAGATGCCTTTACATATAAGGGTCTGCTGGCTGTACCACGTCAGTTACAAGCCATTTGAAATCCAATGGTAGATCCACATGGCCCTACCACGGATGTTTTATCAAACACCTCCCCACCACTGCTCTAGACCCACTACTCAGCAGGCTCCAAATTACTGGCATCTCTGTTCTATACCATTTTCATGAAACTCCGTAAATCAAGGCACTGTCTGGTATACTCATGATCAGCAACAGGACATCCAATGTTTCTCCAGTGCCACCTGGTCATAGAAATTTCAAAAATTTCATGGTATTTATCTAGCCGTTTTTCAAGCATGAAGTTGGAGGCAATGGGGGTTTCCATTCATTCAGCAAACATTAAATGGTGAGGAAGCTCATTTCAATGAAATCTCTGGAGAACTCTCACAGGCAAGGCTTTCCAAAGAGGGGTCAAAAGGTCACATTAGGCCACGCTCATTGAGGTCTGCAATGTGAGGTCCATGTGTGTTTTGACTCTCAACTATGGCTGCCATGTCTTTAAGAATAAAATCATGTGATATCCTTTTTGAGATTCCCAGGCCTCTGTGGAAATCCACCCGGGGCCTAGGTCTCAGTTTCCAAGAGCGACTTTCATGCGTGGCCTCTTGAAATCCTAACAAAATTCATGGCAATGCTTCTCTGAGTTCAGTTCTAAAACCCAGTCTCTAAGGGGAATCACACCAGAGTTCAAGCCCACGTGGACCCAGTCATTTTTTCCAATGCCACACAAATGACCAAAATTAAAACCGAAACACTCCCACATGGCCCTCATCTTATTCCATATAGTCAATCATCTTAACCTCTGGGTGGAGGTTTCCATGAGGGCCGCAGCCCAAGACAGTGTCCAAAATCAGCTCGTTTTCCCCTCATTTGCCTAAAGTCAGGGTGGCCTGGACACCGTTTCTGTGAACCAGCAATGATCAAATAAGCCTGCCGTTAATTCTTCTGTGTTTCTCCAATTTGAGGCCTACTGATTTCAGGAATAGATTCTTTATGTGATTTAAAGTTATTCGAAAACCCAAACACCTCTGCAGAGATTTGAAAAACTCATTTGACCCAAAGAATCCCTATTCTCACTAGATGGAGTTCAGGAACCTAACAGAGGAAGGCAAGAGACTTCATCCACAATGAATGATTTTTTGCCCTTATGGTTTTGGATGCACACATGGGATCATTCTTTAGATTCATCAGGTGTTGAGAATCTAAGTCACAGCCACACACATGGCCAAGAGGCTGATTCAGACACATCCATTCTCAAAGCAATGAATCCAGAAGCCACAGGTGATGCCCATTCATTTGTATTTGAAAACTGTTTTCTTCAGGTTTCACAAAGGGGTGGCCTGAGGCAAAGACCTTCCTGACATTCAGTGCAACACAACAATTAGTAAGCAAATTGCCCAAAGCAGGGTTTCTGCACTGAGACTTTCCTGGTCACACTGATATCTGAGTTTTCTGAAATGCTCGACATTCTCTTCAGCTATCCATTACATGGACATGTCACAGAGCTTGGAGGTGGTACATATTTTGGACACAAAACCATGAGCCTATTCTGGAGAGTGGCCAGAATTCAGGAAGAAAACAGCAACTTAGAAAGATAGTAGGTGTTGCACATCGATAAGACAAGCTGCAGTCCATTCATATATTGGGCAGGATGAATTATGGGAAGACTTATACTAGACAGGACACATCCATTAATGCATTCTCTTTTTAATGTCTACAACAACGGACACATTGGGATACACCGAAACAGAAACACTCGCCTTGTCAAACAACTTACTAGAAACTGTCCACTACAAACCAAACAAACCGCCTTTCCTATCTATTCTCAGAACATGAGACAAAACAACAAACCCACACCCACTCCCACAAAGGCACCTCCTTACCCCAAGTAGGTCTGTGACTATCCGGAGTTTCCTCTGACTGCGGGCCATACTATGTTCCCCCTAAATGGCCTGTCTTCTCTCAGATCTTGTTTCCTTGTTCAACTCTGTGTAGTTGTCAGGAAAAAGTGGTTAGCCACTACCTGCTTTCTCAGGAAAGGTCCCTCTTTAGAGTTCTCCTGGCATTAGGCCATCCTCACATCAGTAGGTACCAAGAAAACTGACTCTGTCCTTGATAAATCCAAACAAGTGAGCCCACTGGGACTGGGACTGGGACTGCCTCTGGGTTCCTGGCTTCTTGGATACAAATTTCAGAGAGTTCCATCACCAAGGAAATGAGGTATGTCACATTCTTTGGAATTGAATGAGGTCACTGCCTTGGCAACCACTTTGTCCTAACTGTTGCTTCCAAGGGTCCCATGAGATGGATGCTTCCCCTACTTCCTGTGACACTTTCACAAGGTAGAATGGTATATCAACCATAGGCACCCAGGAACAGCTCTCCACACAGGCCTGGTTTGGTCCATCTTCTCTACAATAAAAAGAGAGAGGCTGATTCAGACACATCCCTTCATCCTGACCAGGTTATTTGCCATGGAAGATGACTTTTGCTCACTCAGGTCCTTCATACCTGCCTACAACTTCTCCAGGTATCATTTCTGCATGGACCTTTGAGGTTCTCAGCAGGTGGAAGATCCCATAATTTCCTGTATTGTAAGAACCACTCTGTCCCTGCTTTTCTGTAAAATGAGATTGAGGGAACAGTGTGCGCTTAGGGTTAATAACAGGTTTGATTTGGGTTATGAATCATTCTGTGTGATGAATAATGGTATTGGGAACCTGAGATATTTACAAGAATATAGATGTGAAATAAAAGTATGAAAACAAAAATCTAGGTATGATTTGAAGCCCAGAAGTGTTTTCCCCTTGATTGGGAAACTTAGCTTTGAATTATGTTCTACAAAGATGTCTCAGATAATTCGATATACAAGGGAGTAGGACCTTGTACCTATGATGATTGAATTTAGAAGAGAACATCCAGGCAAAAAGTGATAATCGTTAGGATTAGGAAGATAGTCGATAGCTTTAGGAAGAAGAGTAAGTATAGGATTTGGACCAAAAGTTCTTTACCAGTAGGGTTTCGGTTATGGAGTGAATGTAGATTTCAGTACATATGAAGAGTCAGTCACTATGATGAACTGGGGAAAATATGTAGAAAAGCAGATATCAATAGAATCATTACAAAATCAGGCAAAGTATAAAGTGAGTGATAGAATTAGTCATTTTCAACAGGGTTGAGTTTGAATACATAAATTAGATAGAAACAAATATGTAGTCACCAACAGGATTGACAATTGATAGCATTAGGCAACCTGGACATGGATGTTTTTAGTAATCTATGTTCACTTTCCATTTAGGCTTTGGTACAATCATAAGAGTGACCTTTCCATTTTTTGTCCAGAATATTACTGTGATAATGAGGTGACATGAGTATTTCTTTCACCATTTCTGGGAGCAATATATTGAATATGTAAAATTAGAATTGGGGGTACAAAGAGGTGTACCCTTTGTCTATGAACATAGAGATAAAGCATGAATAGAACATACTGTGACTAAATAATATAACTTTTTTGAACTTTAAATAATGAATTGAATTGATATCTGAAAAATTACAGGAAATCATATATTGATATACAATCATTCATTCCAACCAGTTATATATCTCATGGAAATATTAGTGTTTTGGTTTATCATGAAGAGTGTGTGAGTTTTGCTTCAAAAGTGATTATGGAAATCTAAAATAATGTGTTTGGAAAGAAGTCTCATGAAAAGACCTGTCAAGAAACCCTGACAATACTTGTGTTCTGAAGCAAGAAGTGATTAAAGTTGAAACAAATGCCTATAAATTTGTGAACTTGTGGATGAAGTGTATAACTTAAAATGTGCAAAAACTGACGAAATAATAATGTACCATTGTTGAATACATATGAACGTCAAATTACATATCATGTCCCATAGGAGTCTACTTGCATTGATGTTAGACTGGGTCAGTTTCTGTAGAATAATGAGGATTTGTATGCCCCATTCACTGAAGTTAGTTTTCAGTACTAGGAAACAATTATGTATTTCAGGTGGATGAATATTTCTGATTATAATCTTGTGAAAAGTTGATTATAAATCCACATACATGAACATGAATGAATTTAGAGGGTTTACATTAGACACATATATTTTATATTTTGAAACATCTGCAGAGTGTACAGATATATTATACACACACACAAAAAAAAACCACTCACATACATTTAATAGTAGCAATATATATGCCAATCGAAATTCATCAGTAAATATATATCATCCACAGATGCAAAAATATTTATTTTACTGAACATGAATTTATGCATAATGTTCTTCTACTAGCAAGCTCCCCTATAGGTTGAATTTTCAGTTTCAACAGCGTTTAGGAGGAGTGAACTCTTCTCACAGTTTGTATATGCCAAGTCAGCCACCTCAAAAATGCACGTGTGATACCTGGTAGGATTCTATATGTGCATATAAATATACAAGTGTGAATAGGCTAAAGAGAAAGGGAAACAAGAATTCTCGTATTTTTTAAGTTTAAAAACTCATGGAGAACTTCTTCGATTAAAAATTGACTAGATTTATAACTTTTACCTTATATAATGCAAAACGCAAGTCCAACTATACAACATGCCTCCAATGAACTGCTTGTATTTCTATAGGTTTGGCTTATTTTTCTCTATCATATTAGGATGAGTTTTCTGAGTCTAGTAGGTATGGGTTAGTGTCAGGGATTCAATATTTCAAAATGAAAATTGGAAAATGAATCCAATTTGTATGCATATATATGCTGCACAAATATCCTCCCACTCTCATCCAGAACAATGCCTTGACATTACCTTCACCCCAAGTAAGACACAATTAGAGGAGAAGAGTTAGAAAATCAGTGAACACATATCTGGAATGGAAAATGCTCAGGAGTTCACAACCTTGGAGGTTGTAGAGGAGTTTCCAAAAGCAAGGGATAGGGTAAACACTCCACAAACATGGAGCTCTGCTGGCCTAAAAGTTTTTTGAGAAACTGCCTCTGAGATAGGGCACTTGAAATATATGTTGTTTTCAGGAGATTTGGCTTTCTTTGTAGTGAGACCATCAAAGCTGGGTCTGCATCTATGAGACCTGGAAGACATTGTTTCTGATTTTTCAATGAACATGAGGCAGCAGTGCTGATATTTTTCTTTTAAAGTAAACTGTGGCCTCTGGGGTCTAAGTGTCTCCCCGTTGAACTGTGAAGCCATTTGGCCCTCCTACACTTTTTGTGGGGTTTTTGCTGCTGCACTGGTAGTTTGGTATTTGCTTCATAAAATAGAAGGAGTTCAACTGGGATACAGTGCTGGAGGGAGTTCTGTCACGTGTGGTGGGTCAGGGACAGCAGAAAAATGCACCAACCAAACTTCTATCCCTCAAAGCTTGCCCCATTGCATCCTTGTCCATAGCAACCTGATTCTGAACATTGCCCTGAATCCTCTCCATATAACAAGATGCCTTTACTTATAAGGGTCTGCTGGCTGCACCATGTAAGCCACAAGCCATTTGTAAGCCAATGGAAGATCCAAATTGCTCCAACACAGAAGTTTTATCACACTCCTGCCCACCACAACTCTAGGCCCACTTCTCAGGAGGCTGCAACTTACTGGGACCTCTGTTCTACACCATTTTCATAAAACCCAGTCAAGCAAGGCACTGTCAGGTACATCCATGATCAGCAACAGGACATCCAAAGGTTCTCTAGTGCAACCTAGTCGTGGGAATTTCAAAAAATTCACGGTATTTATCTAGAAATTTTTCAAGTATGAAGTTGGAGGCACTGTGGGTTTCAATTTATTCAGGAACCATTAAATGGAGAGGAAGATTATTTCAATGAAAGCTCTGGAGAACCCTCACAGGCAAGGCTTCTCAAAGAGTGGACAAAAGGTCACATTTAGCCAGGCCCATTGAGGTCTACAATGTGAGGTCCATGTGTGTTTTGACTCTCAAATATGGCTGCCAAGTCTTTCGAATGAAATCATGTGATACCTTGGCTGAGATTCCCAGTTCTCTGTGCAAAGCCACTCTGGCGCTAGATCTCAGTTTCCAAGGGTGACTCTCATACATGGCCTCTTTAATCCCAACACAATACATGGCAATACTTTTCTGAGGTCAGATTTTGAACTCAGTCTCTAAGGGGAATCACACCAAAGTTCAAGCCCAGGTAGACCCAGTTATGTCTTCCAACTGCCACACAAATATCCACAATTAAATCCAAAACACTTCCACATGTCACTCATCTTTTCTAAATACACACTCATCATAACCTCTGGCTGGAGGTTTCCATGAGGGGTGCGGCCCAAGACAGTGTCCAAAATAACCACCCTTGCCCCTCATTTGCCTAAAATCAGGGTGGCCTGGACATCCTTCCAGTGAACCAGGAGTGATCAAATTGGCCGGCCATTAAGATGGCACTGCTTCTCCAATTTGAAGCCTACTGACTGTGGGGCTTAGAGTCTTTATGTGATTTGGAGTCATGAGAAAAATCAAGCACTTATGGGCTATCCTCTGCAGGGTTTTGAGGAACACATTTGAACCAAATGATCACTATTCTCACTTGATGAAGGTCAGGAACCTTACAGAGGAATGTGAGAGACTTCATCCAAAATGAATGCTCTTTTGTCCATTTTGGTTTTGGATGCACACATGGGATCTTTCTTTAGATCCATCAGGTGCTAAAAATCTAAGCCGCAGCCTCACACAGGGCCAAAAAGTTGATTCAGACACATCCTTTTCCAAAGCAATTAAGCAAAGAGCCACAGGTGATGCCCTTTCATTTCTGTTTGAAAACTATTTCTTTTGGCTCTACAAAGGTGTGGCCTGAGGCAAAGATGTTCCGGACATTCAGGGCAACAGAACAATTGGTAAGCAAAAGGCCCAAAGCAGGGTTTCTCCATTAGAATTTTCTGGTCACACTCATATCTGAGTTTTCTGAGATGCTCCCATTCCCTTCAGCTATCCAGTACATGGCCAAGTCTCAGAGCTTGGAGGTGGTACATATTTTGGACACAAAAAATGAGCCTATTCTGGAAATTGGCCAGGATTCAGGAAGAAAACAGGAACTTAGCAAGATTGTAGGAGTTGCCCACCCATAAGTCAAGCCACAGTCCATTCATAAATTGGGCAAGATGAATCTTGGGAAGCTTTCTACTAGTCAGGACACATACAATGATTCATTCTCTTTTCTAATGTCTAAAACCACGGACACAGTGGGATACACAGACATAGAGACACTGGCCTTGTCAAACGACTTACCAGAAACAGTTCACTCCAAAACAAATAAACCGCCTTTCCTACCTATTCTCAGAACATGAGACAAAACCTCAAACCTACACCCACACACACAAAGGCAGCTCCTTCCCCCAAGTAGATCTGTGACTATCAGGAGTGTCCTCTGACTGGTGGGCCATACTATGTTCTGATGAAATCGCCTGTCCTGTGTCAGATATGGTCTCATTGGCCCAATCTGTGAAGTTGTCACTAGCCAGCTGTGAGCCACTACCTGCTTTCTCAGGAAAGGCCTCTCTTCAGAGCTTTCCTGACATTTGTCCATCCTCACATCAGTAGGTACTAAGAAAGACTGACTCTGTCCTTGTTAAATCCAAACAAGTGAGACCACTGGGACTGGGAATGGGACTGGCTCTGCGTGCCTGGCTTCCCGGATCCCAAGTTCAGAGAGTTTCATCACCAAGGAAGTGAGGTGAGATTAATCTCTTCAGGAATTTAATGAGGTCACTGCCTTGGCAACCACTTTGTCCTAACAGTTGCTTCCAATAGTCCTATGAGATGGAGGCAGCCCTTACTTCCTGTGACACTTTCAAAAGTTAGAATGGTATATCAACCATAGGCACCCAGGAACAGCTCTCCACACATGCCTGGTATGGTCCATCTTCTCTACATTAAGAAGAGAGAGGCTTATTCAGACAAAACCCTTCATCCTGGAAAGGTTGTTTGAGATGGAAGATAACTTTTGCTCTCTCAGGTCCTTCATAGCTGCCTAATCTTCTCCAGGGATCAAACCTGCATGGACCTTTGAGGTTCTCAGCAGGAGGCAGATCCCCTACATTCCTGTATTGTAAGACGAACTCTGTCCCTGCTCTTCTGTAAAGTTAGGTTGAGGGAAGAGTGTATGGTTAGGGTTATTAACATGTTTGATTTGGATTACGAATCCTTCTGCAGGATGATTAATAGTATTGGGAACCTGCGATATTTATAAGATTATAGAGGTGAAATATAAGTATGAAAACAGAAATGTTGGTAAGATTTGAAGCCCAGAAGGGCATTAGGCCCTTGATTGGGATACTTAGCTTTTAATTACGTTCTACACAGATGTCTCAGATAAATTGATAATCAATGGCATAGGAACTTATACCTTGGATGTTTGATTTTAGAAGAGAACATCCACTCAAATTGAGATAGTCGGTGGGATTAGGAAGATAGTCGGTAGGTTTATAAAAAAAGAGTGAGTATAAAAATTGGACAAAAAGTTCTGTAGCATTAGGGTTTCGGTTATAGAGTGAATATAAATGTCAGCACATGTGAAGAGTCAGTCACAATGATTAACTGGGGAAAATATG
Source organism: Callospermophilus lateralis (assembly GCF_048772815.1). Lineage (NCBI taxonomy): Eukaryota > Metazoa > Chordata > Mammalia > Rodentia > Sciuridae > Callospermophilus > Callospermophilus lateralis. The sequence continues at coordinate 1,215,361 of NW_027515613.1, forward strand.
TAGGAAGGAAAATATCAATAGAGACATTACGAAATGAGGCAATTATATAGTGAGTGATAGGATTAGACATTTTCAACAGGGTTGAGATTGAATACATAATCTTAGGAAGAAACAAATATGTAGTCACCAATAGGAATGACATTTGAAAGCATTAGGCAACCTGGACATGGATGTTTTTAGTAAGCCATGTTCACTTTCAATTTAGGATTTGGTACAATCATAAGTGTGACCTTTGCATTTTGTGCCCAGAAAATTATTGTGATCAAATATATATGTAGATCATATGATATGTGTATTTCTTCCACCATTTCTGGGAGCAATATTTGAGGACACATAAATTAGTATTGTGGGTACCAAGTGGTGTACCCTGTGTCAATGAATATAGAGATAATGCATGAATAGACCATAGTGTGAATAAATAATATAACTTTTTTCTCTTTAAATAATGGATTGAATTGATATCTTAAAATATATAGGAAATCATATATTGACATACAATCATTCACTCCAACCAGTTACATATATAATGGTAATCTTAGGGTTATTGTTTATCATGAAGTGTGTGTGAGTTTTGTTTCAAAAGTGTTTATGGAAATCGAAAATAATGTGTTTGGAAAGAAGTCTCATGAAAAGACCAGTCAAGAAATATGGAGGAATCCATGTGTTCTGAAGCTGGAATTGATTGAAAGTGAAACAAATGCCTATAACTTTCCTAAATTGTGGATGAAATATATATCCTGTGATGTGCATAAACTGATGAAATAGTAATGTACCAGTGTTGAATAAAAATGAAGGTCAAAGTACACATCATGTCCCATAGGAATCTACTTGCATTGATGTTAAACTGGGTCAGTTACTGTAGAAATATTAGGATTGCATGCATTATTCACCGTAGTTCGTTTTATTTCATTTTTATTTATGGTTGTTCAAAACATTACATAGTTGTTGTTATAACATATTTCACACTTTGATTCAAGTGCGTTATAAACTCCCATTTTTACCCCATGTACAGATTACAGAATCACATCAGTTACACATCTATTGATTCACATATTGCCATACTAGTGTCTATTGAATTCTGCTGCCTTTCCTATCCTCTACTATCCCCCCTCCCCTCCCCGCCCCTCCCCTCTTCTCTCTCTACCCCCTCTACTGTAATAAATTTGTCCCCCTTGTATTATTTTTCTCTTTCTCCTCACTTTCTCTTGTATGTAATTTTGTATAACCCTGAGGGTCTCCTTCCAATTCCATGCAATTTTCCTTCTCTCTCCCTTTCCTTTCCACCTCTCATCCCGCTTTAATGTTAATCATCTTGTCATGCTCTTCGTCTCTCCTCTGTTCTTAGTTACTCTCCGTATATCAAAGATGACATTTGGCATTTGTTTTTAAAGGATTGGTTAGCTTCACTTAGCATAATCTGCTCTAATGCCATCCATTTCCCTCCAAATTCTATGATTTTTTTTTATTTTTCAATGCAGAGTAATACTCCATTGTGTATAAATGCCACAGTATTTTATCCATTATTTCATTGAAGGTTATCTAAGTTGGTTTCACAGTCTTGCTGTTGTGAATTGTTCTGCTATGAACATCGATGTAGCAGTGTCCCTGTAGCATGCTGTTTTTAGGTCTTTAGTGAATAGACTGAGTAGGGGAATAGTTGGGTCAAATGGTGGTTCCATTCCCAGCTTTCCAAGAAATTTTCATACTGCTTTCCAAATTGGCTGCACCAATTTGCAGTCCCACCAGCAATGTAGAAGTGTACCTGTTTCCCCACATCCTTGCCAGAACTTGTTGTTTGACTTCATAATGGCTGCCAATCTTACTGGAGTGAGATGGTATCTTAGGGTGGTTTCGATTTGCATTTCTCTGACTGCTGGAGATGGTGAGCATTTTTTCATGTACTTGTTGATTGATTGTAAGTCCTCATCTGATAAGTGTCTGTTGAGGTCCTCAGCCCATTTGTTGATTGGGTTATTTGTTATCTTATTGTCTAATTTTTTGAGTTTTTTGTATACTCTGGATATTAGGGCTCTATCTGAAGTGTGAGGAGTAAAGATTTCTTCCCAGGATGTAGGCTCCCTATTTACCTCTCTTATTGTTTCTTTTGCTGAGAAAAAACTTTTTAGTTTGAGTAAGTTCCCATTTGTTGATTCTAGTTATTAACTCTTGTGCTATGGGTGTCCTATTGTGGAATTTGGAGCCCGACCCCACAGTATGTACATCGTAAGCAAATTTTTCTTCTATCAGACACTGTGTCTCTGATTTGATATCAAGCTCCTTGATCCATTTTGAGTTAACTTTTGTGCATGGCAAGAGAAAGGGATTCAGTTTCAATTTGTTACATATGGATTTCCAGTTTTCCCAACACCATTTGTTGAAGATGCTATCCTTCCTCCATTGCATGCTTTTAGCCCCTTTATCAAATATAAGATAGTTGTAGTTGTGTGGATTGGTTTCTGTGTCCTCTATTCAGTACCATTGGTCCACAAGCCTGTTTTGGTACCAGTACCATGATATTGTTGTTACTATTGCTCTGTAGTATAGTTTGAAGTCTGGTATCGCTCTACCGCCTGATTCACACTTCCTGCCTAGCATTGTTTTTGCTATTCTGGGACTTTTATTTTTCCATATGTATTTCATGATTGCTTTCTTTATTTCTACAAGAAATGCCTTTGGGATTTGATTGGCATTGCATTAAACCTATAGAGAAATTTTGGTAATATCACCATTTTGATGATGTTAGTTCTGCCTTTCCATGAACAGGGTATATTTTTACATCTTCTAAGATCTTCTTATATTTCTCTCTTTAGGGTTGTGTAGTTTTCATTGTATGAGACTTTCCCCTCTTTTGTTAGGTTGATTCCCATCTTTTTTTTTTAGGATATTGTGAATGGAGTGGTTGTTCTCATTTCCATTTCAGAGGATTTGTCCCTGATATAGAGGAATGCCTTTGATTTATGCGTGTTGATTTTATATCCTGCCACTTTGCTGCATTCATTTATTAGCTCTATTAGTTTCTTTGTAGACCCTTTTGGGTCTGCTAGTTATAGAATCATGTCATCTGCAATAGTAATAATTTAAGTTGTTCTTTTCCTATTTTTATGCCTTTAATTTCTTCCGTCTGTCTAATTGCTCTGGCCAGTGTTTCGAGAACTGTATTGAACAGAAGTAGTGAGAGAGGGCATCCCATTCTTGTTCCAGATTTTAGAGGGAATGCCTTCAATTTTTCTAGATTCAGAATGATGCTAGCTTGAGGATTAGCATAGATTGCTTTTACAATATTGAGGTATGATCCTGTTATTCCTAGTTTTTCTAGAGTTTTGAAGATAAAGGGATGCTGTACTTTGTCGAATGCTTTTTGTGCATCTATCGAGATGATCATATGGTTCTTATTTTTAAGTCTATTGATGTGGTGAATAACATTTATTGATTTTCGTATATTGAACTAGCCTTGCATTCCATGGATGAATCCTACTTGATCATGGTGCACAATTTTTTTAATATGTTTTTGTATCTGATTCGCCAGAATTTAATTAGGGATTTTTGCATTTAGATTCCTTAGGGATATTGGTCTGTAGTTTTCTTTGTTTGAAGTGTTTATGTCTGGTGTAGAAATCAGGGTGATATTCGCCTGGTAGAATGAATTTGGAAGATCTCCCTCTTTTTCAATTTCCTGAAATAGTTTGAAAAGTATTGGTATTAGTTCATATTTAAAGGGTTTGTAAAACTCTGCTGTATACCCATACTGTCCTGGTCTTTTCTTAGTTGGTAATCTTTGGATGGTTTCTTCTATTTCCTCAATTGATACTGGTCTGTTTAGGTTGTCTATATCCTCCTGACTCAATCTGGACAGATCATATGACTTAAGAAATTTTTCGATGCTTTCACTATCTTCTATTATATTGGAGTATAACGAATCAAATTAATTTCTGATTATCTTCTGTATTTCAGAAATATCTGCTGTGATTGCAGGGGGTGACAAATAACTTGTGTAGATTGATACAGCAGGAGTGGAAGCCGTTTATTGTAGCATCTGAGCTATATTTATACATTTTATATAGCTTATCTAATTAGCATAAAATAGATCCAGCAGTCAACCAATAAGGAATCTCCACACTTAATGGCTTGCTTTTGTTACTTCACAAACCACTCTCTATGGCATTTGGCCAGGCACCATCCAGACTTGTTTACAGACCCTAACATTTCTCTGGCAAAATACCAGGTGCCATCCTGACTTGTTTATAGACCTTAACATGTGATGTTGCCCTTTTCATCCCGTATGCTAGTAATTTGAGTTTTCTCTCTTCTTCTCTTCATTAGCATGGCTAAGGGTCTGTCGATTTTATTTATTTTTTCAAAGAACCAACTTTTAGTTTTCTCAATTTTCTCAATTGTTTCTTTTGTTTCGATTTCATTAATTTAAGCTTTGATTTTAATTAAATCTTACCTTCTACTTATTTTGCTGTTGTTTTCCTCTTCTTTTTCTAGGATTCTGAGATGAAGTATGAGATCATTTATTTGTTTTGTTTTTTTTTTCTTTTTTTAAGGAATGAAATCCAAGCAATGAATTTTCCTCTTAGAACGGATTTCAGTGTGTCCCATAGATTCTGATATGTTGTGCCTGTGTTTTCATTTATCTCTAAGAATTTTTTAATTTCCTCCTTGATGTCTTCTATAACCCATTGATCATTCAGTAACCTATTGTTCATTCTCCAAGTGATGCATGATTTTTCCTTCCTTCGTTTATCATTGATTTTTAGTTTATATTAGATTATGATCAGATAAGATGCATGGTATTATCTCTACTTCTTTATATTGTCTAAGAATTGCCCTGTGACATAATATATGATCTATTTTTGAGAAGGATCCATGTGCTGCTGAGGAAAAATGTAACTGCTTGATGTTGAGGAGTATATTCGATATATGTCAATTAAGTCTAGGTTATTAATTGTGTTATTGAGTTCTATAGTTTTCTATTTCAACTTTTGTTTGGAAGACCTGTCCAGTGGTGAGAGAGGTGTGTTGAAGTCTCCCATGATTATTGTATGGTGGTCTATTAGACTCTTGATCTTGAGAAAAGTTTGTTTGATGGACATAGCTGCACCATTGTTTGGGGCATATATTTATTTATAATGGTTATGTCTTGTTGGTGTATGGTTCTCTTGAGCAGTATGTAGTGTCCCTCTTTATCCCTTTTGATTAACTTTGGCTTGAAATCTATTTTATTTGATATGAGTATGGACACTCCTGCTTGTTTCCGAAGTCCATATAAGTGATATGATTTTTCCCAACCTTTCACCTTCAGTCTATGTATGTCTTTTCCTATCAAATGCGTCTCCTGTAGGCAGCATATTATTGGGTCTTGTGTTGTGATCCATTCTACTAGCCTGTGTCTCTTAATTGGTGATTTTAAGCCATTAACATTTACGGTTATTATTGAGATAATGGTTGTTCTTCCAGCCCTATTTGTTTATTTATGTTATTAAACATGGATTGTTTTCTACATTGATTATTTCCCCCTTTTACTGTACTACCTCCCACTGTTGGTTTTTATTGTTATTTTCCATTTCCTCTTCCTGTAATATTTTGCCGATGATGTTTTGAAGAGATGGTTTTCTAGCTACAATTTATTTTAACTTTTTTTTAACATGGAAGGTTATGATTTTATCTTCCATCCTGAAGCTTAATTTCACTGGATACACAATTCTTGGTTGGAATCCATTTTCTTTCAGTGTTTGAAAAATGTTAATCCAGGATCTTCTAGCTTTCAGAGTCTGTGTTGAAAGATCAGCTGTTATCCTGATTGGTTTACCCCTAAATGTAATCTGCTTTTTTTTCTCTTGTAGCATTTAAAATTCTCTCCTTATTGTGTACGTTGGGCATCTTCATTATAATGTGTCTAGGTGTGGATCTCTTATGATTTTGCACATTCGGCGTCCTGTAGGCTTTTAGGACTTGGGAGTCAGTCTGATTCTTCAAGTCTGGAAAGTTTTCTCGTATTATTTCATTGAATACATTGCTCATTGCTTTGGTTTGGACCTCTATACCTTCCTGTATTCCAATGACTCTTAAGTTTGGTCTCTTTATGTTATCCCGTATTTCTTGGATATTCTGTTCATGGTTTCTTAACAGTCTTGCTGAGCTGTCTATGTTCTTTTCAAGTTGGAATACTTTGTCTTCATTGTCTGATGTTCTATCTTCTAAGTGTTCTACTCTGCTGGTAGTATTCTCAATTGAGTTTTTAAGTTGGTTTATTGCTTTCTGCATTTCTAGGATTTCTGTTTGTTATTTTTTACAACCTCTATCTCCCTGTATAGCTGATCTTTTGCTTCATGGATTTGTTTAGGTAATTCATTTTCGAAGTGATTTTTTATTGTCTTATTTTGCTGTCTAATGTCTTCCTTGAGACTCCAGATCATCTGAAGCATGTATATCCTGAGTTCTTTATCTGACATTCCATCTACTGCAGCTATTACCTCTTCTAAAGTTGTGCTGACCTGCATTGCTTGTGGTCCTTTTTTCCTTGTCTTATCATACTGCTCGCTTTTCTTTCTGCTTGGTGAAACTGTTGTGATTTTGAAATTTTCCTCCTATATATTTATATTGCTCTTGTATAGTTGCAAAGTCTCCCTTGCATGGGCACAGGGGGGCTGTGCTGCTCCTCCAATTAGGGTGATCTAACTACCTTGCTGACGGGCGGCTGGGCTTGTTTTCCTGATCGGTTGCAGGTCTGCCTACCATGCAGGCGCGGGAGGCGGCTCTGCTCTGCCCCTCCTCCAATTGGTGTCACGTGTCTACCAGGCCCGTGGACCCCTGGGGTGTTCTGCCGATCAGTCGCAGGTCTGCCTACCTTGTAGGTTCTGGCGGCGGCTCTGCTCTGCCCCTACTCCAATTGGGGTGACGTGACTACCATGCAGGTGTGTTGCTGGGCCTGTTCCGCCAGTTTGTCGCAGGTCTGCCTACCTTGCGGGCACGGGCAACGGATCTGCTCTGCTCCTATTCCAAATGGGGTGAAGTGTCTGCCGCGCCGGCAGGGCGATGGGCCTCTTCTGCCAGTCAGGTGCAGGTGTGCCTACCTTGCGGGTGCGGGTGATGGCTCTGCTCTGCCACTACTCCATTTGGGGGGTCGTGACGACCATGCCGGCAGGTCGTTGGGCCTGTTCTGGGTGCGGGCGAAGGCTCTACTCTGCCCCTACTAATATTGGGGTGACCTGACTACCGTGCCGGTGGGCCACTGGGATTGTACTAGGTGCGGGAGAAGGCTCTGCTCTGCAACTATTCCAATTCAGGTGATTTGACTACCACGCCTGCGGGTCACTGGGCCTGTTCTGGGCAAGGGCGGCGGCTCTGCTCTGCCTCTATTCCAATTGGGGTGACGTGACTACCATGCAGGTGTGTCGCCGGGCCTGTTCCGGGCGTGGGCGGCGGCTCTGCTCTGCCCCTCTGGCTTGATGACAAAGTGAGAGAGACCTGGGTGTTTGTGACTCACTTTCTTTACCAGGAGACCAACTGTTTCTGTCACCGCTGGTATCAATGAAGTTATCTCCTCTGCTGCTTTCTGATGACATCAGATCTCTGCCATGTTGGTATCCCATGCAAAAGGCAGCATTTTGTTCCCTTTGCTGGGTGACTAAAGCAATGGGTGAGTTCTGACCGGCACTCACAAGCCCCGTCTCAATCCTGTTGCACTCCCTATGAAGGCTCGGTTGATATTTACCTCCACAGTATTCAGCAAGACCCGGACCGAGAAGCAGTTTCTGCGGGTTCTTTAGCCCAGGGCCAGATCAGTTCCGGGAGGCGGAATTCGGCTGCTCTGGGCTCGGTGTATCTTCTAATAGAAGCAGGCTCCAAGACGCAGTTTCTGCGGGTTCTTTAGCACTGAGCCTGAGTAATTTGTCTGCAAGACAAAGGTGAATGGCATTCTGAAATTACCGGTTCTATAGCTGAATAAGCTGCGATCAGTCGAAAACAGGGATGGTGACGTCACCTCTCCAAGATGGTGGCCGCTGGGTTCCTCTGTGGTCTGACTGGTGCGGAGAAACGAGTTGGACTGCATGCTTCCCCGTCTCAAACCCAGAATTCAGCACTGAGCACAGTGATTGCATACCTGGCAGGAGCCCACAGTATCTGTACCGCTGTATATTTGCGTTGCTATCTCGTCGTTTCCCAGCACGCACCACAGACTCTAGCCACGGAGCGATTTCCTGAATAAGCCACATGACCTTCCGTGAGGACAAATCACTCGCGTTTGAGTTCCCGTAGCTGATCCTCGTGAGATGGAAATATGTACACTAGGTTTTGGAAACCACAATTTTGCTGGAAATTCCTAACAAGATAGGTTTTAGCCATTCTAACTCGTCATTCTCCCGCACAGTGTCGCGGTATATGGGGGTGATGCACTCCCTTCGCAGCCATCATATGATCCCCTGAAGTTAGTTTTCAGTACTAGGAAACAAATAAGTATTTCAGGTGGATGAATATTTCTGAGAAAAATCTTTTGAAAAGTTGATTATAAATCCACATACATGAATATGAATGAATTTAGGGAGTGTATAATAAGAAAAATATACTTCATAATTTGAAAAATCTGCAGAGTGAAAAAAATATATATATATATGTATATATATACATACACACAGAGACATTAAAAAGTAGCATTATGTATGCCAATCGAAATTCACCATGAAATATATATCATCCACAGATCCAAAAATATTCATTTTAATGAACATGGATTTATGTCGTTCAACTAAGAAGCTCACCCGTATCTTGAATTTTCGGTTTCAACAGCATTTAGTAGGAGTGATCTCTTCTCACAATTTGTATCTGCCAAGCCAGCCACCTCACAAAATGTACGAGTTATACCAGGTAGAATTCGATATGTGCATATAAAAATACATGTGATGAATAGGCTACAGAGAAAGGGAGACAGTTATTCACATATTTGTTAACTTTTAAAACACATGGAGGACTATTTCAATTAAAATTCGCTAGATTTATAACACCTACCATTTATCATACGAAAGGCAAGTCCAACTATACACCATGCCTCCTGTGAACCTCTTGTATTTCTATTCTGTTTGGGTTATTTTTCTCCATAATATTAGGATTAGAAGTCAAAGTCTATTAGGGTATGTGTTAGTGTCAGGGATTCAGTATTTCGAATGGAAAATTTGAAAATGTATCCAATGTATATGCAAATATGTGCTACACAAAAAACTTCCCACTCTCATTCATAACAATGCCTTGACATTACCTTCGCCCCACATAAGACACAATTAGAGGAGAGGAGTTAGAAAATCTGTGAATACATATGTGGAATGGAAAACGCTCAGGAGTTCACAAATTTGGAGGTGGTAGAGGAGTTTCCAAAAGTAAGGGACAGGGTAAACACTCCACAAACATGAAGTTCTGCCAGCCTGACATCTGGAGAAACTGCCTCTAAGTTTGGGCAATGAAATATATGCTGTTGTCAGGAGCATTAGCTTCATTTGGAGTGAGACCATCAAAGCTGGGTCTTCATCTATGTGACATGAATGACATTGTTTCTTATTTTCCAATGAACATGAGGCATCAGTGCTGAATTTTCTATTTGTATGTAACTTGTGGCCACTGGGGTCTAAGTGTCTCCCCGTGTGGACTGTAAATCCATTTGGTCATCCTCCATTATTCGTGGTGTTTCTTGCTGCTGCACTGGGAGTTTGGAATTGGCTTCATGAAATACAAGGAGTTCAACAGGGACACAGTGCTGAAGTGATTTCTGTCAATTGTGGTGGGTCGGGTTCTGCAGGAGAATGCACCAACCAGGCTTCTATCCCACATTGCTTGCCCCATTGACCATAGCAACCTGATTCTGAACATTGCCCTGAAACCTCTCCATATAACAATATGCTTTTACATATAAGAGTCTACTGGCTTCAAAATGTCAGTCACAATCCATTTGCAAGCCAATGGCAGATCCACATGGCCCAACACAGATGTTTTATCACACACCTGCCAACCACTGCTCTAGGACAACTACTCAACAGGATCCAACTTACTGGCATCTCTGTTCTACACCATTTTCATAAAACCAAGTCAATCAAGGCACTGTCTTACATACTCATGATCAGCAACAGGACATCCAAATGTTCTCCAGTGCCACCCAGTCATGGGAATTTCAAAAATTTTTATGGTATTTATCTAGCCAATTTTCAAGGAAGAAGTTGGAGGCACTGTGGGTTTCAATTTATTCAGGAACCATTAAATGGTGAGTAAGTTCATTTCAATGAAAACTCTGGAGAATTCTCACAGGCAAGGCTTCCCAAAGAGTGGCCAATATGTCAGATTAAGCCAGGCCAATTGAGGTCTACAATGTGAGGTCCATGTGTGTTTTGACTCTCAAAAATGGCTGCCAAGTCTTTAAGAATAAAATCATGTGATATCCTGGCTGAGATTCCCTGTGATCTGTGGAAAGTCAACTTGGGCCTAGATGTCTTTCCAAGGGCAACTCTCATGCATGGCCATCTAAAATCCCAACACAATTCATGGCAATACTTCTCTGAGATCAGTACCACAACTCAGTCTCTAAGGGGAATCACACCAGGGTGCAAGCCCACGTGGACCCAGTCATCTCTTCAAACCACCATTCAAATGTCCACAATTAAAACCCAAACACTCCCACATGGCCCAAATCTTCTTCCATATATACACTCATCATAACCTGTGGCTGGAGGTTTCCATGAGGGGAGCAGCCCACGTCAGTGTCCAAAATAAGCTTCCTGCACCTCATTTGCCTAAAGTCAGGGTGGCATGGACACCCTTCCTGTAAACCAGGAGTGGTCAAATAGCCCTTCCTTTAATACTGCTTAGCTTCTCCAACTTGAGGCCTACTGACTTTGAGGTTTAGATTCTTTAAGTGAATTCTAGTCATGAGAAAAACAAGCACCTATGGGCTAGCCTCTGCTGGGTTTTGAAGAACTCATTTGACACAAAGGATCCCTGTTCTCACTTGATGGATGTCAGGAACCTACCAGAGGAAGGCAAGAGAGTTAATCAACAATATCTGATCTTTTTGCCATTTTGGTTTTCGATGCATGCATGGGATGTATCTTTAGATCCATCAGGTGCTGAGAATCTAAGCCTCAGCCTCACACAGGGCCAAGAGACTGATTCAGACATATCCCTTTCAAAGCAATTAAGCATGGATCCACACGTGATGCCCATTCATTTGCATTTGAAAACTGTTTTCTTCAGGCTTCACAAAGTGGTGGCTTGAGGCAAAGTTCTTCCTGACATTCAGGGCAACAGAACAATAGGTAATCAAAAGGACCAAAGCAGGGTTTCTCCACTGAGACTTTCCTGGTCAACTGATATCTGAGATTTCTGAGATGCTAGCCATTCCCTTCAACTATCTAGTACATGGCCATGTCACAGATATTGGAGGTGGTACATATCTTGGACACAAAACCATGATACTATTCTGGAGTGTTGCCAGAATTAAAGGAGAAAACAGGAAATTATGAAGCTAGTAGGTGTTGCCCATCCATAAGGCAAGCCTGATTCCACTCATATATTGGGCACAATGAATGCTGGCAAGCTTTCTAGTAGACAGGAAACATCCATTGATGCCTTCTCTCTTCTAATGTCTACAATCATGAACACAGTGGGATACACAGACACTCGACTTTTCAAAGGACTTACTAAAAGTAGTCCACTCCAAACCAAACAAACTGCCTTTCCCACCTATTCTGAGAACTTGAGACAAAACCACAAAATCACACCCACACCCACAAAGGCACCTCCTTCCCCCAAGTAGGTCTGTGACTCTCCGGAGTGTCCTCTGACTGGTGGGCCATACTATGTTTCCCCAAAATGACCTCTCCTGTCTCAGTTCTGGTCTGCTTGGCCAACTCTGTGAAGTTGTCAAGAGCCAGTGGTGAGACACTACCTGCTTTCTGAGGAAAAGCCCCTCTTCAAAGGTTTCCTGGCATTTGGCCATCCTCACATCTGTAGGTTCAAAGAAAGACTGACTCTGTCCTTGGTAAATCCAAACATATGAGACCACTGGGACTGGGACAGGGACTGTGTCTGGGTTCCTGGCTTCCTGGATCCCAAGTTCAGAGAGTTTCATCACCAAGGAAGTGAGGTGAGGTCACTTCCTTCAGGATCTGAATTACATCACTGCCTTGGCAACCACTTTTCCCTAACAGTTGCTTCCAAAAGTCCCATTAGGTGGAGGCTGCCCCTGTTTTCCTGTAACACTTTCACAAGTTAGAATGTTATATCAATCATAAGCACCCCGGAACAGCTCTCCACACAGAACTGGTTTGGTCCATCTTGTATACATTAAGAAGAGAGAGTGATTCAGACACAACCCTTCAACCCGACCAGGATGACTGCCATGGAAGATGACTTTTGCTTTCTGAGGTATTTCATAGCTGCCTTCATCTTCACCAGGGATCATTTCTGCATGAACATTTGAGGTTCTCAGCAGGTGAAGATACCCTACATTCCTGTATTTTAAAACCAACTCTGTCCCTGCTCTTCGGTAAAGTTAGTGTATGGTTAGGGTTCATTATATGTTTGATTTGGGTTAGGAATCATTCTGCAGGATGAATATAGGGATTGGGTACCTGCGATATTTATAAGAATAAATAAGTGAAATATATGTATGAAAACGGAAATCTAAGAAAGATTTGAAGCCCAGAAGGGCATTGGGCCCTTGATTGGGATACATAGTGTTGAATTACGTTCTGTACAATTGTCTCAGTTAAATCGATATACAATGGCATAGGACCTTGTACCTTGGATGATTGAATGTAGAAGAGAACATCCAGTTAAAAAGGGATAGTCGGTAGGATTAGAAAGATAGTCGGTAGGTTTAGGAAGAAGAGTGAGAATATAATTTGGAATAAAAAGCTTCTTTAGCAATAGGGTTTCGTTTAGAGAGTGAATGTAAATGTCAGTACATGTGAAGAGTCTTTCACAATGATGAACTGGGGAAATTATGTAGAAAAGCAGGTATCAATAGAGACATAACGAAATCAGGCAAAGTATAAATGAGTGATAGGATTAGACATTTTCAACGGGTTGAGTTTGAATATATAATCATAGGAAAAAACAAATATGTTGTCACCAATGGGATTGACATTTGAGAGCATTAGGCAACCTGGACACGGATGTTATTACTTATCCATGTTCACTTTCCTTTTAGGCTTTGGTACAATCATAAGTGTGACCTTTACATTTTTTTTTGTTCAGAATATTTCGGTGGTAAAATGTATATGTAGATCAGGTAACATGAGTATTTCTTTCACCATGTCTGGGAGCAATATTTTGAAGACATATACATTAGTATTAGGGGTACAAAGAGGTGTACCCTGTGTCTATGAATATAGAGATAATGCATGAATAGACGATAAAATGAATAAATAATGTATCTGGTTCCACTTTAAATAATGGATTGAATTGAAATCTGAAAATATATAAGAAATCTTATATTGATATATAATCATTCATTTCAACCAGTTATATATCTAATGGTCATATTAGGATTATGGTTTATCATGAAGGGTGTTTAAGTTTTGCTTTATAAGTGATGATGTTAAACGAAAATAATGTGTTTGGAAAGAAGTCTCATGAAAAGACCAGTCAAGAAACATAGAAGAATCATGTGTTCTGAATCAGAAAGTGATTGATCGTGAAACAAATGCCTATAAATTTTCTAACTTTTGAATGAAATATATATCCTATGATGTGCATAAACTGAAGACATCGTAACGTATAAGTGTTGAATAAAAATGAAAATCAAAATACACATCATGTCCCCTAAGAATATACTTGCATTGATGTTAAACTAGCTCAGTAACTGTAGAAATATTAGGTTTTGTTTGCACCTTTCACTGAATTTAGTTTTCAGTACTAGAAAACAAATATGTATTTCAGGTGGATGATTATTTCTGAGAATAATCTTGTGGGAAGTTGATTATAAATACACATATATGAATATGAATGAATTTAGGGAGTGTATAATAAGACACATATATTTCATATTTTAAAAAATCTGGAGAGTGTATATATATATATATACACTCTCATACATACACACTCACATGCACAGATATAAAAAAGTAGCAATACAGGAGATCCATCATGAAGGCAGGCATGGAAAAATCAAGTCTCTGACCTCTTCAGCTGTGTGGGCATCGGGAGTCGTAAACTGTCTAAATGCTGTTTGCTCAGAATCACTAGGCAATGTTGACCTAATGTGGATCTGGTGCGAACATTCTGGGCCCCTCAGAACACACACCGAGCCTGGATCGGCTGCATTCAACCTCCGGTTTGCCTGGTTCTCGTGACTCAGCACTAAGATCCCTCTGAAATAACTATTCGGCCCTTCTGAACTTTCAGAGGTAAAAGCCAACTAAGCCTTCAAAGGCAGTGGCCACAGGATTGAAACGGCGCTTGGGAGAGACAGTCAGGACCCACCCGTTGCGTTGGTTACCTTGCAAAGGGAACAAACGGTCACCATTTGCATGGGATACCACCATAGCATAGAAATGATGTCACGGGCAGAGGAGATAACTTCATTGAAACCAGCGTGACAGGTGTGTAATCCCCTAGCCATCTCTCTCAACACAGCGGGGAAACCTTAAGGGCCCCTCCCAGCTCTGCCGTGAGGGCCTCTCCCAGCTCTCGGGACTAGCGGCGTGGAATTCCGGGCTCCTGATCCCACAAGTGCTGAAAATTGAGGTCTCTTACACCACGTACCGGTGGCGTGGCTCCCAGAGGGCAAGAAAATTCGCTGGGGGTCCTCAGCCCCAAGCTCTACAAACTTAGGGTCTGAGGGAGGCAAACAGGGAGAGTGTGCACAGGCGTTCATGAAAACAGGGCTGCCAGGAAGAGTTCTGTCTTGTAACCACTATTGTGGTGAGCGTCACAGGTGATCAGGGCATGGCTTGAGGAAGCACAAGAGAAGGCCCTAGGCACTCAGGATTGGAGATCCGCCAAGTCTGGGAGGAAGAGCTGCTGCACAGTGATTGGTTCCCACTTATTCAGAGGAGAAGCTTGGCCCAGTGCACACAGCTCCACCTACTGAAAGAGAAGTTAATTGAACTCTATGACTGCATGTATTATTATTTTTTTTAATTTATATTTTTTATATTTCTTTCATTTTCATTTTTGTTGTTGTTGTTCTTTAACTTTTTTAATGTTTTTATTTTTTTATTTTTTATTTTATCATTATTATTATTAATATTATTTTAAATTTTAATTTTCATTTTTTAATTATAATTATTATTTAAATTTTTTTTCTTTATTTATTTTCTTTTTTTTTCTTCTGTCTTTTCATTTCTTTTCAATTTTCTTATTCTCCCTTCCTTGATTTCTACCTGTCTACTCTCATTCTTTTAGTGACTTTTTCCCTTCCCTTCTAATATCTTTCCTCCCAAGCATCAAATAAATTTATAAGAGTAAGCAGTAACTCAGCAGTCAAACAAAACAAGAAGTAACATGAGCAGCATAAAAAAGCAAGGAAGAAAAGGAGTACAAACAATGATGGACAGCCTAAATATTCAGAAGGACCTAGAGTCATCAGAAAAATGGTCATATAAAGAACTCAAGAAATACCTTAGACAGATGGAATGGAACCTTAAAGAGGATACGAGACATCAAAACCAAACAGTGAAAGAACACATTGAAAATGAATTATATAAACAGATATAAAAAGAAATTAAGCATCTTAATTAGGAGATAGAGATTATAAAAAAAAAATCAAACAATAATTCTAGAAATGAAGGAAATGATAAACCAAATTAAAAACTCAATTGAGAGTATCACTAACAGAGTGGAGCAAGTAGAAGACAGAATGTCAGATAATGAAGACAAAATATATCATCTTGAAAAAAGTCTAGCCAACAAAGAAATGCTGGTAAAAAGTCATGAGAAAAACATCCAAGAGATATGGGATAACATAAGAAAAAAAAAAACTAATGAGTCATCTGGATAGAGGAAGGTACAGAGATTCAAACCAAGGGAATGAGTAACCTGCTGTATGAAATAATTACAGAAAACTTTCCAGAAATAAAAATGGAAACGGATAATAAAAATTGTAGATGCTTACAGGACACCGAGCACACAAAATCACAGTAGACCAATGCCAAGACACATTGTTATGAAGATATCCAATATACAGAACAAAGAGAAAATATTAAAAGCTACAAGAGAAAGGAGGCAGATTACAATCAGGGGTAAATCAAAAATGTTAACAAGAGATTTTTCATCACAGACGCTGAAAGTGAGAAGATCCTGGAACAACGTATTTCAAACACTTAAAAACAATGGATGCTAACCAAGAAATCTGTATTCAGCAAAATTAAGCTTCAGGTAAGACAACGAAATAAAAACATTTCGTGATAAACAAAAGCTAAAAGCACTTGCAGCCAGAAAACCAGCATTGCAAAGCATCTTAAGGAAAACACTACACGAGGAAAAAAATGAATATCAACAACGAAAACCATCAGTGGGAAGTGCCTCATTAATGACAGAGGGCGGGGGAAAAGTTAATCATGGATAAACACACTAAATTAAAAAAAAAAGATAAATAATCAAAGACGGGTGGCAATACAAACCATATATCAATACTAACTCTAAACTTTAATGGCTTAAACTCGCCAATAAAGTGACATAGGCTTGTAACGTGGATTAAAAAAAACAAATCCAACAATATGTTGCTTCCAGGAGACACATCTGAATGGAAAAGACATACACAGGCTGAAGGTGAAAGGTTGGGAAAATTTATACCATGCACACGGTCCTTGTAAGCAAGCAGGGGTGGCCATCCTCATATGGAATAAAATCGACTTCAAGACTAATTTAATCAAAAGGGATAAGGAAGGACATTATATACTGTTGAAAGGAACCATTCACCAACAAGACATAACAATTATCAATATTTACGCAGCAAATAATGGTGCTGCAACATTTATAAAACAAATTCTCCTCAAGTTCAAGAATCAAATAGACCACAACACAATAATTATGGGAGACTTCAACGCACCTCTCTCACCATTGGACAGATCCTCCAAACAAAAGTTGAATAAAGAAAATATAGAATTCAATATCACAATCAATACCCTAGACTTAACTGACATATATAGAATATATCAACCATCATCAAGTGGATATACTTTTTTCTCACCAGCACATGGATCCTTCTCAAAAATAGACCATATATTATGCCATAGGGCAACACTCAGTAAATATAAAGGGGTGGAGATAATACCATGAATTTTTTTCTGATCACAATGGAATGAAACTGGAAACCAATGGTAAAAAAAGGAAGGAAAAATCCTACATCACATGGAAAATGAACAATATGCTACTGAATGATCAATGGGTTACAGAAGACATAAAGGAGGAAATCAAAAAATTCTTAGAGATAAATGAAAATACAGACACAACATATCAGATTCAATGGGACACAATGAAACAAGATTCAAGAGGCAAATTCATCGCCTGGAGGTCATTCCTCAAAAAAAGAAAAAAACAAAAACAACAAATAAATGAGCTCTCACTTAATCTCAAAGCCCTAGAAAAGGAAGAGCAAAACAACAGCAAATGTAGCAGAAGGCAAGAAATTATTAAAATCAGAGTGTAAATCACGAAATTGAAACAAAAGAAACTATTAAAAAATTAACAAAACTAATAGTTGGTTCTTCGAAAAAATAAATAAGATGGACAGACCCTTAGCCATGCTAACGAGGAGAAGAAGAGAGAGAACTCAAATTACTAACATACGGGATGAAAAAGGCAATATCACAACAGATGCTACATAAATACAGAAGACAATTAGAAATTATTTTGAAAACCTATATTCCAATAAAATAGAAAATAGTGAAGACATCGATACATTTGTTAAGTCATATGATTTGCCTAGACGGAGTCAGGAGGATACACACAATTTGAACAGACCAATATCAATCGATGAAATAGAAGAGGCAATCAAACTACTACCAACCAAGAAAAGCCCAGGATCGGATGGGTATACAGCGGAGTTTTACAAAACCTTTAAAGAAGAATTAATACCAATACTTTTCAAGTTATTCAGAAAATAGAAAAACAGGGAGCTCTGCCAAATTCATTCTATGAGGCCAACATCACCCTGATTCTGAAACCAGACTAAGACACCTCAATGAAAGAAAACAACAGACCAATATCTCTGATGAACCTAGATGCAAAAATTTTCATTAAAATTCTGGTGATTTGGATACAAAGGCACATCAAAAAAATTGTGCACCATGATCAACTAGGATTCATCCCTGGGATGCAAGGAGGGTTCAATATATGGAAATCAATAAATGTTATTCACAACATCAATAGACTTAAAAATAAGAACCATAAGATGATCTTGATAGATGCAGAAAAACCATTAGAAAAAGTAGAGCATTCCTTTATGTTCAAAACATTAGAAAAACTAGGGATAAAAGGAACATACCTCGACATTGTAAAAGCTATCTATGTTAAGCCTCAGGCTAGCATCATTCTGAATGGAGAAAAATTGAAGGCATTCTTTCTAAAATCTGGAACAAGACAGGGATGTCCTCTATCACCACTTCTATTCAATATAGTTCTCGAAAAACTGGCCAGAGCAATTAGAAAGATGAAAGACATTAAAGACATAAAAATAGGAAAAAAAGAACTTAAATTATCACTATTTGAAGATGACATGATTCTATACATAGAAGACCCAAAAGGGTCTACAGAAAAAAACTACTAGAACTAATAAATGAATTCAGCAATGTGGCAGGAAATGAAATCAACATGCATAAATCAAAGGCATTTCTGTATATCAGCGACAAAACTTCTGAAATGAAAATGAGGAAAAACACTGCATTCACAATATCCTCATAAAAAATTAAATACTTGGGAATCAACCTAACAAAGAGGTGAAAGATTTATACAATGCAAACTACAGAACCCTAAAAAGAGAAGTAGAATAAGATCTTAGAAGATGGAAAAATATACCCTGTTCATGGATAGGCAGAACTAACATCATCAAAATGGCGATATTACTAAAAAGTTGTCTATAGGTTTAATGAAATGGCAATCTAAATCCCAAATGAATTTTTTGTAGAAATAGATAAACCAATCATGAAATTCATATGGAAAAATAAACGACCCAGAATAGCAAAAGCAATTCTAAGCAGGAAGTGTGAATCAGGCGGTATAGCGATACCAGATTTCAAACTATATTACAGAGCAATAATAACAAAAACAGCATGGTACTGGTACCAAAACAGGCGGGTGGACAAATGGTACAGAATGGAGGACACAGAGACTAATCCAAAAAGCTACAACTATCTTATATTTGATAAAGGAGCTAAAAGCATGCAATGGAGGAAGGATAGCATCTTCAACCAATCGTGTTGGGAAAACTGAAAATCCATATGCAACAAAATGAAACTGAATCCCTTTCTCTCGCCATGCACAAAAGTTAACTCAAAGTGGATCAAGGAGCTAGATTCAAATCAGAGACTCTGCATCTGATAGAAGAAAAAGTTGGTTCCGATCTACATATTGTATGGTCAGGCTCCAAATTCCTTAATAGGACACCCATAGCACAAGAGTTAATAACAAGAATCAACAAATGGGAGTTACTTAAACTGAAAATTTTTTTCTCAGAAAGAGAAACAATAAGAGAGGTAAATATGGAGCCTAGATCATGGGAACACATTTTTACTCCTCACCCTTCAGATGGAGCCCTAATATCCAGAGTATACAAAGTATACAAAGAACTCAAATAATTAGACAATAAGATAACAAATAACCTAATGGGCCAAGGACCTGAACAGACACTTCTCAGAGGAGGACATAGAATCAATCAACAAGTACATGAAAAAATGCTCTCCATTTCTTGCAGTCAGAGAAATGCAAATCAAAACCACCCTAAAATACCATCTCAATCCAGTGAGATTGGCAGCCATTATGAAGTCAAACAACAACAAGTGCTGGCGACGATGTGGGGAAAAGGGTACTCTTGTACATTGCTGATGGGACTGAAACTGGTGCAGCCAATTTGGAAAGCAGTATGGAGATTCCTGGGAAGGCCGGGAATGGAAGCACCATTTGACCCAGCTATTGCCCTTCTCGCAATATTCCCTGAAGACCTTAAAAGAGCGTACTACAGGGATACTGACAATCGATGTTCATAGCAGCACAATTCACAATTGCTACACTGTGGAACCAACCCAGATTCCCTTCAATAGATGAATGGATAAAAAAAAAATGTTTTTTTTTTTTTATATACTATGGAGGATTACACAGCACTAAAAAATGACAAAATAATGGAATTTGCAGCGAAATGCATGGCACTAGAACAGATTATGCTTAGTGAAGCTAGCCAATCCCCAAAAAACAAATACCAAATGACTTCTTTGATATAATGAGAGCAAATAAGAACAGAGCAGAGAGGAAGAGCATGAAGAAAAGATTAACATTAAGCAGAGACATGAGGTGGGAGGGAAAGGTAGAGAAAAGAGAAATTGCATGGTAATGGAGGGAGACCCTTATTGTTACAAAAAAAAATACATATAAGAGGTTGTGAGTGTAATGGAAAAATAAACAATAAGTGAAATGAATTACAGTATGTAGGGTAGAGAGAGAAGATGGGAAGAGAGCCGAGGGGGGATAGTAGGGCATAGGAAAGGTAGCAGAATACAACAGTAACTAATAAGACATTATGTAAAAATATGGATGTGTAACTGATGTGATTCTGCATTCTATATTTGGAGTAAAAATGGGAGTTCATAACCCACTTGAATCTAATGTATGAAATATGATATGTCAAGAGCTTTGTAATGTTTTGAGCAACCAATAAAAGAAAAAAAAAGTAGCAATATATATGCCAATCGAAAATCTTCATCAAATATATATAATCCAAAGATCGAAAATATTCATTTTACTGAACATGGATTTATGTATAATGTTATTCAACTAGGAAGCTCACCCGTAGGTTGAATTTTCAGTTCCAACAGCGTTTAGGAGGAGTGATCTCTTCTCACAATTTGCATCTGCCAATTCAGCCACCTCACATGTGTGTACAAGTGATATCAGGTAGCATTCTATATGTGCATATAAAAATACATGTGCTGAATAGGCTACAGAGAAAGGGAAACAGGGATTCACATATTTGTTAATTTTAAAAACACATCTAGAACTATTTCAACAGAAAATTGACTAGATTTAAAACTCCTACATTATATAATGCAAAAAGCAATTCCAACTATACACCATGCCTCCTCTGAACTGCTTGTATTTCTATTCTTTTTGGGTTATTTTTCACCATCATTTTAGGATTATTAGTCAGAGACTAGTAGGGTACAGGTTAGTGTCAGGGATTAAGTATTTCAAATGGAAAATTGGAAAATGAATCCAATGTGTATGTAAATATGTGCTACACAAAAATCTTCCCACTCACATCCAGAACAATGCCTTGACATTACCTTCGCCCCAAGTAAGACACAATTAGAGTTGAAAAGTGTAAAAATCTAGGAATACATATATGGAATGGAATATGCTCGGGAGTTCACAACTTTGGAGGTGGTAGAGGAGTTTCCAAAAGTAAAGGACAGGGTAAACACTCCACAAACAAGGAGCTCTGCTGGCCTAAGAATTCTTGGGAAATGGCCTCTGAGGTTGGGATCCTGAAATATATGTTGCTGTCATGAGCTTTAGCTTCCTTCGTAGTGAGACCATCAAAGCTGGGTCTGCATCTATGCGACAGGGAAGAGATGGTTTCTTATATTCCAATGAACATGAGGCAGCAGTGCTCAATTCTCTCTTTGTAGGTAAACTGTGGCCACCGTATTCTAAGTGTCTCCCAGTGGGGACTGTGAAGACATTTGGTAATCCTCCACTTTTCATGGTGTTTTTTGCTGCTGCACTGGGAATTTGGTATTTGCTTCACAAAATATAAGAAGTTCATTTGGGATACAGTGCTGGAGGGAGTTCTGTCACTTGTGGTGGGTCAGGGTCTGCAGGAGAATGCACCAACCAGGCTTCTATGCCACAGAGCTTGCCCCAATAACCATAGTAAACTTATTCTGAACATTGCCCTTAAAACTCTCCATATAACAGGATGCCTTTACATATAAGGGTCTCATGTCTGCACTATATCAGTCACAAGCCATTTGGAAGCCAATGGCAGATCCACATAGACCCTCCATGATGTTTTTTCACACACCTTCCCACCACTGCTATAGGCCCACTACTCAGCAGGCTCCGAATTACTGGCATCTCATGTTCTACATCATTTTCATGAAACCCAGTCAAACAAGGCACTGTCTGGTACACACATGATAAGCAACAGGACATCAAATTTTCTGCAGTTCCACCTGGTCATGGGAATTTAAAAAATTTCATGGTATTTATTTAGCAATTTTTCAAAAATGAAGATAGAGGCACTGTGGGTCTCAATTCATTCAGGAACCATTAAGTGTTGAGAAAGTTCATTTCAATGAAAGCTCTAGAGAACTTTCAAAGTCAAGGCTTCTCAAAGAGTTAACAAATGGTCACATAAAGCCAGGCCAATTGACGTCTACAATGTGAGGTCCATGTATGTTTTGACTCTTATCTATGGCTGCCAAGTCTTTCAGAATAAAATCATGTGATATCCTTCCTGAGATTCCCAGGCCTCTGTGGAAAGCCACCCTGGGCATAGATCTCAGTTTCCAAGAGTGAGTCTTATGTGTGTCCTCCTAAAATCCCAACACAATTCATTGCAATACTTCTCTGAGGTCAATTCCAGAATGCAGTCTCTAAGGGGAATCACACCAGAGTTCAAGCCCAGGTGGACCCAGTCATCCCTTCCAACTGCCACAAAAATTACCACAATTAAAATCAAAACACTCCCACAGGGCCATAATCTTCTTCCATGTAGACACTCATCATAACCTCTAGCTGGAGGTTTCTATGAGCCCAAGGTAGTGTCCAAAATAAGCTCACTTGCCCCTTATTTGCCTAAAATCATGGTGGCCTGGACACTCTTCCTGTGAACCAGGAGTGATCAAATATTCCTGCTGTTAAAGTGTTCCACTTCTCCAATTTCGGCCTACTGACTGTAGGGTATAGATTCTTTATGTGATTTGGAGTCATGAGAAAATCCAAGCACATATGGGCTAGCCTCTGCAGGGATTTCAAGAACTCATTTGACCCAAAGGATCCCTATTCTCACTTGATGGAGTTCAGGAACCTAAAACAAGAAGGCAAAAATATTCATCCACAATGACTGCTCTTTTGGACATTTTAGTTTTGGAAGAACATGGGATCTTTCTTTAGATCCATCAGGTGCTGAGAATCTAAGCCACAACCTCATACAAGGACAAGAGGCTGATTCAGACACATCCCATTCCAAAGCAATTAAGCAAAGAGCCACAGGTGGGGTCCATTCATTTCCATATGAAAACAGTGTTTTTCAGGCTACACAAAGGGGTGGCCTGAGGCAAAGACCTTTCTGACATTTAGGGTAATAGAAATAGAATTAAGCAAAATGCACACACTGATATCTGAGTTTTCTGAGATGATCTCATTCCCTTCAGCTATCCAGAACATGGCCATGTCACAGAGCCTTGTGGTGTTACATATCTGGGAAACAAAACCATGAGTCTATTCTGGAGAGTGGCCAGAATTCACGTAGAAAACAGGAACTTTAGAAGATAGTAGATGTTGCCCATCCATAAGGCAAGCTGCAGTGCATTCATCAATTGCGCAGTATGAATTGCGGAAGCTTTCAACTAGAGACAACATATCCATTGGTGCATTCTCTTTTCTAATGTCTACAACCATGGATACAGTGGGATACACAGACATAGAAACACTCACAATGTAAAACGACTTACTAGAAACAGTCCACTCCAAACCAAACAAACCACCTTTCCTACCTATTCTCAGAACATGAGAAAAAACCACAAACTCACACCTACAACGGCAAAGGCACTTCCTTCCCCCAAATAGGTCTGTGACTATCCGGAGTGTCTTCTGACTGGTGGGTCATATTATGTTCCCCCAAAATGGCTTGTCCTGTTTCACATCTGGTCTCAATGTCCAACTCCGTGAAGTTGTAAGGAGCCAGCGGTGAGCCACTGCCTGCTTTCTCAGGAAAGGCCCCTCTTCAGAGCTCTGCTGGCATTTGGCCATCCTCACATCAGCAGGTACCAAGAAAGACTGACTATGTCTTTGGGAAAAGCAAACAAGTTAGCCCACTGGGTCTGGAGTGGGACTGGCTCTGGGTGCCTGGCTTCCTGGATCCCAAGTTCAGAGAATTCCATCACCAAGGAAGTGAAGTGAGGTCACTTCTTTCAGGAAATGAATACGGTCACTGCCTTGGTAACCACTTTGTCCTAACAGTTGCTTCCAAGGTTCCCATGAGATAGAGGCTGCCCCAACATCCTGTGACACATTCAGAAGTTAGAATGGTATATCAACCATAGGCACCCTGGAACAGCTCTCCACAGAGGCCTGGTTTGGTCCATCTTCTCTACATTAAGAAGAGAGAGGCTGATTCAGACACATCAATTCATCCTGACCAGGTTGTTTGCATGGAAGATGACTATTGCTCTCTCAGGTCCTACATAGCTGCCTACATCTTCTCCAAGGATCATTTCTTCATGGATCTTTGAGGTTCTAAGCAGGTGGAAGATCTTCTACATTTCTATATTGTAAGACCCACTATGTCGCTGCTCTTAAGTTAGTTATATTGAGGGAACAGTGTATGGTTAGGGTTAATAACATGTTCGATTTGGGTTACGAATCATTCTGTGGGATGAATAATGGTATTGGCAACCTGCGATATTTACAAGAGTATACATGTGAAATATAAGTATGAAAGCAGAAATCTAGGTAAGATTTGAAGCCCAGAAGGGCATTGGGGACTTGAGTGGGATACTTAACTTTGAGTTATGTGCTGCACAGATGTCTCAGATAAATCAATATACACTGGCATCGGACCTTGTACCTTGGATGATTGAATGTTGAAGAGAGCATCCAGTCAAAAACCGATAGTCGGTAGGATTAGGAAGGTAGTTGGTAGATTTAGAAAGAAGAGTGAGCATAGGATTTGGACCAAAAGTTCTTCAGCAATAGGGTTTCGGGTAGAGAGTGTATGTAAATGTCAGCACATCTGAAGAGTCAGTCACAATGATGAACTGGGGAAAACATGTAGGAAAGCAGATATCAATAGAGACATTAGGAAATCAAGCAAAGTATAAAGTGTGTGATAGAGTTAGACATTTTCAACAGGTTTGAAGTTGAATATATAATCTTAGGAAGAAACAAATATGTAGTCACCAATAGGATTGATATTTGAGAGCATTAGGCAACCTGGACATGGATGATTTTAGTAATGGATGCTATCTTTCCATTTAGGCTTAGGTAAAATTGTAAGTGTGACCTTTGCTTTTTGTGTCCGGAATATTTCTGTGATAAAATGTGTATGTAGATCAGGTGACATGAGTATTTCTTCCACCATTTCTGAGAGCAATATTTTGAAGATTTATAAATTAGTATGGGGGTACAAATAGGTGTACCCTGTTTCTATTAATATAGACATAATGCATGAATAGACAATACTGTGAATAAATAATATAACTGGATCCACTTTAAATAATGGATTGAATGGATATCTGAAAATATATAAGAAATGTTATATTGATATACAATCATTAATTCCAACCAGTTATATATCTAATGATTATCTTATGGTTATGGTTAATCATGAAGGGTGTGTGAGTTTTTCTTCAAAATTGATTATGGAAATCGAAAACAATATATTTGGAAAAAAAGTCTCATGAATAGACCAGTCAAGAAACATAGAGAAATACATGTGTTCGGGAACAGGAAGTGACTGAAAGTGAAACAAATGCCTATAAATTTGCTAACTAGTGAATGAAATATATATCCTAAGATGTGCATAAACTGAAGAAATAGTAATGTACCAGTGTGGAATAAAAATTAACGTCAAAATACAC
Organism: Callospermophilus lateralis; assembly: GCF_048772815.1. Lineage (NCBI taxonomy): Eukaryota > Metazoa > Chordata > Mammalia > Rodentia > Sciuridae > Callospermophilus > Callospermophilus lateralis. Next base: position 1,241,364 of record NW_027515613.1, read on the forward strand.
ATCGTGTCCCATAGGAACCAACATGCATTGATGTTCAACTGGGTCAGTTAATGTAGACATATTAGAATTTGTATGCACCTTTCACTGAAGTTACTTCTCAGTACTAGGAAACAAATATGTATTTCAGGTGTTTGAGTATTTCTAAGAATAATCTTGTGAAAAGTTGATTATTAATCCACATACATGAACATGAATGAATTTAGGGAGTGTATACAAGACACATAATTTTCATATTTTTAAAAATCTGGAGAGTATATACACACACAAACACACACACACACAAACACAGAAATTAAAAAATATCAATATATATGTCAATCGAAATTCATCATGAAATATATATCATAAAGATGCAAAAACATTCATTTTACTCAACATGGGTTTATGTATAATGTTGTTCCACTGGGAAGCTCACCCATAGGTTGAATTTTCAGTTCTAACAGCGTTTAGGACGAGTGATCACTTCTCACAATTTGTATCTGCCAAGTCATGTAACTCAAAAGAATGTACGTGTGATACCGTGTAGGATTCTATTTGTGCATATAAAAATACATGTGCTGAATAGGCTCCAGAAAATGGGAGACAGTAATTCACATATTTGTTAACTTTCAAAACACATGGAGAACTATTTCAATTAAAAATTGACTAGATTCATAATACCTACCCTTTATCATGCAAAAGGCAAGTCCAACCCTGAACTTCATGTATTTACGTACTGTTTGGGTTATTTTTCTCCATCATATTAGAATTAGTAGTCAGAGTCTATTAGAATATGGGTTAGTGTCAGGGATTCAGAATTTCGAATGGAAAAATAGGAAAATTAATCCAATGTGTATGCAAATATGTGCTAAAACAAATCTTCTGACTCTCATCCAGAACAATGCCTTGAAATTATCTTCGCCCCAAGTAAGACACAATTAGAGAAGAAAAGTTGCAAAATCTGTGATTACATTTCTGGAATGGAAAATGCTCAGGAGTGCACAAACTTGGAGGTGGTATAGGAGTTTCCAAAAGTAAGAACAGGGTACACACTCCACAAACATGGAGCTCTGCATGCCTAAAACTTTTAGAGAAACTGCCACTGAGGTTGGGCAATGATATATAGGTTTTTGTCAGGAGTTAAGCTTCCTTTGTAGTGATACCCTCAAAGCTGGGTCTGCATCTATGTGACCTGGAGGACAAAGTTTCTTATTTTCCAATGAACACAAGGCAGCACTGCTGAATTCTCTCTTTGTAGATAAACTGTAGCCCCTGGGGGTTTATTTTCTCCCCGTGTGGACTGTGAAACAATTTGGTCATCCTCCACTTTTCGTGGTGTTTCTTGCTGCTGCACTTGGAGTTTGGTACATGCTTCACGAAATACAAGGAGTTCAACTGGGAAACAGTGCTGGAGAGAGTTCTGTCACGTGTGGTGGGTTATGGTCTGCAAGAAAATGCACAAACCAGGCTTCTATCTCTCAAAGATTGCTCCCTTGTCCATAGCAACCTGATTCTGAACATTGGCCTGAAACCTCGCCATAGAACAAGATGCCTTTATATATAAGGGTCTGAAGTCTGCACTATGTCAGTCACAAGCCATTTGGAAGCCAATGGCAGATCCACATGGACCCACCATGATATTTTATCACACACCTGCCCACCACTGCTCTACGCCCACTACTCAGCAGGCTACAAATTACTGACATCTCTGTTCTAAACAATTTTCAGAAAACCCTGTCAATCAAGGAACTGTCTGGTACACTCATAATAAGCAATAGGACATCGAATGTTTTTGGAGTGCCACCTGGTCATGGGAATTTCAAAAATTTCATGGTATTTATCTAGCCATTTTTCAAGGATGACATTGGATGCACTGTGAATTTCAATTATTCAGGAACCATTAAATGTTGAGAAAGCTCAATTCAAAGAAAATTCTGGGGAACTCTCACAGGCAAGGCTTTCCAAAGAGTGGACAAAAGGTCACTTGAAGCCAGGACCATTGAGGTCTACAATGTGAGGTCCTATGTGTTTTGACTCTCAACTATGGCTGCCAAGTCTTTCAGAATAAAATCATGTGATATCCAGGCTGAGATTCCCAGTTCTTTGTGGAAAGCCACCCTGGTCCTAGATCTCAGGTTCCAAGGGCGACTCTCATGCGTGACCTCCTAAAATCCCAACACAATTCATGGCAATACTTCTCTGAGGTCAGTTTCAGAACTCAGTCTCTAAGGGGAAACACACCAGAGTTCAGTCCCTGGTGACCCAGTCATCTCTTCCAACCGCCACACAAATGACCAGAATTAAAACCAAAACACTCACACATGCCCCTCATCTTCTTCCATATAGACACTAATCATAACCTTGGCTGGAAGTTTCCATGAGGCACACAGCACAAGACAATGTCAAAATAAACTCCCTTGCCCTTCATTTGTCTAAAGTCAGTGTTTCTGGACACTGTTCCTGTGAACCAGGGCTGATCAAAGATGCCTGCCATTAATACTGTTCCGCTTCTCCAATTTGAGGCATAGTGACTGTCAGGTATAGTTTCTTTATGTGATTTGGAGTCATGAGAAAACCCAAGCACCTATGGGCTAGCCTCTGCAGGGCTTGAAGGACTCAGTTGACCCAAAGGATCCCTCTTCTCACTTGATGGAGATCAGGAACCTTACAGAGGAAAGCAAGAGACTTCATCCACAATGATTGCTCTTTTGGCCATTTTGGAATTGGATGCACACATGGGATCTTTCTTTAGATCCATCAGGGCTGAGAATCTGAGCCATGGACTCACACTGCACTAAGAGGTGGATTCAGACATATCCCTTTGCAAAGCAATTAAGCAAAGATCCACAGGTGATGCCCATTTATTTCCATTTGAAAACTGATATTTTCAGGCTTTGGAAAGGTGTGGCCTTAGGCAAAGACCTTTCTTACATTCAGGGCAACAGAACAATAGAAAAGCAAATTCCCAAAGCAGAGTTTCTCCACTGAGACTTTCCTGGTCACACTGATATCTGAGTTTTCTGTGATACTCACCATTCCCTTCAGCTATCCAGTACATGGCCATGTCCCAGATTGTGGAGGAGATACATATCTTGAACACAAAACCATGGGCCTATGGGAGAGTGGCCAGAATTCAGGAAGAAATCAGGAATGTAGAAAGGTAGTAGGTGTTGCCCATCTATATGGTAAGCTGCAGTCCATTCATAAATTGGACAAGATGAATGCTGCGAAGATTTCTACTAGACAGGACACATCCTTTGATGCATTCTCTTTTCTATTGTCTACAACCACGGACACAGTGGGATACACAGAATCACTCACCTTCTCAAAGCACTTACTAGAAACAGGCCACTCCGAATTAAACAAACCGACTTTCCTACATATTCTTAGAAGATGAGACAAAATCACTAACACACAAACACACCCAAAAAGGCACCTTCTTTCCCCAAGTAGGTCTGTGACTATCCGCAGCATCCTCTGACTGGTGGACCATACTATGTTCCCCTGAAATGGGCTGTCGTATGTCAGATCTGGTCTCCTTGGCCAAAACTGTGAAGTTGTCAGGAGCCAGCGGTGAGCCACTGCCTGCTTTATCAAAAAAAAAGCCCCTCTTCAGAGCTTTCCTGGCATTTGTCCATCGTCAATTCAGTAGTTGCCAAGAAAGACTGACTCTGTCCTTGGTTAAACCAAACCTGTGAGAACACTGCAACTGAAACTGGGTCTGCCTCAGGGTGCCTGGCTTCCTGGATCCAAAGTTCAGAGTGTTACATCAACAAGAAAGTGACGTAGGTCACTTCCTCTAGAACTGAATGAGGTCACTGCCTTGGCAACCACTTTGTCCTAACAGTTGCTTCGAAGGGTCCATGAGATGGAGGCTGCCCCTACTTCCTTTGACACTTTCACAAGTTAAAATGGAATATCAACCATAGGAACCCGGGAACAGCTCTCCACACAGGCCTGGTTTGGTCCATCTTCTCTACATTAAGAAGAGAGAGACTGCTTCAGACACATCCCTTCATCCTTACCTGGTTGTTTGTCATGGAAGATGACTTTTGCTCTCTCAGGTCCTTCATAGCTGCCTATATCTTCTCCAGGGATAATTTCTGCATGGACCTTTGAGGTTCTCTGCAGGTTGAAGATCTCCTACATTCCTGTATTGTAAGACCAACTCTGTCCCTGCTCTTCTATAAAGGTAGATTGAGGGAATCGTGTATGTTTAGGGTTAATAACATGTTTGATTTGGGTTAGGATCATTCTGCTGGATGAATAATGGTATTGGAAACCTGCGATATTTATAAGATTATAGAGGTGAAATATATGTATGAAAACAGAAATCTCAGTAAGATTTAAAGCCCAGAAGGTCATTGGGTCCTTGATTGGGATAGTTAGCTTTGAATTATGTTCTGTGCAGATGTCTCAGATAAATCTATACACAATGGCATAGGATCTTGTACCTTAGAGGATTGAATGTTGAGGAGAACATCCATTCAAAAAGGGAGAGTTGGTAAGATTACGAAGAGAGTTGGTAAGATTAGAAAAAAGTGTGAGTATAGGATTTGGACAAAAAGTTCTTTAGCAATAGGGTTTTGGGTAGAGAGAAAATGTAAATGTCAGCACATGTGAAGAGTCAGTCACAATGATGAACTGGGGAAAATATGTAGGAAAGCAGATATCAATAGAGACATAAGGAAATCAGGCAAAGTATAAAATGAGTGATACCAATAGACATTTTCAACAGGCTTGAGATTGAATATATAATCTTAGGAAGAAACAAATATGTAGTCATCAATAGGATTGACATTTGAGAGCATTAGGCAACCTGGACATGGGTGATTTTCATAATCCATACTCACATTCCATTTAGGCTTTGGTTGAATCGTAAGTGTGACTTTGCATTTTGTGGCCAGAATATTACTGTGATAAAATGTATATGTAGATCAGGTGACATGAGTATTTCTACCACCATTTCTTGGAGCAATATTTTGAAGAGGTGTAAATTAGTATTGGGGGTACATAGAGGTGTACCATGTGTGTATGAATATAGACATAATGCATGAATAGACCATACTGCGAATAAATAATACAACTGGTTCAAACTTTAGAAATTGGAATAAATTGATATCTGAAAATACACAGGGAATCATATTTTGATATACATACATTCATTCCAACCATTTATACATCCAATGGTAATATTACGGTTGTGGTTCATCATAAAGAGTGTGTGAATTTTGCTTCAAAATTGATTATGGAAATCGAAAGTAATGTGTGTGGAAAGAAGTCTCATGAAATGACCAGTCAAAAACAAAGAGGAATACATATGTTCTGAAGCAGGAAGTGATAGAATGTGTTACAAATTTCTTTAAATTTATGAAGTTGTGGCTGAAATGTATATTATATGATGTACAAAAACTGAAGAAATAGTAATGTACCAGTGTTGTATAAAAATGAACGTCAAAATACACATCATGTCCCATAGGAATCTACTTGCATTGATGTTAAAGTGGGTCAGTTACTGTAAAAATATAAGGATTTGTTTGCACCATTTACTGAAGTGAGTTTTCAATACTATAAAACAAATATGTATTTCAGATGGATGAATATTTCTGAAAATAATCTTATGAAAAGTTGAATATAAAACCACATACATGAACATGAATGAATTTAGGGAGTGTATAATAAGATACATATATTTCATATTTTGACAAATCTAGAGTGTTTATATATATATATATATATATATATATACATATATATATATATATATATATATATACAAAATACACACAGAGACATTAAAAAGTAGCAATATATATGCCAATTAAAATTCATCGTGAAATATATATCATCCACAGATCCAAAAATATTAATTTTACTGAACATGGATTTATGTATAATGTTTTTTAACTAAGAAGCTCACTCATAATTTGAATTATCAGTTCCAAAAGTGTTTAGGAGGAGTGATTTCTTCTCACACTTTGTATCTGCCAAGTTAGCCACCTCTCAAGAATACAGGTGTGATACCAGGTAGGATTCTATATGTTCATATAAAAATACATGTGCTGAATTGGCTACAGAAAAAGGGAGACAGGAATTCACATATGTGTTAACTTTAAAAACACATGCAGAACTCTTTCAACAAAAAATTGACAAGATTTACAACTCCAACCCTATATCATGCAAATAGGAAGACCAACTATACACCATGCCTCCTCTGAAGTGCTAGTATTTCTATTCTGTTTGGGTTATTTTTCTCCATTATATTAGAATTAGTAGTCAGAATCTAGTAGGGTATGGGTTAGTGTCAAGGATTCAGTATTTCGAATGGAAAATTGAAAAATGAATCCAATGTGTATGTAAATATGTGCTACACAAAAATCTTCCAACTCTCATTCAGAACAATGCCTTGACAATACCTTCGCCCCAAGTAAGACACAATTAGAGGAGAAGATTTGGAAAACCTGTGAACAAATATCTGGAATGGAATATGCTCAGGAGCCCACAACATTGGAAGTGGCAGAGGAGTTTCCAAAGGTAAGGGAAAGGGTAAACACTCCACAAACATGGAGGTCTGCCGGCATAGAGACTTCTTGAGAAACTGCCTGTGAGGTTGGGCACTTGAAAAATATGTTGTTGTCAGGAGCTTTAGCTTCCTTTCTAGTGAGACCATAAAAGCTTGGTCTGCATCTATGAGACCTGGAGGACATGCTTTCTTATTTCCCAATGAACATGAGGCAGCAGTGCTAAATTCTCTTTTTAGGTAAACTGTGGCCACTGGGGGCTAAAGGTCTCCCCATGTGCACTGTGAAGCCATATGGTCATCCTCCATTTTCATGGTGTTTCTTCCTGCTGCACTGGGAGTTTGGTATTTGCTTCACGAAATAAAAGAAGTTCAATTGGGTCACAGTGCAAGAGGGAGTTCTGTCATGTGTGGTGGGTCAGGTTCTGCTTGAGGATACAAGAACCAGGATTCTATCCCACATAGCTTGCCCCCTTGACCATAGCAACCTGATTCTGAACAATGTCCTGAAAACTCTCCATATAACAAGTTGCCTTTACATGGAAGGTTCTGCTGGCTGCACCATGTCAGTCACAAGCCATTTGGATGCCAATGGAAGATCCACATGGCCCCACCACAGATGTTTTATCACATTCCTGCCCACCACTGCTCTAGGCCAACTACTCAACAGAGTCCAACTTACTGGCATCTCTGTTCTACACCATTTACATGAAACCCAGTCAATCAAGGCACTGTCTGGTATATTCATGATCAGTAACAGGACATCCAAATGTTCTCCAGTGCCACCTGGTGATGGGAATTTCAAAAATTTTATGGTATTTTTCTAGCCATTTTTCAAGGATGAAGTTGGAGGCACTGTGAGTTTCAATTCTTTCAGGAACCATTAAATTTTTAGGAAGCTAATTTCAATGAAAGCTCTGGAGAACACTCACAGGTAAGGCTTCCCAAAGAGTGGCCAAAAGATCACATGATATTATTCCCATTGAGGTCTACAATGTGAGGTCCATATGAGTTTTGACTCTCAACTCTGGGTGCCAAATCTTTCAGAATAAAATCATGTGGTATCCTGGCTGAGAGGCCTAGTGCTCTGTGGAAAGCCATCCTGGGCCTAGAACTTAGTTTCCAAGGGCGACACTCATGCCTGGCTTCCTTAAATCTCAACACTATTCATGGCAATACTTCTCTGAGGTCAGTTTGAGAACTCAGATTCTAAGGGAATCACACCAGAGTTCAAGAACATGTGGACCAAGTCATCTCTTCCAACCGCCACCCAAATGACCACAATTTAAAACAAAACACTCCAACGTGGCGCTCATCTTTTTCCATATAGACACTCATAATGACCTCCGGCAAAAGTTTTCCATGAGGGGCACAGCCCAAGACCGTGTTCAAAATAAGCTCTCTTGCACCTAATTTGCCTAAAGTCAGGGTGGCCTGGACACCCTTCTTGTAAACCAGGAGAGATCAAATAGGCCTCCCATTAATACTGCTTCGCTTCTTCAATTTGAGGCCAACTGACTGTGGGGTTTGGATTCCTTATGTGAATTGGAGTCTTGAGAAAACCCAAGCAACTATGGGCTAGCCTCTGCAGGGCTTTGAAGAACTCATTTGAACCAAAGGATCCCTATTCTCACTTGATGGAGGTCAGGAAAGTTACAGAAGAGGCGAGAGACTTCATCCACAAGGACTGCTTTTTTGGCCATTTTGGTTTTGGATGTACACATGGGATCTTTCTTTAGATCCATCAGGAGCTGAGAAACTAAGCCACACCCTCACACAAGGCAAATAGGCTGATTCAGACACATCCATTCCAAAGCAATTAAGCAAAGAGCCACAGGTAATGCCCATTCATTTCCATTTGGAAACTGTTTCCTTCAGGCTTCACAAAGTGGTGGACTGAGGAAAAGACCTTCCTGACATTCAGGGCAACAGAAGAATTGGTAAACAAAAGGCCCCAAGCAGGGTTTCTTCACTGAGACTTTCCTGGTCACACTGATGTCTGAGTTTTCTTAGATGCTCGCCATTCCCTTCAGCTATTCAGTACATGGTCATGTCACAGAGCTTCAAGGTTGTACATATCTTAAACACAAAACCATGAGCCTATTCTGGAGAGTGGCGAGAATTCAGGAAGAAAACAGGAACTTAGGTAGATAGCAGGTGTTGCACATCAATAAGGCAAGCTGCAGTCCATTCATAAATAGGGCAGGATGAATGCTGGGAAGCTTTCTACTAGATAGGACATATTCATTGATGCATTCTCCTTTCTAATGTCTACAACCACGGACATAGTGGGATACACAGACATAGAAACACTCACCTTGTCAAACGACTTAGTAGAAACAGTTCACTCCAAACAAAACAAACCACCTTTCATACCTATTCTCAGAACATGAGACAAAACCACAAACCCACACCCACACCACAAAGGCACCTCCTTCCCCCATGTAGGTCTGTGACTATCCGGAGTGTCCTCTGACTGGTGGGCCATACTATGTTCTCTGGAAATGGCCTGTTCTGTCTCAAATCTGGTCTCCTTGGCCAACTCTGTGAAGTTGTCAGGGGCCAGCGGTGAGCCACTGCCTGCTTTCTCAGGAAATGCCCCTTTCATAGCTTTCCTTGCATTTGGCCATCCTCACATCAGTAGGTTCCAAGAAAGACTGAGTCTGTCCTTGGTAAATCAAAATAAGTTTGACCACTGGGACTTGGACTGGGACTGGCTCTTTGTGCCTGGCTTCCTGGATTCCAAGTTCAGAGAGTTCCATCACCAAGGAAGTTAGGTGAGGTCACTTCCTCTAGGAACGGAATGAGGTCACTGCCTTGGCAACCACTTTGTCCTAACAGTTGCTTCCAAGGTTCCCATGAGAAGGAGGCTGCCCCTACTTACTGTGACACTTTCACAAGTTACAGTGGTATGTCAACCATAGGCATGCAGGAGCAGCTCAACAAATGCCTTCTTTGGTCCATCTTCTATACATTAAGAAGAGAGTGGCTGATTCAGACACATCCCTTCATCCTGAGCAGGTTGTTTGCCATGGAAGACTTTTGCTGTCTCAGGTCCTTCATAGTTGCCTACATCTTCTCCAGGGATCATTTCTGCATGGACCTTTGAGTTTCTCAGCAGGTGGAAGATCCTCTATATTCCTGTATTTTAAGACCAACTCTGTCCCCACTTTTCTGTAAAATTAGATTGAGAGAACAGTCTATGGTTAGGTTTAATAACATGTTCGATTTGGTTTAGAAAGGAAACTACACGGTTGAGCAAACAGGGTCCTACCGTTAGCAATAATATGAGGATTATAAATGGACCGGCCATGGCAGATAAAAGCATAGTTAACCAGGTTGACTATGTGAACAAAGAATCTAACCTCCCTTCTGGGGCCTCTGTCTCTCTTTGACGCTCTTCAAGTCGTTTTCTTAATTTACTCATAGATTCTTTTACAACTCCAGTATTGTCAGCATAAAAACAACATTCTTCCCTCAATGCAAGCAAAAAGGCAACTTTCTCTCATGAAGAGGAGGTCCAACACTCGCCTGCTCTGTAAAACAACTTCAGAGAGAGAGAGGTTAAAATTCCTGTAAAGCTGTGATGTCGGTTTTTAATGTCTTTAAGCTTTGGTCTATTTCTGCTTCTAATTGTGTCTTTGTTGTGTCTCATGGACTAGGGCAGTTGTTCCAATGCCCACCCCTTCAGCAATTATTATTCCTCATAGGATGGCCAAAGTGAAGGATACAGGTTCCCGGTGGAACCGGGTTGTATGCCCCCCTATTTGAACTTTAAATGAACCTACGTCATGATAGAGCACTCTGAAAAACATCTGCATCATTACATAATTAATCACATCTATTGACCATTTTATGTAAACATAAATAATGTTAAAGTGTTTAGAATTATACTGTTTTAGGAATGGACAAGAAAATGCACCTAAGATAGCACCAAAGTGAGGAAAACATTCTTATTTGGTTGCATCCGGATTTAGAGGGCATTGCTTCTGTTGTAATTAATTAATCCCCTGAACCCCAAGTTTTGGTAGTTTTAGAATTTGTACCCAACATGTAAGGGAAGGGGCTCAGAAGTTCACAGTCTGCAGAAATTCACAAAAATTAGTTTTTGTTTCTGTTTTTTTTTTTTCCTCTGTTCTGGGCAAGTTAACTTTTCAAGGACACCTTGGAAGGGGAGAGCTTTTTTGTCTCTTTTTTTTCTCCCTGCCAGCTGTCACCATGGAGACCAGTTGCTAACTTTTTTATCTTAGAAATGTAGGCATCTCGGTGAAGCCCCAGCTCAAGGCCAGAGGCCTTGTTCACATATTTTGTGAAAAACTGGAAAGGCAGTGTCTAGCTTAGGGGTGGTGATTTTTCCAGCCAGTGGCCAAGTAGAACAGGGCAACACGAAAAGTGGAAGTTTATGTACATTGAACTCTTTCAGAGGGACTCTTTTGCTGAAAGACCTAAAGTAAGCCTTGGTGAAGACTTCTGGAGAAGGTCATTTAAGACATTTCTGTGGTCCTGGTACAGAGGGGGAAGACGGGGTAGTCGAGGCTGAGAGCAGCTCCGTGAATCTAAGAATGAGAAAAGAGAGATGTAAAAGAAAAATGGTAAAGGGGTTTGGGATTTTCCTAGAACAAAACTTGAGCATTAGAACAGGTAGAGCAGAGGGGAAGATGGGAGTAAATATTCCAAAAAGCCTTTGAGGGACTTTAAATTCTTAGAAACCTCTTTTCAGTGATGACAAAGCAACTTTAAATGCCATTTTCATTACATAGTGGATAGGGGTCTGAGGGCTCTTCTCAGCTGGTTTGAGCTTTGGGTTAGCTTGCTAGAGGACTTGGTGGGACCTAGTGCAGGCCCTGACAGGAAAAGAGAGGAGTGAGTGGGTGAAGGGGTACCTCGGTACCTGCTACCTCAGCAACGGGGCAATGTTCTGAGAACCAGCGGAGGTTTGGGTTTTTGATTTAGTAATTGGAGAGGAGAAATCAGGTTGCTAAGATGGGAGTGATAGCAGAGAGTCTAGAGCAGAAGGCTGAGGGTGAGGAACTATTGGAGAAGCATAGTACAGGATGTGAGCAAAAGAGGAAAAAGGATTCCACATAGGGAAATTTCCCCCTTTTAAGAACTTGCCGAAGTTAAAAATGTCACTCAGAATTTGATGATCTAGAGAACCCTCTGGGGGCCATAGTATTTGGTTGTCTAATTGGTAATATGGCCAATGCTGTGTACTGAATTTGATGAGGAGTTTGGCTTCCACCAGGGAGCCCCTGTATGCTCACATTCCCTTGACTTACACAAGAAGTCGGCTTCTCCCCCACACAGCCGTGGCTGTTTGTGGCTTTGATAGTCCGCCAGGCAAACATAGTAATCTAGGCTAGCCAACCTGAATCTGTCTCGCGTGTCCCTGCATCCATAATGTTTGTTTCCATTATCTATGGTACAGAAGAGATTTAATGGAATTTTAGTGGGATCCTCTTCATCAGGGATATCTCAATAGGAAAGACCTATACCGACCTGACAAATGTCTGGGTGGAGAGATGGCCACCAGGTCTCTATGGGGCCTGTATGCGAGATAGACCATACTTCTTGTCTAGTAGGATTTGTGATCAGCCATTGCTGCTGAACGGGGTGATGAGGGTTAGAACTACTGGTGGCCAAGGGGAGAGTCTATAGTCTTATCCACATAGCGAATACGCAATTTGAAATGGTTACCAGGCTTTTCCAGTTTCCAACAAGAGTCTGGACACAGCGAAGGCTTGAGATGAGAGGCATGGATCCAAAAAGTGATTCCGTCTACTTTTACCGCTTTAGGTTTTATAAGTAGCACCTGGTATGTTCCTTTCCAGTGGGGTTCCAGGGATGACACCTGATGTTGTCTTATGTAGACGAAGTCTCTTACTTGATATTGATTTAGAGTCCCCTCCTCCCCTGGTTGGTAGGCAGTGGCCAGCTGATTCCACAGGTATCGCTGAGTTCTTTCAATGACTTTAAGTCTGTCAAGCAAGGGGGTGTGGAAGTGATCGTTAAGCCTTAGAGTTGGGGTTAGGTCCCTTACTGGATGATGGGAATCATAGAGAATTTCATAGGGGGTGAGGTTACACAAAGAAAGAGAGGGAATATTTCTCGCATGAAACAGTGCATAAGGCAGGAGCATAATCCAATCTTTTATGCTGGGCTATAAGCTTAATTTTGTTAAGGTCTCTTCAATGGTTCTATTTATTTTTTCTACCTGTCCTGAGCTCTGGGGTATATAAGCATAATGTAACTTAAATTTAATCCACAGGGTCCCAGTTAACACCTGACTTACCTGGGCCATGAACACCAGTCCATTATCAGACCCTATTACCTTAGGCAGACCGTATCTTGGAAAAATATCTTTCAGAATCTTCTTGAAAATCATTTGTGCAGTTTTTTTTTTTTTTTTTTTTTTTTTTTTTTTTTTGTGTGTGTGTGTGTATGTGTGGAAGGATTCAGTCCATCCTGAAAATGTATCTACAAAGACTAGGAGGTATTTAAGTCCATACCTTGCTGGCTTAATTTCACTATTGTCCACTTCCCAAAATTGTCATTTTCTGGTTCCTCATAGGTGCTTTCCTCTAGGAAACTAGAAGGGTAAGCATTAACCAATTGACGGACTCGACAGGCTTTTGTTACCCGTTCAGTTATTTTCTTTCGCTGTGAGTCGGTTAGTGGAAAACTCTGTTCTTAATCCTACAGGAATGCCTGCAGTTTCATTGAACCAAGGTGAGTGAGTTGGTGTACATTTTTAACGTAGTGTAGGGCTTTCTGTAATTGCAGCCTGAGCTCAGTGAAGTTGAGGTGTTCAGTGTCAGTGTCCATAGATATTATAAAAAACTTCCTGGTGATAAGGGGTCCATTGGAATTGGGCATCTCCCTCTAACACCGGGTATAAAGGAGCAGCTAAAAACGCAAACCCAGGTATCCATAACCTGCAAAAGCCAGCAGTCCCAAGAAACTCTCTGAGTTGTCTCCTGTTAGATGGGGGTGGTATCTAGGCAATGGTTTGTTTTCTGGGCTCAGTGAGCCATCGTTTACTGCCCCTAAGGAAACAGCCCAGGAAGATTACTTCATGCCAGCAAATTTGGGCCTTTTTGGCCGAAACTCTATACCCGAGTTGAGCAAGCTCATATAATAGTGCTTGGGTCCCAGACTCACAGTTTTCCTTGGTGTTGGCTGCCAGTAGCAGGTCATTCACGTATTGAAGCTGGGTGACTTTGGGGTGCATAGTTCTGAAATTGCTGAGATCTCTGTGGAGGGCTTCATCAAAGAGAGTGGGGGAGTTTTTGAACCCCAGTGGGAGTCTAGTCCAAGTTAGTTGACCAGACGTTCAGGTTTCTGGGTCTTCCCACCCGAAAACAAACAGCAAATGACTATCTTTATGCAGAGGCAAGCAAAAGAAAGCATCTTTTAAGTCCAGAACAGTATACCATTTCCGCTCAGGGTTCAGAGTGCTAAGCAGATTGTACGGATTAGGTACCGTGGGGTGAATGTCCTGCACTCTGTTGTTGATCTCTCTTAGGTATTTAACAGGGTGATTGTCCCGGTTCCTGGCTTTTTTTTTCTAGTAGCAGGGGAGTGTTCATGGCCAATTGACAGGGCCTTAGGACGCCTAAGGTCAGATATTTCTGAATATGGGGCCTTATGTCATCTTTAGCTTTTTTTGCTTAGAGGATATTATTTGACATTAATTGGGGAGGCTGAGGTTTTTAACTCCACTGTTATTGGAGGTTGTTTCACGGCCAGGCCTAACACAGCAGTTTTTGCCCAGGCATCTGCGTAATCTGTTATCCATTTCTGGCGTAGCTTGCCTGTTTGATCAGTCTTGGGGGGTGTGAAGAGTGGATGTTCATCTTCTACTAATTTAGTTAAAGCCGTGACTATAGGAGTTTATACTAAAGGATTTAGAAATTTCATTTGGTAGCCTTCAGGTTTAAAAGTTATTTAGGCCAAGAGCTTGGTGAGCAGATCTCTGCCCATCAATGGGTCCAGGCATTCCTGGATTACTAGGAAGGAGTGATGGATTTTTCCTTTACCTAGGTCCATGGTCCTCTTAGTAGTCTAAGCCCGATATTTACTGCCATTAGCCCTTTGAACTACAGACCTTTTATTTGATAGAGGGCCCAATGGGGCCTTAAGGGCTTCGTATACTACTCCTGTATTCATTTCAAAGTTTACTGGGGTCCGCTACACTTCAAAAGTTACCCTGAGCTAGGGGAAGTGATCTGAGCCCCAACTTTCTTAGTCATGCACCAGAGTCACAATGGCTGGCTGGCGTGGCTGTCTCTTTATAGGGCACTTTTTGGCCCAGTGTCCTTTTTTTTTTACAGAAGGCACATTGATCTGAGGCCAGGAGTGGCCTCTGGCATGGCCCCAGGTAACCCTTACTGTCACCTTACGTCTTAATTTCTGGCCTCTTTCTTGTTGTGACAAGGATCTTGGTCAATCCCTTAGTCTGTCCTTTGCTTCTCTCATCCTTCCTTTGCTCCCTTTCTTTCTCCCTGTTTCTCTCTTATAGTATACTTTCTCAGCTTCTCTGACTAAATCTCTCTTTTAAATTTTTTTAATATCCATGGCAGCTTGCCCAATTAAGGCCATTGTTACAGATGAATTTTGATCCGCTGCCTGAGGATCGAAAGGAGTATATCTTTTATATGCCTCCATAATTCTTTCTAGAAACAAAGAGGGAGATTCATCAGGCCTTTGAATAATTTCTCTTACCATGGCCAAATTAGTTGGTCACATAGCAGCCCCTTGGAGACCTGCTATTAGAGCCAGGCAATAATTGGACAGATGCTCTTTATCTTCAAAGGTGTTGGGGTTCCAGTTGGGTTGGTTTAAGTGTAAGCTGGCTTTGATTATGTTGGGAAGTTGTGTTGGTCGCCAATCAGGTCCGAGGATATTTTTTTTTTTTTAGCTTCTTGGAGGTTTTTCTCTTATTCCTCTGTCATAAAGAAAGTCCCTAGGAGTTGTTGGCAGTAATCCCAAGTAGGCAGGTGTAAAAACGTTGGCGAGTTCTCTGAGTTCTTTTAGCCGGGCCAGCTTCCTCCAGGGAAGGAGGGGCTCTGTGTGCCACGGGACTGTCATCTGGATGGCGCTGGGCCATCCTAGCTTCTTTGAATGGTGGAAAGGCTGAGTCAGCAGCAGGGGAATCACTTAGAGGGTGTTGGCAGTTGGGGGATGAAGGCAGAGGATAAGGAGGGGGAGGAGAGTCCAGTAGAGTCTTGAGACTCAGGGAGAACAGAGGGTGCAGGAGGAGGAGCAGAGAGTTAAAGAGATAGAATCATGGGGGAAGGAGTAGGAGTCCGTGCAGGGACAAGGAAAGGCTTCACCCTTGGAGGAGGAGATTTGCAGAGGTCCTGACAAGTTAAGATATATGGCTGTTGATCTGGACGTCTACGTGGCCCCGGCTAAAAGACAATATCTCAAACTTTTCAAATTAGTGCGAAGTAGGAAGATCCTTCCAGGGGCCATCTGACTACAAAGGTGGGTCATTCTGAGACACAGAATCTGCAAGATCTGGCGTTTTACTGAAAAAGAAAGATTCTGAGCCCTTAAGCAGACTTTGGTCTAGTGATCAAGGGTCATGAACAGAGGCATTGAAGTGCTCTGTCCCATAATGAAATATACACAGACAATAAAAGCAATGACACAAGACACAGACAAGACAAGACAATAAAGACAGGCAATGGACGTCCAATACTGAGACCATGACTGAGTAGCCAGCAAAACATGATGGGCTGGCAATACCGAATCCGAAACAAAATATCACTGAATAAAGGAGACTATTGTTCCTCGATTTCATGAGTTCATCCCCCAGGGACATGGCCTGTGGCTCTGTTACATGTGTGTCAGCCACCATGGGAGAGAGCTCACGCTCTTTACCAATAGCCATTTTGCGAAACCCTAACCTGAATCCTGAAACCAGAAAGAGGGGCCTTATTTATCCCCAGAGGAGCCCGTTGGGGGTCTTTCATCTGCGGCTGCCGGATCTCACTGGGGCCACCAGATGTAAAGATCGGGCGAGGGTGGGTGGAAGAGACCACCAAGAGACTGTCTCATGCAACAGCAAAGGCTTTATTGGGAGTCCGGCATGCAAGGGCTCAGAGCTCACTTGAATAGAGCAGAGAGCCCTGAGAACAGCTTAAGAAGTGCTTATATATTTTCCTTGGAGAGGGCAGGAAGGAAAGTTTATTGATGGGTAAGTGCGAGTGGGCGGTTTGCGTGCAAGTGGTTGACCGAGTACATTCTGCAGTTTGGCAGTTGGGGACAGCACATTCTGGGAACAAGAATAGCAAACAGTTCTCAAGATTTCAACAGTGTTTTTTTAAGCATATAGAAAATCAAGAAGTGACAAGTACCTATTTTATTAACCTTTCAATATAAGTATGAAAACAGAAATCTAGGTAAGATTTGAAGCCCAGAAGTTCATTGGGCCCTTGATTGGTATACTTAGCGTTGAATTACATTCTGTAGTGATGTCCCAGAAATATGGATATACAATGGCATAGGACCTTATACCTTCTCGGAGGTAAATTCCAAAACACAGACTCTAAGGGGAATCACACCGAAGTTCAAGCCAAGGTGGACCCAATTATCTCTTCCAACCGCGACACAAATGACCACAATTAACACCAAAACACTCACACATGGCACTCATCTTCTTCCATATAGACACTCACCATAACTTCTGGCAAGAGGATTCCATGAGAGGTGCAGCACAAGACAGTGTCCCAAATAAGCTCCCTTTCCCCTCATTTGCCAATAGTCAGGGTGGCCTGGACACCCTCCCTCTGAACCAGGAGTTATCAAATATGTCTGCCATTAATACAGCTCTGTTCTCCAATTTGAGGCCTACTGACTGTGGGGTTTAGATTCTTTATTTGAATTGGATTAATAAGAAAACCCAAGAACCTATGGGCTAGCATCTGCAGGGCTTTGAAGAACTCATTTGACTCAAAGGATCCCTATTCTCACTTGATGTAGGTAAGGAACCTTACAGAAGAATGTGAGGCACTTCATCCACAGTGACTGATTTTTGGCCATTTTGATTTTGGATCCACACATGGGATCGTTCTTTAGATCCATCAGGTGCTGAGAATCTAAGCCACAGGCTCACACAGGACCAAGAGGCTGATTCAGACACATCCCTTTACAAAGCAATTAAGCAAAGAGCCACAGGTGGTGCCCATTCATTTCCGTTTGAAAACTGTTTTCTTCAGGATTCACAAAGGCGTGGCCTCAGGCAAAGAACTTACTGACATTCAGGGCAACTGAAAAATAGGCAATCAAAAGTCCCATTGCAGGGGTTCTCCACTGAGACTTTCCTGGTCACATCGATATCTGAGTTTTCTGAGATGCTTGCCAATCCCTTCAGCTATCCAGTACATGTCCATGTCACAGTGCTTGGAGGTGGTACATATCGTGGACTCAAAAGCATGAGTCTATTTTGGAGAGTGGCTAGATTTCAGGAAGAAAACAGGAACTTAGGAAGATAGCAGGTGTTGCCCATCGATATGGCAAGCCCTAGTGCATTCATAAATTGGGCAGGATGAATGCTGGGAAACTTTCTACTAGACAGGAAACATCCATTGATGCATTCTCTTTTTCTAATGTCTACAACCACGGACACAGTGGGATACACAGACATAGAAACACTCGCCTTGTCAAACAACTTACTAGAAACAGTTCACTCCAAACCAAACAAACCGACTTTCCTACCTCTTCTCAGAACATGGGGCAAAACCACAAACACACATCCACACCCAAAAATGCACCTCCTTCCCCCAAATAGGTCTCTCACTATCCGGAGTGTCCTCTGACTGCTGGGCCATACTATGTTCCCCAGATATGGCCTATCCTGTCTCAGATCTGGTCTCCATATCCAACTCTGTGAAGTGGTCAGGAGCCAGCTGTGAGCCACTACCTGCTTTTTTAGGAAAGGCCCCTCTTCAGAGTACTCCTGGCATTTGGCCATCCTCACATCAGTAGGTACCAAGAAAGACTGACTCTGTCCTTGTTAAATTGAAGCAAGTGAGACCACTAGGACTGGGACTGGGACTGACTCTGTGTGCCTGGCTTCCTGCATCCCAAGTTCAGAGAGTTCCATTACCAAGGAAGTGAGGTGAGGTTGCATCCTTCAGGAACTGAATGAGGTCACTGCCTTGGCAACCACTTTTTCCAAACAGTTGCTTTCAAGCGTACCATGAGAAGGAGGCTTACCCTACTTTCTGTGGCACTTTCACAAATTAGATGGTATATCAACCATAGGCACCAAGAAACAGCTCTCCACACAGGCCTGATTTGGTCCATCTTCTCTATATTAGGAAGAGAGCCTTTAGTCCGGGGAGCACTGCAGTGAACCTTTGCACTAAAACTATTAGTAAGCACCTGGTGGAGGAGTCCTCCATAGGTAAGTGGGGCTTTTATAACATCTGATATCCGGTTAAGGGAGATCTCTTCTGATGACAGAGATGTGGCCTGGGGAGGCTCACATATACTCCTTTCCAGGAGAGTAACCAGAATCGTTCTATCCTCTGTTCTGTTCTGTAGGGAATTCCTCTGGAACTGTAGAGAGGGGCCGACGGGCACGCATGCACTCCTACCCTGGAGCTATAGCAAGATGTTGCACTGTTCCACTGTTTTTCTGTTTAGGCACATGGTTTCTGTTTTTTGTGTTTTGTTTTGTGTTCTATTTTTTTGATTGTTTGTTTGTTTTTGTTCATTCTGTTGTGTGATTTCAGTGGTAAAAACTTAAGGATTTTGGACTTAAAAATAGGTAATAAAGAGAGTAAGCCTGACACCCCTTTGGACTGTGTTTTAGGGAACTGCGATGAACTTTACTCGCCTTTGTTAAGCAGGATGATAGAAGCTCCTAGCTGGCTGCCTGGAGCACACCCATTGCAGAGGGCAATGCTTGCTGGGGACCTAAGAACTGAGCATCTCCCAGGTTAACAAGTGAAACTCCTTTAAAACCCCTTGTCACTCCTGATCAAGAGAGTCACAACCTTTGGCAGAGTCCCCTGTGTTTCTCCTTTGTTCGCAAAGCAATAAACCTCCCTTTTTCTTTTTCTCAAAACTCAGTCCTCATTATTAAATTGGTATTAATTGGCGTCAAGTTGAGGAATCGAACTTTAATTTACAAATTTGGTACCCGCCCTCCACCCCGGAACTTTGTGAGAGCTGTCTACTGAAATATTAGGAGATGAAGCATGCTTGGTGTGGAACTGAACAAGAGGAGCTAATCCTGTAAGTAAAAGGAGGAACTGAGGGACTCCCAGCAGCTGCCAAAGCCCTGTTGATTCAGGGAATTACCTCCTTCCTCCCCGCACTGTAAGAATTATGCCACCTCTGTCTTGTTAAAAAAGAGAAAAAGAAAAAGGGGACACTAAATGCAGTGAATTCACCATGGAGACACTTTATTTTACGTTTCAGGTTTCCCCTCTGTTAAAACATGTGGTCCCCCCCCTGTGGATATCTATGGTGCACACTGGTGTAGGAGATTTTTCTCTTATCTGCTCTGGTTTAAACGGTTCTCTCTGACAGCCATAGTCTGAACCTCCTTTCTGTCTGTCTTGTGTCTTTGTATCTGGCCCTTTAAGACATGTGCAATAATGTGTTGATATTATAAATTGTTTCTTGGGAATGATCTTAGCTGAATGTGTGTCTAAATGATGATGTTTTATTTTAACAATCTGGTATCTGAATGGGTTTTTGAAGCATTGCAGAATCTTGCAGTTAAAAGTCGGGTTTAGGTAATTGTTTAGTTTATGATTTCAGATAATTCATGCCAGAGAACTAAAATACTTAGTATGGAAAACTGAAGAACTCTACTTCCAAGTTGGCAAGTAAATTCCCAATCATACAGTCTTTTTTTCAACAATTTTGAATTGGATAGCCTCGGAAAATGTCACTGTGTGTACCACTGAATTAATTTGGACAAGGATAGTAAATCATAGAATGGTATCTGTTGACAAAACAAGATGTAAAGATATAAAATTTTGTGAATTGTATCTTAAATTTGTATCATAATTTTCAACATCCGAACCTCAAAATTATGGTTAAAATGCCTTAGGCCTGAGGTGTCTGCTCAGAATAGCAGTTTTTCCTGCTCCTTCCAGACCTCAGCCATGATTTATATTGAAATGTAAATGAAAGAAGCCTGAAAGCTTAGTAGGAGACTGATTTGAGGCCTAAGGGAAAAAAAAGGTAAATTGTATGGTATTTACTAATTACTAGCCAGTCACTTTTTCTAGGACTCTTTTTTTTTTCCTTAGATACTTTTTTTTTTTTTTTGAGCTCATGATTTTGAGCATACAGACCTAGGTTAATGTTTTTCAGATCAGTTCTATCTTTGACCAACTGTAGACTTTTTGAAACATTGCAATGGAGATTTCACCTGAGAAAAGCTACAAGGCCTTTACTATTATTATGTGTGCACACTTTTGTTATGTGTTGTATGTCTACATATACATATGTCCGTATATCATATATATGATACACAAATTAACAAATACAAGGAGCGCTCATAAAAAAGCGCTCATTAAAACAAATTTAAATAGGAGATCCAAAGATCTTTAATTCACGTGATTTAAATGTTTCAATTTAAATTGGATAAACAGATAAAAATCAATGTCTTTAAATTTAAGCTTACAATTTTTTTAGGTGTTCAAAAATCTAATAAAATATTAATATCTACAAAATGTCTAATATGCCTTGGTTCTAGGACCTTTCCTTCAACATAAAAATGGTTTACACTGTCAATACATTTCTCTAGTATTTTGATAAATAAGTAAAGTAAATTTGATATGGGATTGCTCATTCATGAGTACTTTTCTTAGATATATGATTGATTTACTAAGGTCTGAATAAGTTCTTATTAAAGTCTGTATAAGAATATAAAAATAAGTCATGTGTTAATGAGACAAAAATTTCTTAAAACATAAGTTTACCCATAACGTTGTATTTATTAAGCTTTATTTTCTCCAGAGCAAGCAACCATAAAAATTAAACAACTGATTAAATAAGAACTGTTATTTTAGAGCACTGTACTGCCATTGCTTTAAAAGCTAAACTTGGTTAATGTAGAAACATCAATGTAATTGTGATGCTATCAATGTTTTCATATCTTACAGGTATGCAAGTCTGTAAGGTAGAAACTTTAAAAGAGCATTATATCAAGCTGGTGCTCTGAAGTTGTATGGTAAAAAATATATTGGGGATTTATTTACCTGTTATCAATAAGATATGTAAACTTTTATGTTACTTTTTACATTGGGGAACAATTTAAATGTATTTTTTAGTTAATGAGAGCCTAATCGATGTAAAGGTTAAAAACTTTCAGCCTTTCTTTAATTCATGTTTTAAATGTGATATCATATGGTGTTAGCTAATGTTCATGTGACCTCAAACAATTTATGTGAACTTTGTCAAATGATATTTAAAAATAAGGATTAGCTTTAGAACTAAAATACTTAAGATTTATAAAGAGCCTTGCCTTAGCTGAGATAAGGCTCTGTGTCCCATCTTACTACATGTGAGAATGACTACGAAACCAGTAGGTTAGATAATATTTCTTTAAAGTTATGTTAAAAAGTTGGTTTTTTTTAAGGTCAATATTTCTAGGATCTCAAACAGGGGATATAATGTATAACTCAGCCAAAAAATTCAGGGTAGCTGTTACACAAGCTAAGTATTTTTACTTTTGTTAATTTTATTTTGAAATTTTCTTATAAGTGATCTAAAGATTCTCTGTTACTGTTTTACAAACGTGTTGCTTTAAGAACACAACATGGGTTTATTCAATATAATAAGTCATTACATACAATACAGACAGAATAATACAGATAACAATTAATTAAAAGATAATTATATAGTTATAGACATTAAAGCCCAGTACTGTTAATATAAGGCTGTTAAAATTTATTTGCTGGATGTGTAAGATTAGGATTTAAAATTAAAGTTAAATGAAAAGAGCCAAGAAAACCAATATTTGGCTTTTGCCCTATGAGTCAGTCTGAATCCAGGGAACAGGGGACTTCTCTAAAGAGCTTTGAAACTCTGAGCCACATAACCTCCTCCTGATCAGGGAGATTAATGAGACCACTGGAGAACAGAAAGCCAATCAGTGTATTTGTTACGAAGAGGAGAGTCATCAAAGAAAGGAGACATCCCTGATGCTTCCGAGGGAAGCCAAATGGTCAAGCAAGATCTGGACCCACGTAGCGCAAATGGCACTAGCAGAACTGAGAATCTGCTCTCAAGTTTCCCCAGAATTGACTCCCATAAAAGGTCAGCTGACTGTTAACAATAGATGGAAACAAAAGTCAGTTTGACTGCTTCATCTTAAACACTTAGCAAAGACAGTTAAGAACAAAATACATCCATTCCTGGGCATTTTAAATTATAATAATAATAATAATAATAATAATAATAATAATAATAATAATAATAATAATATAATGTTATG
Source organism: Callospermophilus lateralis (assembly GCF_048772815.1). NCBI lineage: Eukaryota > Metazoa > Chordata > Mammalia > Rodentia > Sciuridae > Callospermophilus > Callospermophilus lateralis. The sequence continues at coordinate 1,264,334 of NW_027515613.1, forward strand.
CACTTTATGTTTGCCTCCCAAAATAAGTAAGACTGGTGGCTACAAAGAAGAATTCTCAGACAGGAATGCCTGATACTTATAAAAAGAGACTATCAAGAAGACCTGCCACAGGGAGAAGTTTTCAGTTTAAGGCCTACAGATATTCCTAACCTACACAGGTTGGCTTGGTGTTTGCTAGTACAATTATCCAGCCCTGAGTAACAGAATTACTAGTAACAGAGGTCATACTAGTAACAGGATTTTACAAGATCAGATGACATTAAATTATTAAACTGTATCTTATGGGGAGGGACAAGTGTAACAGTAAAAGTTAAATATTAAATTGACAGTCCTGATAACTGGGGATATTAAAGACTGGTGAGGGAACTTCTATACAGTGACATGTTCCAGGTGCTGCAACATTTATTCAGTACTCATGGTTTTTGTTTCTCTCATAGAAGAACCCATCCCCAGATCACTTTACAACCTGTTCTTCCCCAATCAGACTTCAAACCGAACTGACTTCTAAAAGGCAACTCATGTCCCTCAACTGACTTCTAAAAGGCAACTCATGTCCCTCATCCCATGCCCACTCACGTCACCCTGTCTCAGGTCAAAAGAAGAAAAAATGAGTGACACCACTCTTCTTATAACAATGGAGAGAAAGATAAATAGACTATCAATATAAGTAATTAATTAAGTCAGGTAAAATCAGGGAGATCGGTTTTGGGTGAGTTCTAAAAATTTGGAGACTCTTACCTGAGGGATTAAAATTTCCTCAGTGCTCTTCCCGTAATCTATCAAAGATTTGAAAGGGACACAAAGAAAAGGCGGGAATGATAGACCCAACCTGATCTTTAATTTAAATTGGGAGCCATCTTCCCAAAAAGCCATGAAAAGATAATTTTGGCTTTACCATAAATTACTTCAAATTCTAAACCTGCTTGGAATGCCTGCCCACGCCTTGAACTCACCCATGCCCGGCTCTCTGACCAGATAGCAGCCCTCTCTGAAACTTTAGTGACACATCATAAATATTTGCCTTCTCTGGCCAGACAACAACCCTCTCTGAGGCTCTAATGGTCTTCATGAACTCTGATGTAGGGACAGCAAAAAAAATGTAGACTGCCATTAGTGTGACGTTTGTCAGAGTTCTGTTATCTGTAAACCCCCTTTTGTGTAATTTTCTGGGCTATTAAGCTGCCTGTAGGAAAGCTGGGGTTGCTGTCTTTTTCCCGCCGTTTTGTGAGGGAGGTAGCACAGCCAGTGGAAATAATAAGCTTAATTTAATTTGATTTTAATTAGAGTCAGTGGTCTTTTCTTGTGTCCTGGTCTAACAGGTAAACACTCCAAAAACATGGAGCTCTGCCAGCCTAAACACTTCTTGAGAAACTTCCTCTGAGTTTGGGCACTTGAAATATATGTTGTTGTAAGGAGCTTTAGCTTCCTTTCTAGTGATACCATCAAAGCTGAGTCTGCATCTATGTGACCTGGAGGACATGGTTTCTTGTATTCTAATGAACATGAGGCAGCAGTGCTGAATTTTCTCTTTGTAGGTAAACTGTGGCCACTGGATACTAAGTGTCTCCCCGTTTGGACTGTGAAGCCATTTGGTCATCCTCCACTTTTTGTGGTGTTTCTTGCTGCTGTACTGGGAGTTTGGTATATGCTTTATGAAATACAACGAGTTCAACTGAAACCCAGTGTTGAAGAAAGTTCTGTCACTTGTGGTGGGTCAGGGTCTGATGGAGAATGCACCAACCTGGCTTTTATCTCACAGAGCTTGCCCCCTTGTCCATAGAAATCTGACTCTTAGCCCAGAAACCTCTCCATATAAAATGATGCCTTTACATAGAAGGGTCTGCTGGCTGCACCATGTCAGTCACAAACCATTTGGAAGGCAATGGCAAATTCTCATGGCCACACCACAAATGTATTATCACACACCCACCCACCACTGCAATAGACCCACTTCTCAGCAGGCTCCAACTTACTGGCATCTTTGTTCTACACCATTTTCATGAAACCCGGTCAATCATGGCATTCTCTGGTACACTCATGATAAGCAACAAGACATCTAAAGGTTCTCCAGTGCCACCTGGTTAAGGGAATTTCAAAGATTTCATTGTATTTATCAAGCCATTTTTCATGGATGAAGTTGGAGGCACTGTGGGTTTCAGTTCATTCAGGAAATATTAAATGGTGAGGAAGCTATTTTCAATGAATTCTCTGGAGAAATCTCACAGGCAAGTCTTCCCATAGAGTGGTCAAAAGGTCACATGAAGCCAGGCCCATTGAGGTCTTTAATGTGACGTCCATGGGTGTTGTGACTGTCAACAATGGCTACCAAATCTTTCAGAATAAAATCATGTGATATTCTAGCTGATATTCCGAGGCTCTGTGGAAAGCCACCCTTGTATTTGATCTCAGTTTCCAAGGGAGAATCCCATGCGTGGCCTCCTAAAATCTGAACACAGTTTATGGCAATATTTCTCTGAGATCAGTTCGAGAACTCAGACTATAAGTGGAATCACACCAGAGTTCAAGCCCAGATAGAGCCAGTCATCACTTCCAACCACCAAACAAATGACCACAATTAAAACCAAAGCACTCCCACAAGGCCCTCATCTTCTTCCATAGAGACACTCATCATAACCTGTGGCTGGAGGTTTCCATGAGGGGCTCAGCCCAAGACAGTGTACAAAATAACCTCCCTTGCCCGTCATTTGCCTAAAGTCAGGGTTGCCTGGACACCCTTTCTGAGAACCAGGAGTTATCAAATGAGCCTGCCGAAAATACTGCTCTGATTCTCCAATTTGAGGCCTACTGACTCTCGGGTATAGATTCTTTATGTGAATTGGAATCATGAGAAAACCCAAGCACCTATGGGCTATCCTCTGCAGGGTTTGAAGAACTCATTTGACAAAAAGGATCCCTATTTTCACTTGATGGAGATCAGTAATCTTACAGAGAAAGGCGAGAGACTTCGTCCACAATGACTGCTTTTTTGGCCATTTTGGTTTTGGAAGCACACATGTAATTGTTCGTTAGATGCATCAGGTGCTGAAAATCTATTCAACAACCTCAAACATGGCCAAGAGTCTGATGCAGACACATCCCTTTCCAAAGCAATTAAGCAAAGATCTACAGGTGATGCCCATTAATTTCCATTGAAAACAGTTTTCTTCATGCTTCAAAAAGGGGTGGCCTGAGGCAAAGACCTTTCTGACATTCAGGGCAACAGAACAATAGGTAAGCAAATGGCCCAAGGCAGGGTTTCCAAAATGATATCTGAGTTTTCTGAGATGATCCCATTCCCTTCAGCTATCCAGTACATAGCCATGTCCCAGAGCTTGGAGGTGGTTCATGTCTTGGAAACAAAACCATGAGCCTATTCTGGAGAGTGGCCAGAATTCAAGAAGAAAACAGGAATTTAGGAAGACAGTGGTTGTTGCCCATCCATTAGGCAAGACAAAATCCATTCATAAATTGGGCAGGATGAATGTTGTGAAGCTTTCTTCTATTCAGGACACATCCATTGATGCATTCTCTTTTCTAATGTCTACAACCACGGACACAGTGGGATAAACAGACATAGAAACACTCGCATTGTCAAAAGACTTACTAGAAACAGTCCACTCCAATCCTAACAAACCGACTTTCCTACCTATTCTCAGATCATGAGACAAAACCACAAACTCACACCCACACCCAAAAAGTCACCTCCTTCCCCCAAGTAGGTCTATGACTATCCGGAGTGTCCTCTGACTGATGGGCCATAGTATGTTACTCCAAAATGGACTGTCCTATGTCAGATGTGGACTCCTTGGCCAACACTGTGAAGTTGTAAGATGCCAGTGGTGAGACACTACCTGCTTACTCAGGAAAGGCCCCTCTTCAGACCTTCCTGGCATTTGGCCATCCTCACATCAGTAGTTACCAAGAAAGACTCATTCTGTCCTTGGTAAATCCAAACATGTGAGGCCACTGGGACTGGGACTGGGACTGCCTCTGGGTGCCTGTCTTCCTGGATCCCTAGTTCAGAGAGTTCCATCACCAAGAAAATGATGTAGGTCACTTCCTTCAGGAACTGAATGAGGTCACTGCCTTGGCAACCACTTTGTCCTAATAATTGCTTCCAAGTGTCCCAATTGATGGAGGCTGCCCCTACTTCCTGTGACACTTTCACAAGTTTGAATGGTATATCAAACATAGGCACCCGGGAACAGCTCTCCACACAGGCCTGGTATTGTCCATCTTCTCTACATTAAGAAAAGAGAGACTGCTTCAGACACACCCCTTCATCCTGACCAGGTTGTTTGTCGTGGAAGATGACTTTTGCTCTCTCAGGTCCTTCATAGCTTCCTATAGCTTCCCCAGGGTTCATTTCTGCATGGACCTTTTCATTTCTCAGCAGGTGGAAGATTTATTACATTCCTGTATTGTAAGACCAACTCTGTCCCTGCTTTTCTGTAAAGTCAGATTGAGGGAACAGAGTATGGTTAGGGTTAATAACATGTTTGATTTGGCTTAGGAATCATTCTGCTGGATGAATAATGTTATTGGGAACCTGCAATATTTATTAGAATATATAGAGGGGAAATATATTTATGAAAACAGAAATCTAGGTAAGATTTGAAGCCCAGAAGGGCTTTGGATCCTTGATTGGGATACTTAGGTTTGAATTATGTTCTGCACATGTGTCTCAGATAAATCTATACACAATGGCATAGGACCTTGTACCTTGGATGATTGAATGTCAAAGAGAACATCCAGTCAAAAAAGGATAGTTGGTAGGATTAGGAAGATTGTTGGTAGGATTAGGAAAAAGAGTGACTATATGATTTGGACAAAAAGTTCTTTAGCAATAGGGTTTTGGGTAGAGAGAAAATGTAAATGTCAGCACATGTGAAGAGTCAGTCACAATGATGAACTGGGGAAAATATGTAGGAAAGCAGATATCAATAGAGACATTAGAAAATCAGCAAATGATAAAGTGATTGATAGGATTAGACATTTTCGACAGGCTTGAGTTTGAATAAATAATCTTAGGAAGAAACAAATATGTAGTCACCAATAGGATTGACATTTGAGAGCATTTGGCAACCTGGACATGGGTGATTTTCATAATCCATACTCATATTCCATTTAGGCTTTGGTACAGTCGTAAGTGTGACTTTGCATTTTGTGGCCAGAATATTACTGTGATAAAATGTATATGTAGATCAGGTGACATGAGTATTTGTTGCACCATTTCTGAGAGCAATATTTTGAAGAGATATAAATTAGTATTGGGGGCACAAATAGGTGTACAATGTGTGTATGAATATAGAGAGAATGCATGAATAGACCATACTGTGAATAAATAATATAATTGTTTCCAAATTTAGAAATTGGAATAAATTGATATCCCAAAATACACAGGAAATCTTATATTGATATACATACATTCATTCCAACCAGTTATATATCTAATGGTAATATTAGGGTTGTAGTTTATCATAAAATGTGTGTGAGTTTTGCTTCAAAATTGATTATGGAAATCGAAAATAATGTGTTTGGAAAGAAGTCTCATGAAATAACCAGTCAAAAACAAGGAGGAATACATGTGTTCTGAAGCAGGAAGTGATTGAATGTGTTACAAATGTCTTTCAATTTGTGAACTTGTGGATGAAATGTATATTCTACGATGTATAAAAACTGAAGAAATAGTAATGTACCAGTGTTGAATTAAAATGAACATCAAAATACACATCATGTCCCATAGAAATCTACTTTCAATGATGTTAAATTGGGTCAGTTACTGTAGAAATATAAGGCTTTGTTTGCACCATTCACTGAAGTGAGTTTTCAGTACTAGGAAACAAATATGTATTTCAGGTGGATGAATATTTCTAAAAACAATCTTATGAAAAGTTGATTATAAAAGCACATACATGAACATCAGTGAATTATTTAGGGAGTGTATAATAAGACACATATATTTCATATTTTGAAAATATATATATCACACAGATACATTAGAAAGTAGCAATATATATGCCAATCAAAATTCATCATGAAATATATATCATTCACAGATCCAAAAATATTAATTTTACTGAACATGGATTTATGTATAATGTTTTTCAACTAAGAAGCTCACTCATAGTTTGAATTTTCAGTTCCAAAAACATTTAGGAGGAGTTATCTCTTCTCATACTTTGTATCTCCCAAGTTAGCCACCTCACAAAAATGTACGTGTGATACCAGGTAGGATTTTATATGTGCATATAAAAATACATGTGCTGAATTGGCTACAGAAAAAGGGAGACAGAAATTCACATATGTGTTAACCTTAAAAACACATGGAGAACTATTTCAACAAAAAATTAACAAGATTTATAACTCTTACCCTATATCATGCAAAAGGCAAGACCAACTATATGCCATGCCTCCTCTCAACTGCTTGTATTTCTATTCTGTTTGGGTTATTTTTCTCCATCATATTAGGATTAGTAGTCAGAGTCTAGTAGGGTATGTGTTAGTGTCAGGGATTCAGTATTTTGAATGGAAAATTGAAAAATGAATCCAATGTGTATGTAAATATGTGCTACAACAAAATCTTCCCACTCTCATCCAGAACAATGCCTTGACAACACCTACGGCCCAAGTATGACACAATCAGAGGAGAAAAGTTAGAAAATCCGTGAATACATATCTAGAATGGAATATGATCAGAAGTTCACAACCTTGGAAGTGGTAGAGGAGTTTCCAAAAGTAAGGGACAGGGTAAACCCTCCCAAAACTTGAAGGTCTGCTGGCCTAGAGACTTCTTGAGAAACTGCCTGTGAGGTTGGGCACTTGAAATATATGTTGTTGTCAGGAGCTTTAGCTTCCTTTCTAGTGAGACCATAAAAGCTGGGTCTGCATCAATGTGACCTGGAGGACATGGTTTCTTATTTTCCAATGAACATGAGACAGCAGTGCTGAATTTTCCATTGTAGGTAAACTGTGGCCCCTGGGGGCTGAATGTCTCCCTGTGTGGACGTTGAATCCATATAGTCATCCTCTATTTTCATGGTGTTTCTTGCTGCTGCACTGGGAGTTTGGTATTTGCTTCATGAAATACAAGGAGTTCAACGGGGACACAGTGCAGGAGGGATTTCTGTCACGTGTGGTGGGTCAGGGTCTGCAGGAGAATACAAGAACCAGGCCTCTATCCCACATAGCTTGCCCCCTTGACCATAGCAACCTGATTCTGAACAATGTCCTGAAACCTCTCTATGTAACAAGGTGCCTTTACATATAAGGGTCTGCTGGCTTCACCATGTCAGTCACAAGCCATTTGGAATCCAATGAAAGATCTACATGGCCCCACCACAGATGTTTTATCACACACCTGCCCACCATTGCTCTAGGCCAACTACTCAGCAGGATCCAACTTTCTGGCATCTCTGTTAAACACCATTTTCATGAAAACCAGTCAATCAAGGCACTGTCTGGTATACTCATTGTTGGGAAAAGTATAAACGGCAGCCATACCCCAGAGAAAAACCCCAACATGGTGCCTAAGGACTACTTCTTCCTACCTTCTTTTTTCTGCAGTGGTGCCAAATGTTCCCACCCGTGTGAACTCTCCCGCTGGCGCCAATTTGAAATCTCGCTGGTGGGGAACCTTAGCCCCAATAAGAACTAATTCCTGGGCTCCAGAGCTGATATCTGAAAGAACTTACCAATAAACGGTTTGCCTGCCATTTATCTAAGCCCTTCCATCTTCCCCTTAGTTCTATATAAGCACACAGCTTTTTGCAATAAAATTGGAATTCTCCCAGCGAAGTGCCTTTGCGTGGGAAGTTCTTTCATTCTGGTGCCCCATGTGAGGATACGGGTGAGCTCTTTCTAACAAGAGCCCCGTCCCCTGCTCCCCCGGAGACACTCCGCCATGGTCCGCTCTTTTCAGACGCCGGCTTCCTGCACCCACCACAGATCTGATATATGTAAGCCTCCCCTGACCCTGGCTCTGCAACTCCCTTCGGGCTACCACTGGTTTTGTGATCTTGATCTTCCGGCACACTCTCGACGCCCTGTAGGCGGCAGGAAATTCCTGCCACTAAGACCTTTACTGGTTGCAGTGGACCCTCTGGTGATCCGTTTTCCTTTGGGGCATGAGGCTTCTGAGTTTACACAAGAGGCTCTGTGGTTTTTTCTCCTCTGCTGCCGCTGCCGCTGCTGGCTAGAGTTGCTGTTTGCTGCAGGGCTGCTGTGTCTGGCTGAAGCTGCCTTTCTGCTCGGGGAAAACTGAACTCCCGTCCTGGAACTACATTCTGCCGGAACCGGAGTTCTGTTTTCATTACTGACTTTTTCCGCTGCATTCAAAAACTATCCTGACGTCAGGTTGCCCGTGGCTCCGAACCCATTGGGTCTCACAGATCGCACTTCACTGGTGACGCCCAGGTAGTGCCCTCTGTATTTCCTCATGACGGCTGGTCATTTTGGGGACGCCCACCTGACCCCCGTTCGCCCTGAGCTTCCTGAAAGCCGTTCCAGCCAGGGTTTTCTCTTTGTCTCTCTCGCTTACTCTTATTCTCTCTCTCTCTCTCTCTCTCTCTCTCTCTCTCTCTCTCTCTCTCTGTCTTCCTTCTCTCCCTGTGACTATGGGCACCTCTTCATCTGTACCTGAAGCCTCACCTCTCAAATGTCTAATAAAAAATCTGGCCACACTCTCCCTCACACCAGACATCAAGCCCAAACTTCTAATCAAATTCTGTACCCAAGATTGGCCTACATATCCACTGAATAATGGCAATCATTGGCCTCCAGAAGGCTCCTTACATCCAAACTTCATCTGCGACCTTTTTAACTACTGCCAGCATCTGAAAAAGTGGAGTGAGATTCCCTGCATTTAAGGTTTTAGCCTTCTCAGACAGCACCCTGTCGCTGCTCCTCCTGCCCTCCCTCTCAGGTCCTCCTTGTTTGCAAACCCTTCTCTTCCCCTATGTCTACTTCTGACTTCACAGATTCTTCCTCATTCAACCCAGCAGATGAACCCCCACCTTATCCCCCAGTCCTATCTGCCCCTTCTCTCCCACTATACCCTCCTCTTCCTCTGCCTGATTCCAGGGATCCTCAGTCTTCCATTTCATCCTCCTCCCCTCCGCCCTCTTCTGCCTGCTCCACCTCCTCCTCTTCCAAAGAGACACTCCCTGCCCCTCCCTCTCCTTCCTGTCCGCCTCCTGCCTCTTTCAGTCCTCCTGTTACCAGGTCTAAGGGACTCCTTCCCACCCCCAAGACAAGCGCACCCCTTTGTGAGGTAGCTGGTCCCGAGGGTGTCATCAGAGTCCAAGTGCCCTTCTCCATGTCGGACATTTCTCAGCTAGAGAGGAAGTTAGGCTCATTCACCACTGACCCCACCACTTACATTAGGGAGTTTCAATGGGTCCTGCAAGCATATAGTCTCACTCATCATGACATCTACATGCTCTTGGCCAATACACTTCTCCCTGAGGAAAGGCAATGGTCTGGGAGCTAGCCCAAGCCCATGCTGATGAAAATCATAGGACCAATCCTAACCACCCCACAGGCCCTCATGCTGTCCCAGAGCAGGATCCCCTATGGGATTACAACACCCCTGAAGGCTTACAGTCTAGTGACCTTTTTACATCCTGCCTCTTGGCGGGCCTGAAAAAGGCCATCCGCAAGGCTGTTAACTTTAAAAAGGTGCAGGAGGTCATTCAAAGGAAGGAGGAAACACCTTCAGAATTCCTGGATAGACTAACCAAGGCCCTTTAACAGTACACAAACCTCAACCCAGAAACCCCTGATGGCCGTCATGTTTTAATGAAATATGTTCTGGCCCAAAGCGACCCTGACATTAAAGCCAAGCTTAAAAAGCTTGAACAGGGCCCTGCTACTCCTTAGACTAAAATCCTCGCTGTCGCTTTCAAGGTTTTTTATGATAGAGAGGATGAAAGTGAATGCCATAGGCAGAGGGCTGAAAATGCCAAGTTCCAAATGTTGGCCCAGGTCATTCAGAGAAGGCCATCACCACGCCATCCCAATATGACACCCCCGGGAGCTTGCTTCAAATGTGGTAAGGAGGGACATTGGGCCAGGGATTGTCCTTCACTGAGGACACCCTACAACCCCTGCCCAAAATGCCATCAAAGGGGACACTGGGGGGCAGACTGCCCAACAACCCGAAAGGGAGGTTGGTCAGCCGCCAGGCAACCACAGCCTTTCTTGGGCTTAGCAGAGGAGGATTGACGGATCCCTGGGCTTTCCCTCCAGACTATTACCATCAAGAATCAAGAGCCTAGGTTTACCTTCCTGGTGGATGGATGCTTCATTACCTTCCTCTTGGATACTGGTGCCACTTTTTCGGTCTTAAGGAAGTTTTGGGGTTCTACCACACCCTCAAAAACTCCTATTGTCAGGGTAGGAGGTAAACAGATTTTCCCTCAAACCCCCCCCATCATGTTATATGCAGGGATCCCTTTTGTCCTTCACTCACTTCTTTCTCGTTATGAGCCATTGCCCCATTCCCCTTCTGGGAAGGGACATACTCTCACTATTAAGTCACCATTCACATATCACCCCACACCTCTCCTACCTCTCATTTCCTCATGATGTTCCTAGGGGCAGATACACCTCCTTAATGCACTCTCCCATGACTCTCTAAACCAGTTAAGCCTGAGGTTTGGGACACAACTACACCCCTTATGGCTAAATGCAGTCCTATTCATATTGTCTTACGGGACCCTTCAAGATATATTAGTCAATCACAATATCCACTCACAACCACAGCCCTCCTCGAATTAGAACCCATCATCCAGGATTTATTACGAAAGGGGTATCTTAGGCCTACACACTCTCCTTTCAACACCCCCATTCTGGCACTTAAGAAACCTAAAGTGTCCTACAGGCTGGTTCAAGACCTTCTCCTTGTCAACTCCTCTGTGGTCCCCATCCACCCACTAGTGCCCAACCCTTACACCCTCCTCTCTCAGATCCCTGCCACTACTACCCACTTCTCGGTCCTAGGTTTAAAAGATGCATTCTTTTCTATTCCCTTGTTCTCAGAATCTCAGAATATCTTTGCTTTTACATGGACTGACTCTCACATCCACCATTCTCATCAGCTTTCCTGGACTGTCCTCCCACAGGGATTCAGGGATAGCCCCCATCTCTTTGGCCAAGTTCTTGCCCAGGACCTCACATCCTTTCACCCGACCTGACCTGACACTATTCTCCTTCCATATGTCAATGACCTTCTTCTATGTAGTCCCTCTGGAAACACTCTCAATCCCACACCGCTCAGCTTCTTAATTTCCTAGCAGACAAGGGATATAGGGAGTCTCCCCACAAGGCCCAGGTTTCCCATTCTTCTGTCACCTCTCTTGGTTTTTGCCTTAGACCCGGGAAAAAGGAAATAACACTGGATAGGAGGCAACTCCTCTCTGATCTTCCAGTGCCCCATATGAAAGCCAAAATACTATCATTCCTAGGATTAGCAGGTTATTTTAGGGCCTGGATCCCAAATTATTCTCTTCTATCCAAACCCCTGTATGACCAAGCAAATGGACCCCCTAGTGAATCTCTTGTCTCCTCCCCCATCTACCACTTCCGCAGGTTTCAGCAACTCCTCTTAAAGGCACCTGCCCTTCACCTTCCTGATCTTTCAAGACCATTTCATCTATATGTCCATGAAAAAGGGGGGCAAGCACTTAGGGTCTTAGGTCGAAACTATGAGCCTACATTTGCACCTGTGGCATATTTTCCAAGAAACTAGACTCTACCATCCGTGGGTGAGCCCCTTGCTTAAGAGCTCTGGTTGCTGGACAAATTTTACACAAAGAAGCCTCTAAGCTGAGTTTTGGGGCACCTTGAACTATCCACTCCCCACATCACTTGAAAGATCTTTCAGCTTATAAGGGCCTTCAAACCCTTCCTCCATCCAGAGTTCTGTCGCTCCTCACTTCCTTTCTGGAAAACCCTAATATTACTTTCCTCCCCTGCTCTGCACTGAACCTTGCCTCACTGCTCCCAATGACTCCCACGTCTAACACACCAACTCATAATTGCTTGGAAACCTTAGAAGATTTCCTCCCCTGTCATTCTTCCATTTCTGAGGAACCACTCACCAAGCCTGACCTTATCTGGTTTACTGACAGCAGTTCCTTTAGGCAGAACGGCACTCATTACTCTGGATATGCTGTAGTTTCAGCCACTGAGATTATAGACGCCAAAGCTTTGCCTTCAGGAACTACCAACCAGCAGATTGAACTTATAGCAGCCACTCGTGCCTGCCTTCTAGCACAAGGCAAATCCCTCACCCTCTATACTGATTCAAAATATGTCTTCCAGATCTTATAATCCCATGCTTCAATATGAAGGGAGCGACGCCTACTTACCACCAAAGGTAATGCGATCACTAATTCGGCTCTTATAACCAATCTGATGGAGGCCTCCCACTTACCCAACCAGTTGGGAGTTGTCCATTGTAGGTCCCATCAGAAGGACGGCTCTCTTATCACTGAGGGCAATGCCAAAGCTGACCAGGCGCCACGAATGCCTGCTACCACTTCCAATTATGGCCCCTATGGGGTACATATTATGGCCACTTTAGACAGCTCATCTGAAGCCCCTACTTCTTCCAGTAAGAACAAGGATCTTTTCAAGTTCCTTCATACTCTACACCATTCCAATTCTCAGTCTTTGACCCTTTTTTTACAGAGCTTCTTCTCCCTCAACCCTTCTGACATAGCCATGATAGAGAATATAGCCTCTAATTGTCAGATCTGTCAGCGGACAAAACCTCATACTCCTTTAAGGCCCAAACCTTTCCCTTTCCACCAAGCCCGGGGACACATTCCCGTTGCTGACTGGCAAGTAGACTTCACCAACATGCCCACAGTATGGCACACTAAATACCTCCTTGTCTTTGTGGACACTTTCTCTGTTTGGGTTGAGGCATTTACCACTTCCAATAAAAAGGCTTCCACTGTAGCTTCAATCTAACTGACAGACATCATCCCTAGGTTTTGTATGCCCACTTCCCTACAATATGACAATGGCCCTGAGATTATTTCTAGGATCACACAAAAGGTCTCTCAAGCCCTCTCCTTCAAGTGGCATTTCCACTGTCCATATTACCCCCAGGCTTCAGGGAAAGTGGAAAGGGTAAATCATACTCTGAAGGAAGTCCTTACCAAATTGACAATGGAATTAAACTTAGACTGGGTCAAAATCCTTCCCTTTGCTTTGCTTCGAATCAGAGCTCTCCCTAAGAAACCATCTTTACTGTCTCCCTTTGAGATAATGTATGGAAGACCTCTTATACCCTCTGGGTTGGTCACTTCACAAGGACATCTCACCCGAGATTTGTCTTTGCCTCTCTTGTTTCATCTCCGCTCTGAACACTGGAAATGTCAGAACTGGCTTCTTCCGGACCCAGTCTCCTCTCCAAACACTCCTCCCTTAACACCTGGGAGTCTAGTCTATTATAATACCCCAGAGAAGAAAGGGACTCTTGCACCAAAATGGGAAAGCCCCTATCCTTTCATTCTCTGTACCCCCACCGCCGCCAAACTCTCCTTACCAGACAACCGTCTCACTCCCTGGATTCCCATTTCTAGGTTGAAGCCATATCACCAGGAGGCCCCTCCTGCTGACCACAGGACCATGCCAGAGGAACTCCAAGAATCACCTCCTGAAGCTCCCCTTTAATCCTGCTTTCCACACCCATCTCACCCATTTAAGTTGCGGCTCACACGGTGTTCCCTGCAGCCCAATTCCTCTTAAAGAAGGCACAATGAGCTCTCCCAACACCCTAGTCTTCTCTAACTGCTTGTTTTTTGTGCTCTGCTTTTTTTCTGTGCTCTGTTGGGACTTGTCTTTACCCTCCTAACCTACCATGTATTTATTCACTCTTCGGGAACGATACTCAGAACATGGCATGCAGAAGGTCCGAGCAGTGGATGCAACTACTTGCTTCATCCACAACTGCACCTCTATTTCCCTAAAATTGTCACCTTCAAGGACCTTCGTCCCTGGTAGCTGGAACTGGCCTTTCATTTGCTTCCTTTTTAATCAAACCAAAGACTATTGTCATTGGTGGCCTGAGATATATAATGGGTGCCCCTATTGGTCATGCAGGTTCCATGATGAACGTGGTAGCTGTTCTTACCACTCACTTGGCTACTCTGAAGGGTTGACTTCTAGTTACCTAAAGTGGCATAAAGGCTCTTCATCCGATAACAATGGATCATATACTTCAGATATACCTGACCCCAAGGCCAAACGTTGGGGCTATGTTGAGTTTGCTGTCTATGCTCGGACAACCTCAGCAAGACCCACAGGGTGGATGACTGTTGGCCGCACCCTGATTACGCCACCTAAGGCAACCAATCATGTAGTTGAACACATTAAGGAGTCAGAATCAAAACTGGATAAAGGCCATTGCAACAGATGTTTTTTCGTCCTCTGCCTGAGGATCAAAAGAAGTATATTTCCTATATGCTTCCATAATTCTCTCCAGAATCATAGAGGGAGACTCATTAGGACGTTGGATTATCTCTCTTACCATGGCCAAATTAGTCGGCCCTCTGGCGGCCACTCGGAGCCCCGCTATTAGAGCCCTGTGATAAGTGGAAAGATGCTACCAACCTTCAAAGGTGTTGGGATCCCAGTTTGGTCGGTTCATGGGCCCATAAGGATGAAGAGGGAGCATCACAGTGGCTTCTGAGTTTTCTATTTTCCGTAGCTGGCGGGTTTCTTTAGGTGGCCCAGCTTCCACCAGAAAAGGAGGGGCTGCTGCTGCTGCGGAGAAGTCCCTTGGAGGGCTTGGGTCTGGCCCAATTGCCTCTAGTGGCGGAGAGGCTGAGTCAGTGGCGGGAGAATCATCTGGAATGTGTTGGGGGTTGGGGAGCGAGGGCAGAGGATAAGGAGGGGGAGGATTGTCCAGTCTTGTGACTCAGGAAGAATGGGGGGAAGATGGGGAGGGAACGGAAGGTTTGAATGATAGGATCCTGGGGAAGGGGTATGTGGCTGTTGATCTGGGTGGCCACGTGGTCCCGGCTGAAAGACAATATCTCTGACTTTTCGGATTAGATTGAAGTAGAAGGATCCTTCTGGGGGCCACCCGACTTTGAGGATGGGCAATTCTGAAGCACAGAGAGTCTGCCAGGTCTGACATTTAACTGAAAAATAATGATTCTGGGCCCTTGAGCGGACATCAGTCCAAAGATCAAGGGTCAGGGACAGAAGCGTGAAAGTGCTTTGTCCCATAATGGGAGTTACTCAAAAAGAGACAGTGAAGACACAAACGCAACACAAACAAAGACAAACAGTAAACGTTTAACATGGGTCCAAGACAAATATTAGAACTCAGTAACTGGCAAAACCTGATGGGTTAGACAATAAAGACAGACAGTAAACTCAACATGAGTTCGGGACAATGAACAAAACTGTGTAGCCAGCAAAACCTGATGGGCTGGCAAACCGAATCCTGAAGCAAAATATAACCGAGTTGAGGAAACTAATATTCCTTGATTTCCCTCGTCCTCTGGAGTGTCCCCCAGGGAAGTGGCCAGTAGCTCTGTGACACGTCTGCCACCCACTGTAAGAGAGAGCTAATGCTCTTCACCGACAGCCACTTTGCCAAGCCCTAACCTGAAACCCGAAACCAGAAAGAGGCGCCTTTCTTACCCCGAGAGGAGTCCCTTGGGGTCTTTTGTCCGCTGCTCCGGATATCTCACCTGGGGCCTCCAGATGAAAAGGTGGGGCGAACATCGGAGGAAAAGACCACCAACAGGCTTTCTCATGCAACACCAAAGGGTTTATTGGGGGTATAGCGTGCTGGAGCTCAGGGCTCACTTCAGAGGAACAAAGAACAAAGAGCCCCGAGAACCACTTGAGCGGAGTTTATATACATTCTTTAGAGAGGGCAGGGACTTTACATACATCATAGCCTCCTTTAGCAAATCATCATATACCACGGGAAAATCAAATAACAACTCTAAAACATGATTAGCACATTCATTGGCGGGAACAGGTTGGGCAGGGGGTGATTGGTCAGCCGTAAGAAGGGGTATACATTTAAATTGATTGGTGGATGCACTGAGATGTATACGTGGTGAGCTGCATGTTTTCTGGGAAGGGGCTGTTAAGTAACTAGGTCCGCAGGGAAGATTTCAACACACATCTAATGTGCAAATCCGGGAATTGTCTTAACTGCCACAGAAATTTCAGGTGCTGAGTGCAGCTTGGAAACTTTACAAAACCTGGTTCTTTACATTTCAATTTCAATTTCTTTTATTCTTTCAGAACCTTACAGAGGAAGGCGAGAGAGTTCATCGACAATTACTGCTCTTTTGGCCATTTTGGTTTTGGATGCACACATGGGATCTTTCTTTAGATCCATCTGGTGCTGATAATCTAAGCCACAGCCTCAAACAGGGCCAAGAGGCTGATTAAAACATATCCATTACCAAAGCAATTACTACTCTGAAGTCAGTTACAGAACTCAGTCTTCTAGGAGAATCACGCCAGTGTTAAAGCCCAGGTGAACACAGTCATCTCTTCCAAAAGCCACACAAGTTACCACAATTAAAATCAAAACAATCCCACATGGCCCTCATCTACTTCCATATAGTCACTCATCATAATCTCTGGCTGGAGGTTTCCTTAAATGGCACAGCCCAATAGAGTGTCCATAATAAGCTCCCTTCTCCTCATTTACCTAAATTCAGGGTGGCCTGGACACCCTTCCTGTGAACCAGGATTGATTACATAGTTCTGCCATTAATACTAATCTAATTCTCCAATTTGAGGCCTACTGACTATCAGGTATAGTATGTGATTTGGAGTCCTTATTAAACCCAAGCACCTTTGCAGGGATTGGAAGAACTCATTTGACACAAAAAATCCCAATACTCCCTTGATAGAGGTCAAGAACCAAACACAGGAAGGCAAGAGACTTCACCCACAATGACTGATTTTTTGCCATTTTGGTTTTGGATGCACACATTGGATCTTTCTTTAGATCCATCCGATGCTGATAATCTAAGCCACAGCCTCACACAGGGCCAAGAGGCTGATTCAGACACATCCCTTTCCAAAGTAATTAAGCAAAGAGCCACTGGTGATGCCCATTCCTTTCCATTTTAAAACTGTTTTCTTCAGGCTTCACAAAGGGTGGCCTGAGGCAAAGACCTTCCTGACATTCAGGGCAACAGAACAATAGGTAAGCAAAAGGCCCAAAGCAGGGTTTCTCTACAGAGACTTTCCTGGTCACACTGATATCTGAGTTTTCTGAGATGCTTGCCATTCCCTTCAGCTATGGATTACATGGCCACGTCACAGAGTTTGGAGGTGGTACATATTTTGGACACAAAACCATGAGCCTATTGTGGAGAGTGGCCATAATTCAGGAAGAAAACAGGAACTTAGGAAGACAGTACATGTTGTCCATCGATAAGGCAACCTGCAGTCCATTCCTAAAATGGGTAGGATGAATGCTGGGAAGCTTTCTACTAGACAGGACACATCCATTGATGCATTCTCTTTTCTAATGTCTACAACCACGGACACAGTGGGATACACAGACATAGAAACACTCACCTTGTCAAAAGACTTTCAAGAAACATTCCACTCCAAACCAAGCAAGCCGCCTTTCCTACCTATTCTCAGAACATAAGACAAAACCACAAACTCACACCCATACTGAAAAAGGCACCTCCTTCCCCAAAGTAAGTCTGTGACTATCCAGAGTGTCCTCTGACTGGTGGGCCATACTATGTTCCCCAGAAATGGCCTGTCCTGTCTCAGATATGGTCTCCATGGCCAACTCTGTGAAATATCAGGGGCCCACGGTGAGCCACTTCTTGCTTTCTCTGGAAAGGCCAGTCTTCAAAATTTCCTGGCATTTGGCCATCCTCATATCAGTAGGTACCAAAAAAGACTTACTCTGTCCTTGGTAAATCCAAACAAGTGATCCCACTGTACTGGGACTGGGACTGGTTCTGGATGCCTGGCTTCCTGGATCCCAAGTTCAGAGAGTTCCATCACCAAGGAAGTGAGATGAGGTCATTTCCTTCAGAAACTGAATGACGTCACTGCCTTAGCAACCACTTTTTCCGAACGGTTGCTTCCATACTTCCTTTGACACTTTCACAAGTTAGATTGGTATCTCAACCATAGGAACCCGGGAACAGCTCTTTACAAAGGCCTTTGTTGGTCCATCTTTTCTACATTAAGGAGAGAGGGTGAATGAGACACAACCCTTCATCCTTACCAGGTTGTTTTCCATGGAAGATGACTTTTGCTCTCTCACGTTCTTCATAGTTGCCTACATGTTCTCCAGGGATCATTTCTGCATGGACCTTTGAGGTTTTCAGCAGGTGGAAGATCCACTACATTTCTGTATTGTAAGTCAAACTCTGTCCCTGCTGTTCTGTAATGTTAGATTGAGAGAACAGTGTATGGTTAGGGTTAATAACATGTGTGATTTGGGTTAGGAATAATTCTGCTGGATGAATAATGGTATTGGGAACCTGCGATATGTATGAGAATATATAGGTGAAATATATGTATGAAAACAGAAATCTAGGTAAGATTTGAAGCCCAAAAGAGCATTTTGCCCTTGATTGGAATACTTAGATTTGAATTAGGTTCTGCACAGATTGGTCAGATTAATCAATATACAATGGCATAGGACCTTGTACCTTGGATGATTGAATGTCGAAGAGAACATCCAGTCAAAAAGGGATAGTCGGAAGTGAAAGGTTAATAAAATAGGTATTTGTCACTTCCTGGGAAGAATGTTGTGTTTATTCCGAGCATAATGGAGTTGTAAAAAAAAATATGATTAAATTAAAAAGACACCTTGAAGAGTGTCAATGAGAGAGTGAGAGGACCAAAAAAAGTGGTTTGAGTCTTGGTTCACATAGTCCCCCTGTTTGACTACTTTTTTATCAACCCTGGCCTGTCCGATAATAATCTCCATATTATTGCTAACTATAAAACCCTGTTTGCTCAACCGTGTAATTTCTTTTCTCTAAGCTCAAATTGGACAAGTTAAACTCATGGTAATACCCCACTAGCAGACATAGAATGTGACACCCCACAATGATCACTTTTATGATTAAAAGTAGCTAGAAGAAGAAGTGGGGAATGAAAGATTAATAAAATAGGTACTTGTCACTTTTTTTTCTGAATGCTTAACAAAACACTGTTGAAATCTTGAGAACTGTTTGCTAATCTTGTTCCCAGAATGTCCTGTCCCCAAATGCCAAACTGCAGAATGTACTCCCTCACCCGGTTGAATGCAAACCGCCCACTCTCCCTCACCCATCAATAAACTTCACTCCCTGCCCTCCCCAAAGAAAGTATATAAGCTCTGCTTAAGCTCTTCTCAGGGCTCTCTGCTCTATTCAAGTGAGCTCCGATCCCCTGCATGCTGACCCCCTATAAACCGTTTGCTGTTGCATGAGATAGTCTTTTGGTGGTCTCTTCCTCCGAAGCTCGCCCAGTGTTTACTTTGATGATTGGGTGTAGAAAAGAACATTCCGTCAAAAAGGGATAGTCGGTAGGATTAGGAAGATAGTTGTTAGGTTTAGGAAGAAGAATGAGTATAGGTTTTGGAAAAAAATATTCTTTATCAATAGGGTTTTGTTTAGAGTGTGAATGTAAATGTTAGCCCACGTGAAGAGTCAGTCACAATAGTGAACCGGAGAAAATATGTAGGAAAACAGATATCAATAGAGATATTACGAAATAAGGCAAAATATAAAGTGGGTGATAGGATTAGACATTTTCAACAGGGTTGAATTTGAATATATGATCTTAGGAAGAAACCAATATGTAGTCACTAATTGGATTGATATTTGAGAGCATTAGGCAACCTGGACATGGCTGTGTTTAGTAATCCATGTTCATTTTCAATTTAGGCTTTGGTACAATAATAAGTGTGAACCTTGCATTTTGTCTGCAGAATATTACTGTGATAAAATGTATATGTAGATCAGGTGACATGAGTAATTTTTCCATCATTTCTGGGAGCAATATTTTGAAGATTAATAAGTTAGTATTGGGGGTACAAAGAGGTGTACCTTGTGTCTATGAATATAGAACTAATGCATGAATAGACCATACTGTTAATAAATAATATAACTGGTCCACTTTAAATAATGCATTGGATTCATATCTTAAAATATATAAGAAATCTTATATTGATATACATACATTCATTCCAACTAGTTATACATCTAATAGTAAAATTAAGGTTATGGTTTATCATGAAAGGTGTGTGAGTTTTTCTTCAAAAGTGATTATGGAAATCAAAAATAATATGTTTCAAAAGAAGTCTCATGAAAAGACCAGTCAAGAACCATGAAAAAATACATGTGTTCTGAAGCAGGAAGTGATTGAAAGTGAAAAAACGCCTCTAAATTAGCGAACTTGTGGATGAAATATATATCCTATTATGTGCATAAACTGAAGAAATAGTAATGTACCAGTTTTGAATAAAAATGAACGTCAAAATACACATCATGTCCCATAGGAATCAATTTGATTGATGTTAACCTGGGTCAGTTACTGTATTAATTTTAGGATTTGTAGGCACCATTCACTGAAGATAGTTTTCAGTACTAGGAAACAAATACATATTTCAGGTGGATGAATATTTCTGACGATAATCTTGTGAAAAGTTGATTATAAATTAACATATATGAATATGAATGAATTTAGGAAATGTATAAAAAGACACATGTATTTCATATTTTGAAAAATCTGGAAAGTTTGTATATATATATATATATATATATATATATATATATATATATATACACACACACACACACATACACACACACATGCACACAGACATTAAAAAGTAGCAATATATATGCCAATTGAAATTCACCATGAAATATATATCATCCACAGATTCAAAAATATTTATTTTACTGAACATGGATTTATGTATAATGTTGTTAAACTAGGAAGCTCACACAGAGTTCGAATTTTAACTTCCAACAGCATTTAGGAGAAGTGATCTCTTCTCACAATGTGTTTCTGCCAAGTCAACCACCTCACAAGAATGTACGTGTTGTACTTTGTAGGATTCAATATGTGCATATAAAAATACATGTGCAAATAGGCTACAGAGAAAGGGAGACAGGAATTCACATATTTGTTAACTTTAAAAACACATGGAGAACAATTTCTACAAAAGTTGACTAGATTTATAACTCCTACACTACATAATGCAAAAGGCAAATTCAACTATACACCATGCCTCCTCTGAACTGCTTGTATTTCTATTCTGTTTGGATTATTATTCTCCATCATATTAGGATAAGTAGTAAGAGTCTAGTAGGCTAAGGGTTAGTGTCAGGGATTCAGTATTTCCAATGGAAAATTGGAAAAGGTATCCAATGTGTATGTAATTATGTGCTTTGAAAAATCTTCCCACTCTTATCCAGAACAATGCCTTGACATTACCTTTGCCCCAAGTAAGACACAATTACAGGAGAAGAGTTCGAAAATCTGTGCATATATATATATGGAATGCAATATGCTCAGTTGTTCACAAACTTGGAGGTGGTAGAGGAGTTTACAAAAGTAATGGACAGGGTAAACCCTCCACAAAAATGGAGCTTTGCTGGCCTAAAGACTTCTTGAGAAACTGCCTCTGAGGTTGGGCACTTGAAATATATGTTGTTGTCAGGAGCTTAATCTTCATTTGTGGTGAGACAATTAAAGCTGGATCTGCATCTATGTGACCTGAAGGATCTTGTTTCTTATTTTCCCATGAACATGAGACAGCAGTGCTGAATTCTCTCTTTGTAGGTAAACTGTGGCCACTGGGGGCTATGTGTCTCCCTGTGAGGACTGTGAAACCATTTGATCATCCTCCAATTTTCGTGGTGTTTCTTGCTGCTGTACTGGGAGTTTGGTATTTGCTTCGTGAAATACAAAGATTTCAACTGGGACAAAGTGCTAGAGGGAGTTCTGTCTCGTGTGGTGTGTCAGGGTCTGCAAGAGAATGCACCAACCAGGCCTTTATTTCACATAGCTTGGCCCCTTGACCATAGCAACCTGATTCTGAACATTGCCCTGAAAACTCTCCATATAACAGGATGCATTTACATATAAGGGTCTGCTGGCTACACTATGTCAGTCACAAGCTATTTGGAAGCCAATGGAAGGTCCACATGACTCCACCACAGATGTTTTATCACACACCTGCACACCACTACTCTAGGCCCACTACTCAGGAGGCTCCAACTTACTGGCATCACTGTTCTTCAACATTTTCATGAAACCCAGTCAATCAAGGCACTGTATTGTATACTCATGATCAGCAACAGGACATCCAAAGTTTCTCCAGTGCCACCTGGTCATGGGAATTTCAAAAATTTGATGGTATTCATCTAGACATTTTTCAAGGATGAAGTTGGAGGCACTGTGGGTTTCAATTCATTCAGGAACCACTAAATGGTGAGGAAGTTCATTTAAATGAAATCTCTGGACAACACTCACAGGAAAGGCTTCCCAAAGAGTGGCCAAAAGGTCACATGAAGCCAGGCCCATTGAACTGTACAATGTGAGGTCCATGTGTGTTTTGACTCTCAACTATGGCTTCCATGTTTTTCATAATAAAATCATGTGATATCCTGGCTGAGATTCACAGTGCTCTGTGGAAAACCAACCTGTGACTAGATTTCAGATTCCAAGGGTGAATCTCATGCGTGGCCTCCTAAAATCCCAACTCAATTCATGGCAATACTACTCTGAGGTCAGTTCCAGAACTCAGTCTATAAGGGGAATCACCCAAAAGTGAAGCCCTGGTGGACCCAGTCATCTCTTCCAACTGCCACAAAAATGACCACAATTATAACCAAAACACTCCCACATGGCCCTCATTTTCTTCCATATAGATATTCATCATAACTTCTGGCTAGAGGTTTCCATAAGTGGCGCAGCTCAAGACAGTGTCCAATATAAGCTTCCTTGCCCCTCATTTGCCTAAAGTAAGTGTGGCCTGCACACTCTTCCTGTCAACCAGGAGTGATCAAATAGGCCTGCCATTAATACTGCTCTGCTTCTACTATCTGAGGCCTACTGACTGTCAGGTATAGATTCTTATGTGGTTTGTAGTCATGAGACAACACTAGCACATCTGCAGGGCTTTGAAAAACTCATTTTACTCAAGGGTCAATAATCACACTTGATGGAGGTCAGGAACCTAACAGAGGAAGGTGAGAGACTTCATCCACAATGACTGATCTTTTTGAATTTTGGTTATGGATGCACACAAGGGATATTTCTTTAGATCCATCAGGTGCTGACAATCTAAGCCCCAGCTTCACCGAGCGCCAAGAGGCTGATTCAGACACATCCATTTCCAAAGCAATTAAGCGAAGAGCCACAGGTGATGCCCACTCATTTCCATTTGAATACTGTTTTCTTCAGGTTTCACAAAGGGGTGGCCTGAGCCAAAGACTTTCCTTACATTCAGGGCAACAGAAAAATAGGTAAGCAAATGGCCCAAAGCAGGGTTTCTCCACTGAGACTTTCCTGGTATCTGAGTTTCCTGATATCTGAGTTTTCTGACATGCTCCACTTCCCTTCAGCTATCCAGTACATGGCCATGTGACAGAGCTTGGAGGTGCTACATAGCTTGGACACAAAACTTTGAGCCTATTCTGGAGAGTGTCCGGAATTCAGGAAGAAAACAGGAACTTAGAAAGATAGTAGGTTTTGCCCATTGATAAGGCTAGTCGCAGTCCATTCATAAATTGGCAGTATGAATGCTGGGAAGGTTTCTACTAGACAGAACACATCCATGATGCATTCTTTTTCTAATACTAAGACCACGGAGAGAGTGGGATACACAGTAATAGAAACACTCACCTTGTCAGAGGACATACTAGATACAGTCCTCTCCAAACCAAACAAATCGCCTTTCCTACATATTCTCAGAACATGAGACAAAACCACAAACTCACACCCACACTCAAAAAGACACCACCTTTCCCAAAGTAGGTCTGTGACTATCCGGAATGTCCTATGATGGGTGGGACACACTATATTTCCACAAAATGCACTGTGCTGTCTCAGTTCTGGTCTCCTTGGCCAACTCTGTGAAGTTGTCAAAAGTCACTGGTGAGCCACTACCTTCTTTCTCAGGAAAGGCCCCTCTTCTTAGCTTTCCTAGCATTTGGCCATCCTCACATAACTAGGTACCAAGAAAGACTGACTCTGTCCTTGGTTTACCCAAACAAGTGAGACCACTGGAACTGGGACTGGAACTGGCTGTGGTTGCCTGGCTTCCTGAATCCCAAGTTTAGAGAGTTCCATCACCAAGGAAGTTATGTCAGGTAACTTCCTTCAGGAAGTGAATGAAGTCACTGCCTTGGCAACCACTTTGTCCTAACAGTTGCTTCCAAGGGTCCCATGAGATGGAGGGTGCACCTACTTGCTGTGACGTTTTCACAAGTTAGAATGGTATATCAACCATAGGCACCTGGGCACAGCTCTCCACACAGGCTTGGTTTGGTCCATCTTCTCTACATTGAGATGAAAGAGGCTGATTCAGACACATCCCTTCACCCTGACCAGGTTGTTTGCGATGGAAGTTGACTTTTCCTCCCTCAGGTCCTTCATTGCTGCCTACATCTTCTCCATGGATCATTTCTGTATTGACCTTTGAGGTTCTCAGCAGGTGGAAGATCCCCTACACTCCTGATTGTAAGACCAACTCTGTCCCTGCTTTTCTGTAAAGTTAGATTGAGGGAACAGTGTATGGTTAGGGTAATAACAGGTTCGATTTGGGTTAGGAATCATTCTGCATGATGAATAATGGCATTGGGAACCTGTGATATTTACAAGAATATACAGGTGAAATATAAGTATGAATACAGAAGTCTAGGTAAGATTTGAAGCCCAGAAGAGCATTGGGTCCTTGATTGGGATACTTAGCTTTGAAATACCTTCTGCACAGATGTCTCAGATAAATCGATAAACAATGGCATAGGACCTTGTAAATTGGATGATTGAATGTAGAAGAAAACATCCACTTAAAAAGGGTAGTCGGTAGGATTGGAAAGATAGTCAGTAGGTTTAGGAAGAAGAGTGAGTATAGGATTTGGTCCAAAAGTTCTTTAGCAATAGGGTTTCTCGTAGAGAATGAATGTAAATGTCAGAACATGTGATGAGTCAGTCACAATGATTAACTGGGGAATATATATAGGGAAGCCGATATCAATAGAGACATGAAGAAATCAGGCAAAGTATAAATTGATTGATAGGATTAGACATTTTCAACATGGTAGATGTTGAATATACAATCTTAGAAAAAAACAAATATTTAGCACCAATAGGATTAACATTTGAGAGCATTAGGCAATCTGGACTTGGATGTTTTTAGTAATCCATGCTCACTTTCCATTTAGGTTTTGGTACAATCATAAGTGTGAACTTTGCATTTTGTGTCCAGAATATTACTGTGATAAAGTGTATATGTAGATCAGGTGACATGAGTATTTCTTCCACCAATTCTGTGGTCAATATTTCGAAGATGTATAAATTAGTATTGGGTGTACAAATAGGTCTACACTGTGTCTACAAATATAGATAAAATGAATGAATTGACCATACTGTGAATAAATAATATAACTGGTTCCAACTTTAAATTATGGATTGAATTGATATCTGAAAATATACAGGAAATCTTATATTGATATACATACATTCATTACAACCATTTATAGATCTAATGGTAATATTAAGGTTATGGTTTGTCATGAAGAGTGTGTGAGGTTTGCTTCAAAAGCGATTATTGAAATCTAAAATGAAAAGTAGCCTCATGAAAAGACCAGTCAAAAAACATGGAGGAATACATGTGTACTAAAGCAGGAAGTGATAGAAAGTGAAACAAATGCCTATAAATTTGAAAACTTGTGAATGAAATATATATCCTATGATGTGCATAAACTGAAGAAATAGTCATGTAACATTGTTGAATAAAAATGAATGTCATAATACACATCATGTACCATAGTAATCTACTTGCATTGATGTTAAAGTGGGTCAGATACTGTAGAAAAATTAGGACTTCTATGCACCATTCACTGAATTTAGATTTCAGTACTAGGAAACAATATGTATTTGAGGTGGATGAATATTTCTGATAATAATTTTGTGAACATTTGATTATAAATCCACATACATGAATATGAATGCATTTAGGGATTGTATAATAAGACACATATATTTTATATTCTGAAAAATCTGGAGAGTGTATATATATATATATATATATATATATATATATACACACACACACACACACACACACACACACACGCACAGACATTAAAAGGTAGCGATATATATGCCAATCAAAATTTATTATGAAATATATATCTTTCACAGATCCAAAAATATTCATTTTACTTTACATGGATTTATGTATTATCTTGTTCAACTAGGAAGCTCACCCGTAGTTTTAATTTTCAGTTCCAACAACGTTCAGGAGGAGTGATCTCTTTTGACAATTTGTATCTGCCAAGTCAGCCACCTCACAAAAGTGTACATGTGATACCAGGTAGGATTCTATATGTGCATACAAAAATACATGTGCTGAATAGGATACAGTTAAAGGGCGACAGAAATTCACGGATTTGTTATCTTTAAAACACATGGAGAACTACTTCAATTTAATATTGACTTGATTTATAACACCTACCCTTTATCATACAAAAGGTAAGTCCAGCTATACACCATGCCTCCTCTGAACTGCTTGTATTTCTATTCTGTTTTGGTTATTTTGCTCCATCAATTTAGGATTGACACAGTCTGGCTGGGCACAATTCAGGAGCCACTTGTCAAAAGCTAACTTTATTTTTAGAACCACACACGCAAAAAAATAGCTCCTCGGGAAAAACACTCAGAGCACAACTGCCACCACTGGCTTCCCACAAGCTCTCAACCTCCCCTCTCCTCCTGCTCTTGAGGTCGATTGGCTGGGTTGTTTGAGCAGAGCCAAAAAAGTCCCCCAAAAAGCAGCTCCATAATTTGAAAGGGTGGGGAAACAGCCCAATGGGCATCACCGCAGAGGAGCCAATCAGCTAGATGTTGCTGGGGCCGCTGTGAGCCAACCATCAGCTGGCAGTCTGAAAGTTTGCTTTGGCCCCTTGGGCTGTGGCTCTCAACATCTAACCCTCTCTGTTTAAACAAAAAGCATGTGGCTTAGGGACCATGCCTGCCTTAGGTTGTCCAATAGTACATATGGTTCTTACCCATTATCGAATGACCTGACCTCAAGGTGTCAGCCTCCTGTCTTAGATTGGTACCATTGTAATTGGATCTTACCCGTCACTGACTACAGGTCCAGTATACATCCACACCTGTGGAGAGGTCTTTGTACCAGCGGGCGGGTGAGGCTCTTTGCCTCATCTCTGTTGGCCCCCTAATTTTAGCTGAACAACCATGACAAGCAGAAGGGAGGAAGATACACCAAGGCAATTGATGGCTCTTTTTGAAAAAATTGTACCACCGATGACATCATCAGAGAAATACCCCAACACTACCACACGTCACTGCACCAACAGATAGTTCACAATGCAGGCAGGTGAGTTCACAATGCATACAAGTGATACATAGTCCAGGCAAGTTCTGCAAGCAGTTCAGTGATGGCTATTGCAGAAGCTGTAGATTGGTTTTATCTTTGACTTCACATGCACTGGGATGAAGATAGAAATTCTGGCAACAATGCCTAAAGAAAGAATTATGTAACATTCCAAAAGGCACTAAAAGAAAACAATTTTCTTAACAATTTACATTGTATCGAAGAGAATTATTAAATATAATGCAAAGAAAAGGTGGATCCAACATGGCGGCGGGCAGAGAGGCTGCGCTTTTAATGCACTCATACTGATGGGGTCATAAAGTCGCAAGGATAACTCTTGGATTCTACCAACGGAGATTCTCCTAGCAAAATTCCACTGAAGGGAGACTGCCCGGGAGCTACGAGAATTTTTTTGAAGCGTCTGTGTGACCCGGACGAGTGGGACCCTGCCACTAGACGCGGAGTTCGAGATTCACCAGCCACAGTCTGCGCACCGTGGGCACAGCTGCAGATCCGTCCACCGGCCCGCAGCCAAAGTGACTGGGTCCTGCTAGACGCCGAGACACAGCTTGGCAGGAAGAAGTCTTTAGCCAAGCCTCCACGCGCCAGGAGCTGAGGTGAACCGGGCCGGACCAGTCCCACCCCTCCCCTCGGTCAATCCGGCAAGAAGCCTGGGGCCCACCATAGCAGAGAGGTGACATCATCGGAGTTCGGCCAGCAAAATTCCTTCCCAGCAAAATCCACTTTAGCAGGTGTGTGACTCCCCATACTGATACAAGCAGCCAGGAAACTTCATTGACTTCTCAGGGGTCGTGTCCGTAGGGAAGCAGAGGGGAGCCCAGAACCCAAGGCCCCCATATCACCAGTGGTGACCCCTAAGGTCTTATCCGCCAGTTTACCACAGCACTGAGGCTTAAAAGGGGCACTCGGTGGGGCTGCAAGTGTAACTAGATCTCTGGAGAATCACTTCTGGGGAACAGGACCTGGCTGGCAGGCAGACAGGAGGAATGGGGTTAAGAGCTGAAGAAGTGAAATGGCTCTGGACTGACAAGTCTGAGAGACCCCCAGAAGACGCCCTACAGGGATAGCTATCGGCAGGTAGAGAGCAGACACTCTGCTTGGAAGGCACAGCTCCGCCTACTGGAAGAGAAGAAGGTGGATCTCTAAGACTTTAATTTTTTTGTTGTTGTTGTTGCTGTTGTTGATATTTTTTTCTCTCCTTCTTCTCTCCCTGTTCCTTTCCCCCCTTTTCCTTCTCTCTTTCTATCCCATTTCAAGTTTTATTGTTCTTTTCATTCCCCTCTAATCTATCTCTCCCTCTATCCTTTTTTTCTTTTTAAGAGCACCTTCATTCTCCTACCCCCCAACTCTCATTCCAAGCATTACATCTTCCATTGTGTGTAATTGTCTAAATGCAAATAGGTGAATGTCTCGAGGCTGTCTATAAGACTCCTAAATACCTAGCTACTACCAACACCCTGATCCAATTGCCTGGTAGTATCCACCTTCAGTGGAGCAATCTTCTAAAGTAGCCAAGACATACTAACCATTGTACCACCAGAGCACCCAACCTAAACATATAGTCCTAAGAACAAACAGCAAATCATTATATGCATACAGAACCTAGAAGCCTTATATGAATTGAATGAATCAGCTTTAAAGTACAACGAAGCCCAAAATTTTTAGGCATAATCTTCCACCACAAAAGAGAGACAACAGAGATATACAAAGCCAAAACAAATGTATAGGAGAAAGCAGTTACAAAGCAGTCAAACAGAGCTGGAAAGCAACGTGAACAATATGAAAAAACAAGGGAAAAAGGGGTTACCAACAATGCAGGACAATCTAAATATACAGGAGGACCTAGAAGAATCAGAAATATGGACAGGGAAAGAAATCAAGGCATTCCTAATTCAGATGGAACGGAATATTAGAGAAGACATGAGACAGCAAATCCAAGCATTGAAAGTATATTTTGAAGAGGAACTAACCACACATATTAAATCCGCAAAGAATGAGCTTCATCAGGAGATAGAGGTGTTAAAAAATAATCAAGTTGTAATCATAGAAATGCAAGAAACCGTAAATCAGATTAAAAGCGCTAATGAGAATATTACAAACAGACTAGATCAAGTAGAAGTCAGAACATCAGATAATGAAGACAAACTATATCAACTTGAAAAGAATATAGTCAACACAGAAAAGATGTGAAATCAAACATATAACACAAAACACAAGTGCACACATAATATAATACATACAACACATGACATAATATTAAGGGCCTTATGACTTTTTACAGGTGAAATCTCCATTGCAATGTCTAAACACTCTATTGTCCAAAAATAGAACTGATCAGCAAAACATTAACCTAGTTCTGTATGAGCTAAAAAAAAAAAAAAATAAAACTTCATGGTATGAGAAAGGGGAATAATAAAATAGATTTGAAAAAAAACATTCTGGTTCTGTCACAGATGTAAGAACAGCCAAACTGGAGTTCTGCATATCAGCTCTTATTGATTTGAGCCAAATCATCTTATTTTTGGTCTGTAGAAATCTCTTTAGTTAATCTCTCTGGAATCCAAATTGGCTACTGTTCTCCCTGTGGAAACACAAAAACAGACCCCGGACTCCAGACAATTACTTGGTCAGGACCTTTCCATTGTCCTGTTAGAATATCCTTCCAAAGTACCTTGGGCTAATGTACATTTTTTGGACATATATGCCTTTCTGCAGCACTAAGCCCTGATGAACCCAAATTTAAAAAGTTTAGAGTAAAAGGGTTATTTTAAGTTTACCTTTGGGGAATATATACCCCTTCCCAATTTGTTCTTTTTGCTTTAATATGTACGTTTTAATAGTTTCATGTGCTCTTTCAACTATGCCTTCTCCCTGTGGATTGTATGGGATTCCTGTTATATGAGTAATGCCAAATGATGAGCAAAATTGTTTAAAAGAAGTAGAAGTATAAGCAGGGGCATTATCTGTTTTTAACTCTTTTGGAACGCCCACAGTGGCAAAATTTTGTAAGCAATGAGCTATAACATCTTTAGTTTTTTTCTCCAGCAAGAAGGGAGCCCATCAAAAATCCAGAAGAAGTATCAACTGTAACATGCAAATATTTTAATTTTCCAAATTCTGGCAAGTTTGTGACGTTCATCTGCCAAATATGGTTAGGTATCAATCCTCTAGGATTGACTCCAAGATTAACTTGTGGTAAAAAGGTCACACAATTTTGACATTGTTTTATTATTTGTTAAGCTTGTTCCTTAGTTACTTTGAAACGCTTTTGTAAAGTATTAGCATTGACATGGAACTTTTTATGAAAATTTGTAGCTTCTTCTAGTGTAGAGAAAATATGTATGAATGTCATGTGTTGTTTTATCTGCTAAATAATTGCTCAAACTAAGGGCTCCAGGCAATCCTGTATGTGTCCTGAAATATCCTATAAAAAACGGATCTTTCCTGTCCCAGATTAGACTTTGTATAGTCGAAAGCAAAGAGAAAATAGTAGAGGAAGGGGAAATCCTTCTACCATCTTCAAGTGATACTATAGCACTAACTATATACTGATTATCGGAAAATAAATTAATTACAGATGCTTTAAGCATCACAAAAGCATGTAATACTGCATTAAGCTCTACATTTTGAGCTAATTGTTGGGGTACTAAAAATGTAAAAGTTTGATCAGGTGTAAATATTACTGCTGTACCATTATTTGACCCATCAGTGAATATATTTGTAGCATTTATAATAGGTGTTTTTCTTGTCATTTTTGGAAAAATTACATGATGTGATGACCAAAAAGACAATAAAGGATTAGATGGTAAGTGGTTATCAAATGAAACATTAGATTTGCACATGATTATTGCCCAAGTATTTAACTAATTATCTAAATCATCAATTTGATTCATAGTATATGGAGTAATAATTTTATCTTCTTGGGTTGTATTATAGTTATAGTAGAAATATTCAAGTAAAAGAGAAGGTCTCTCGAGCTAGTCAGACAGAGATAAAAATTCAATTAAAAGAGAAGGTCTCTCTAGCTAGTTAGACAGAGGAAAAAATCAAGTGATTGATCCTGATAATGTGTCTGAATCAGCCTCTTGGACCTGTGTGAGGTTGTGGCTTAGATTCTCATCACCTGATGGATCATTCCGTGTGTGAATCCATACCCAAAATGGCCAAAAGAGCAGTCCCTGTGGATGTAGTCTCTTGCCTTCCTTTGTAAGTCTACTGAACTCCATCAAGTGAGAATACGCATCCTTTGTGTCAAATGAGTTCTTCAAAGCCCTGGAGAGTCTAGCACATAGGTTCTTGGGTTTTCTCATGACTCCAATTCACATAAAAATATCTATACCTGACAGTCAGTAGGCCTCAAATTGGAGAAGCAGAGGTGTATTAAGGGCAGGCCTATTTGATCACACCTGGTTCACAGGAAGGGTGTCCAGGCCACCATGACTTTAGGCAATGAAGGGCAAGAAAGCTTATTTTGGACACTGTCTTGGACTTCGCCACTCATGGAAACCTCCAGACAGAGAGTAGTATGAGAGTGTATATATGGAAGAAAATGAGGACCATGTGGGAGTGTTTGGTTTTAATTGTGGTCATTTGTGTGGTAGTTGGAAGATATGACTGGGTATACCTGGGCTGAACTCTGGTGTGATTCCCCTTAGAGACTGAGTTCTAGAGCTGACTTAGAGAAGTGTTATCATGAAATATGTTGGGATTTTAGTTGGTCACGCATGAGAGTCGCCCTTGGAAACCGAGATCTAGGCCCAGGTTTGCTTTCCACAGAGCACTTGGAATCTAATCCAGGATATCACATGGTTTTATTCTGAAAGACATGGCAGCCATAGTGAGAGTCAAAACACACATGTACCTCACATTGTAGACAGCAATAGGTCTGGCTTCCTGTGAAATTTTGGCCACTCTTTGGAAGCCTTGCCTGTGAGATTACTCCAGAGCTTTCATTGAAATGAGCTTCCTCACCATTTAATTGTTCCTGAATGAAGTTAAACACACAGTGCCTCCAACATCATTCTTGTAAAATGGCTAGATAAATACCATGAAATTTTTGAAATTCCCATGACCATGAAAATGGTGTAGAACAGAGATGCCAGTAAGTTGGAGCCTGATGTGAAATGGGCCTAGAAAAGTCGTGTGCAGTTGTGTGATAAAATATCTGTGGTGGGGCAATGTGGATCTGCCATTGGCTTCCAAATGGCTTGTGACTGACATGGTGCACCCAGCAGACCCTTCTATGTAAAGGCATCTTGTTATGTGGAGAGTTTTCAGGGCAATGTTCAGAATCAGATTGCTATGGTTAAGGATGCAAGCTATGTGGGATTGAAGCCTGGTTGGTTCATTATCCTGCAGAACCTGACACACCACACGTGACAGAACTCCCTTTAGCACTGTGTCCCAGTTTAACTCCTTGTATTTTGTGAAGCAAATACCAAACTCACATTGCAGCAGCAAGAAACACATCGACAAGTGGAGGATGGCCAGATGTCTTTACAGTCCACACGGAAAGAGTTTGCCCGCAGTGGCCACAGTTTACCTACAAAGAGAGAATTCAGCACTGCTGCCTCATGTTCATTAGAAAATAAGAAACCATGTCCTCCAGGTCACTTAGATACATACCTAGCTTTGATGGTCTCTCTACAAAAAAAGCTAAAACTCCTGACAACAACAAATATTTCAAGTGCCCAAACTCAGAGGCAGTTTCACCAGAAGTCTTTAGTCCAGAAGAGCTCCATTTTTGTGGAGTATTTACCTGTCCCTTACTTTTGGAAACTCCTCTACCACCTTCAAGGTTGTGAACTCTTGAGCATATTACATTCCAGATATGTATTCACAGATTTTCTAACTCGTCCACTCTAATTGTATTTTACTTGGAGTGAAGGTAAAGTCAAGGCATTGTTCTGGATTAGAGTGGGAAGATTTTTGTGAAGCACATATTTATATACACATTGGATTCATTTTCCTATTTTCAATTCAAAATGCTGAATGCCTGACACTAACGCATACCCTACTAGACTCTGACTACTAATTCTAATATGATGGAGAAAAATAACCCAAACTGAATAGAAATACAAGCAGTTTAGACGAGACATAGTGTATTGCTGGACTTGCCTTTTGCATTATACAGGGTATTACTTATAAATCTAGTCAATATTTTGTTGAAATAGTTCTCCATGTGTTTTTAAAGTTAACAAATAGATGAATTCCTCTCTGTAGCCAATTCAGCACATGTTATTTCATATGCACATATTGAATCATACCTGTTATCACATGTACATTCTTGTGAGGTGGCTGACTTTGCAGATACAAATTGGGAGAAGAGATCACTCCACCTAAACACAGTTGGAACTGAAAATTCAACCTATGGGTGAGCTTCGTAGATGAACAACATGATAAATAAAATCATGTTCAGTATAATGAATATTTTTGGATCAGTGGATGATATACATTTCATGATGAATTTCGATTTCCATATATATTGCTACTTTTTAATGTCTCTGTGTGTGTGTGTGTGTGTGTGTGTGTGTGTACACTCTCCAAGTTTTTCAAAATATGAAATATATGGGTCTCAATGTACACTCCCTAAATTTATTCGTATTCATGTATGTGGATTTATAATCAAATATTCAAAAGATTATTCTCAGAAATATTCATCCACCTGAAATACATATTTGTTTCCTAGAAATAAAAACTAACTTCTGTGAATGGTGCATACGAATCCTAATATTTCTACAGTAACTGACCCAGTTTAACACCAATGCAAGTAGATAATTATGGAACGTGATGTGTATTTTGATGTTCATTTTTAGTCAACACTTGTACATTACTATTTCTTCAGTTTATGCACATCATAAGATATATATTTCATACACAAGTAAGCAAATTTATTGGCATTTATTTCACTTTCAATAACTTCATTCTTCAGAACACATGTATTCCTCCATGTTTTTTAACAAGACTTCTTTCTAAACACATTATTTTCGATTTCCATAATCACTTTTGAAGCATAACTCACACACTCTTCATGATGAAATATCACCTTAATATTACCATTAGAAGTATAACTGGTTGGAATGAATGATTTTATATCAACATTAGATTTTCTGTATATTTTCAGATATCAACTCAATCCATTATTTAAAGTGAACCAATTATATTATTTATTCACAGTATGGTCTATTCTTGCATTATCTCTATATTCTTAGACAGATACTACACCACTTTCTACCCCCAATACTCATTTATACGTCTTCAAAGTATTGTTCCCAGAAATGGTGGAAGAAATACTCATGTCACCTGATCTACATATACATTTTATCACAGTAATATTCTGGAAAATAAAGCAAAGGTCACACTTATGATTATACCAAAGCCTAAATTTAAAGTGAGCATGGATTTCTAAAAACATCCATGTCCAGGTTGCCTAATTCTCTCAAATGTCAATCCAATTGTTGACTACATATTTGTTTCTTTCTAAGATTATATATTCAAACTCAACCCTGTTGAAAATGTCTAATCCTATCACTCACTTTACTTTGCCTGATATCCTAATGTCTCTATTGATATCGGCTTTCCTTCATAAATTCCCAGTTCATCATTTTGACTGTTCATTTGTGCTGACATTTACATT
The DNA here is from genome assembly GCF_048772815.1 of Callospermophilus lateralis. Taxonomy (NCBI): domain Eukaryota; kingdom Metazoa; phylum Chordata; class Mammalia; order Rodentia; family Sciuridae; genus Callospermophilus; species Callospermophilus lateralis. The sequence goes on from NW_027515613.1 coordinate 1,299,589, forward strand.
CACTCTCTACCTGAAACCCAATTGCTAAATAACTTTTGGTCCAAATCCTATACTCACTCTTCTTTCGGAATCTACCAACTATCTCCCAAATCCTACTGACTATCCTTTTTTGAATGGATGTTCTCTTCGACATTCAATCATTCAAGGTACAAGGTCCGATGCCATTGTGTATTGATTTATCTGAGACATCTGTGCAGGACATAATTCAAAGCTAAGTCTCCCAATCAAGGGCCCAATCCGTTTCTGGGCTTCAAATATTACTTAGATTTCTGTTTTCATACATATATTTCACCTCTATATTTTTATAAATATCACAGATTTCCAATACCATTATTCATCCAGCAAAATGATTCCTAACCCAAATCGAACATGTAATTAACCCAAACCATATACTATTCCCTCATTCTAACTTTATAAAAGAGCAGGGAAAGTGTTGGTCTTACAATATAGGAATGTAGGGGATATACCACCTGCTGAAAACCTCAAAGGTCCATGCAGAAATAATCCCTGGAGAAGATGTAGGCAGCTATTAAGGACCTGAGAGAGCAAAAGTCATCTTCCATGGAAAACAACCCTGTCTGGAGAGGGGTTGTGTCTGACTGAGTGTCTCTGTTCCTAATGTACAGAAGATGGACCAATCCAGGCCTGTGTGCAGAGCTGTTCACGGGTGCCTATGGGTGATATAGTATTCTAACTGGTGAGAGGGTCACGGGAAATAGGGGCAGCATCTATCTCATGGGACCCTTGGAAGCAACTGTTAGGAAAAAGTGGTTGCAAAGGCAGTGACCTCATTCAGTTCCTGAAGGAAGTGACCTCATCTCTATTCCTTGGTGATGGAACTCTCTGAACTTGCGATCCAGGATTCCAGGCACCCAGAGCCAGTCCTAGTCCCAGTCCCAGTGGGCTCATTTGTTTGGATTTTGTAAGGACAGAGTCAGTCTTTCTTGGTATCTATTGATGCGAAGATGGCCAAATGCCAGGAAAGCTTTGAAGACTGGCCTTTCCAGAGAAAACAAGTAGTGGCTCACCACGGGCTCCTGACAATTTCACAGAGTTGGCCAAAGAGACCAGATCTGAGACAGGACAGGCCATTTTGGAGGTACATAGAAAGGCTCACCAGTGAGAGTACACTCCGAATAGTCACAGACCTACTTGGGAGAAGGCGTTGCCTTTGTGGTTTTTGTTGTGTGTTTGTGGTTTTATCTCATGTTCTGAGAAAAGGTAAGAAAGGCGGTTTGTTTGGTTTGGAGTGAACTGTTTCTAGTAAGTCATTTGACAAGGCAAGTGTTTCTATGTCTGTGTATCCCAATGTGTCTGTTGTTGTAGACATTAGAAAAGAGAATGCATCAATGGATGTGTCCTGTCTAGTAGAAAGCTTCCCAGCATCAATCCTGCCCAATTTATGAATGGATTGTGGCTTGCATTATCGAAGGGCAACACCTACAAACTTCCTAAGTTCCCATTTTCTTCCTGAATTCTGGCTACACTCAAGAATAGGCTCATGGTTTTGTGTCCAAGATATTTACCACCTCCAAGCTCTGTGATATGGCCATGTACTGGATAGCTGAAGGGAATGGCGAGCATCTCAGAAAACTCAGATATCAGTGTGACCAGTAAAGTCTCAGTGGAGGAACCCTGCTATGGGCCTTTTGCTTACCTATTGTTCTTTTGTCCTGAATGTCAGGAAGGGCTTTGCCTCACGCCACCCCTTTCTGAAGCCTGAAGAAACCAGTTTTCAAATGGAAATGAGTGGGCATCACCTGTGGCTCTTTGCTTAACTGCTTTGGAAAGGGATGTGTCTGAATCAGTCTCTTGGCCCTGTGTGAGGCTGTGGCTTAGATTACCAACACCTGATGGATGTAAAGAAAGATCCCATGTGTGCATACAAAATCAAAATGGCAAAAATTCGCAGTCATTGTAGATGAAGTCTCTCGCCTTTCTCTGTAAAGTTCCTGACCTCCATCAAGGGGAATAGGGATCCTTTGGGTCAAATGAATTCTTCAAAACCATGCAGAGGCAAATCCATAAGTGCTTCGGTTTTTTCTTGACTCCATTTCACATAAAGAATCTAAACGCCAAAGTCAGAAGGCCTCAAATTGGAGAAGTGGAAAAGTATTTATGGCAGACTTATTTGATCACTCCTGGTTCACAAGATGGGTGTCCAGGCCACCGTGACTTTAGTCACACACACACACACACACACACACACACACACACACACACATATATATATATATATATATATATACACTCTCCAGATTTTTCAAAATATGAAATACGTGTCTTATTTTACACTCACGAAATACATTCATATTCATATACGTAAATTTATAATCAACTTTCCAAAGATTATTCTTTGAAATATTCATTAACCATAAAAACATATTTCTTTCCTATACTGAAAAGTAACTTGAGTGAATGCTGCACACAAATCCTAATATTTCTACAGTACCTGACCCAGTTTAACATCAATGCAAGTAGATTCCAATCGGACATGATGTGTATTTTGACGTTCATTTTTATTCAACACTGGTAGATTACTATTTCTTCAATTTATGCACATCATAGGATATATATTTCATCCACAAGTTAGAAAATTAATAGGCATTTGTTTCACTATCAATCATTTCCTGCTTCAGAGCACATGCATTCCTCCATGTTTCTCGACTGGTCTTTTCATGAGAAAAGGGATGGACAAGGCAAGGTAAGGCAAATAAGATAGCACCGAAGACACGGAAACAGTCCTATTTGGTTGCAACCGGATTTAGAGGGCATTGCTTCTGTTGTAATCATTTAATCCCCTGCACCCCAAGTTTAAATTGTTTCAGAATTTTGTACCCAACATGGATGGGAGGGGCTCAGAAGTTCACAATCTGCAGAAGATTATAAAAAGCAGTTTTTGTTTCTGTTTTTTTTTTTTTTTTCTCTGTTCTGGGCAAGTTAACATTTTAAGGATACCGGGAATGGGGCAGAGCTATTTTCTTCTCTTTTTTTTCTCTCAGCCAGATGTTACCATGGAGCCCAGTTGGTAACTTCTTTATCTTAGAAATGTAGCCATCTTTGTGAAGCCCCAGCTCAAGGCCAGAGGCCTTGTTTACATATTGCCAGCATTATGACTGACTCTTTCCAAACACATTATTTTCGATTTCAATAATCACTTTTGTAGCAAAACTAACATATCTTCATGATAAACCGTAACCCTAATATTAATATTAGATGTATCATTATGGTCTATTCATGCATTATCTCTATATTCAATGACACAGTGTACACCTCTTTGTACCCCCAATACCCATTTATATGTCTTCAAAATATTGCTCCCAGAAATGGTGGAAGAAACACTCATGTCACCACATCTACATATACATTTTATCACAGTAGTATTCTGGAGACAAATGTAAAGGTCACACTTTTGATTGTTCCAAAGCCTAAATGGAAAGTGAGCATGGATTACAAAAAACATCCATGTCAAAGTTGCCTAATGCTCTCAAATGTCAATCCTATTGGTGACTACATATTTGTTTCTTCTTAAGATTATATATTCTAACTCAATTCTGTTGAAAATGTCTAATCGTATCACGCACTTTATACTTTGCCTGATTTCGTAATGTCTTTATTGATATCTGCTTTCCTACATATTTTTCCCACTTCATTATTGTGACTGTTCACATGTGCTGACATTTACATTCACTCTCTAACCGAACCCCTATTGCTAAAGATATTGTTTTCCAAATCCTATACTCACTCTTCTTCCTAAACCTACCGACTATCTTCTTAATCTTACCGACTATCCCTTTATGACTGGATTTTCTCTTCTACATTCAAACATCCAAGTAATGTTCCTGCAAGCGTCGGTGGAAGAGATCACCAAGATAGTGTCTCATGCAACAGCAAGGGGTTAATTGGGGGTCCAGCAAGCTGGGGCTCAGAGCTCACATGAATAGAGCAGAGAGCCCTGAGAACAGCTTAAGCAGAGCTTATATACTTTCCTTGGAGAGGGCAGGGATGGAAATTTATTGATGGGTCAGAGCGAGTGGGTGGTTAGTGTGAAACTGGGTGAGGGAATACATTCTGCAATTTGGCCGTTGGGGACAGCACAATCTGGGAACAAGATTACAAACAGTTCTCAATATTTCAACAGTGTTTTGTTAAGCATACAGAAAAACAGGAAGTTACAGGTACCTTTTTTATTAACCTTTCATTCCCCACTTCTTCTTCTTGCTACTTTTAATCATAAAAGTGATTATTGGGACGTGTCACATTCTATGTCTGCTAGTGGGGTATTACCATAAGTTTAACTTATCCAATTTGAGCTTGGAGAAAAGAAATTACATGGTTAAGCAAACAGGGTTTTATAGTTAGCAATAATATGAGGATTATTATTGAACAGGCCAGGGTTGATAAAAGCGTAGATAAGCAGGGGGACTGTGTGAACCAAGACTCAAACCACCCTTTTTGGGCCTCTCTCTCTCGTTGACGCTTTTCAAGGCATCCTTTTATTTTACTCAAAGGTTTTTTTTTACAACCTCAGTATGGTCGGCATCAAAACAACATTCTTACATCAATGCAGCACAAAGGCCCCCTTCTCTCATGAAGAGCAGGTCCAACTCTCAACTGGAGTATAAAACAACTTCAGAGAGACATGTTAAAGATTCCTGCAAAGCTGTGATGGAGGTTTCTATTATCTTTAAGTTTTGGTCTCTTGCTGCTTCTATTTGGGTCATTTGTTGTGTACCATGGAGCAGGGCAGTGGTTCCTGTGACTACCACTGCCGCAACTCCAATTCCTAATATGATGGCTAAAGTGAGGGATATATGTTCCCAGTGGAACCGGGTTGTATGCCCCCGTGTTTGAACTTCAAATGAACCTGGGTCATTATAGAGCAATCTGGGACACATCTTCACCATTACACAATTAATCACATCTGTTGACCATTTCATGAAAACATGAACAATGTTTAAGTATATAGAATTATACTGTTGTAGGGACGGACAAGGCACGGCACTTAAGATAGCACCAAAGACAGGGAAACAGTCCGATTTGGTTGCAACCGGATTCAGAGGGCATTGCTTCTGTTGTAATCAATTAACATCCTGAACCCCAAGTTTAGGTAGTTTCAGAATTTTGTACCCAACATGAAAGAGAAGGGACTCAGAAGTTCACCGTCTGCAGAAATTCACAAAAAGAAGCTTTTTTTTCTGTTTTTTCCTTTATTGTGGGCAAGTTAACTTTTCAAGGACACCTGGGAGGCAGAGAGCTTTTTTTTCCTTTTCTTTTATCCCCCTGCCAACTGTTACCATGGAGCCCAGTTTGTAAATTTTTATCTTAGAAATGTAGCCATCTCTGTGAAGCCCAAGCTCAAGGCCAGAGGCCTTGTTAACATATTCTGTGAAAAACTATTAAGGGGGTGTCTAGCTTAGGAGTGCTGATTTTTCCAGCCAGTAGCCAAGTAGAACAGGGCAACAGAAAAAGAGGAAGTTAATCTACACTGAACTCATTTATAGAGACTCTTTTGCTGAAAGTCCTAAAGTCAGCCATGGTGAAGACTTCTGGAGAAGTTCAGTGAAGATTTTTCTGTGGGCCTGGTACAGAGGGGGAAGACGGGGAAGGCGGGGGGTGAGAGCAGCTCCGTGGATCTGAGAATAAGGAAGGAGAGATGTAAAGGAATAATGGGAAAGGGGTTTGGGATTTTCCTAGCAACATAAATTGAGCAGTAGAATCGGTAGAGCAGAAAGGAAGACGGGAGTGAGTATCCCAAAAAGCCTGTGAGGGACTTTAAATTCTTAGTAACCTGTTTTCAGTGATGACAAAGCAACTTTAAAGGCCATTTTCATTACATCTTGGATAGGGGTCTGAGGGCTCTCCTAAGCTGGTTTGAGCTTTGGGTTAAGTGGTAAGAGGACCTGGTGGGACCCGGTGTGGGCACTGACAGGAAAAGAGAGAAGTGAGTGGATGGATGGGTACCTCAGTACCTGCTACCTCAGCAAGGGGGCAATGCTTTGAGAACCGGCGGAGGTTTCGGTTTTTGATCTAGTAATTGGAGAAGAGAAATCAGGTTTGCTGAGGTGGGACTGACAGCAGAGAGTCTGGAGCAGAAGGCTGAGTTTGAGGAACTATTGGAGAAGCATAGTTCAGGATGTGAGCGAAAGAGGAAAAAGGCCTTCACATAGGGGAATTTCCTTTCACCCTTTTGAGCACTTGCAGAAGTTAAAAAGGTCACACAGAATTCGAGGATCTAGAGACTCCTCTGTTGGCCATCAGTTTGAGTTTTCTAAGTGGTAATATGGCCAATGCTGTGTACTGAATTTGATGAGGATTTTGGGTTCCACCAGGCAGCCCCTGTATGCTCAAATCCCCATGACTTACAGAAGAAGTCGGCTTTTCCCCCACACAGCCGTGGTGGTTTGTGGCTTTGATAGTCTGCCAGGCAAACATACTAATATAGGCTAGCCAACCTGCATCTGGCTTGCCTGTCCCTACAACCATAATGTTTGTTTCCATTATCTATGGTACGGAAAGGATTTAATGGAATTTTAGTGAGATCCTCTTCATCAGGGATATCCTAATAGGAAAGACCTATAGCCAGCTGACAAATGTCTGGGTGGAGAGATGGCCACCAGGTCCCTAAGGGGGCTGTATGCAAGATAGACCATACTTCTTGTCTAGTAGTATTTGTGATCAGCCATCGCTGCTGAAGGGACTGATGAGCGTTAGGACTACAGGTGGCCAAGGAGAGAGTCTATAGACTTACCCACGTGGCGAATATGCAATTTGAAAGGGTTAACAGTCTTTTCCAGTTTTCAGCCAGAGTCTGGACATGGCACAGGCTTGAGATGAGAGGCATGGATCCAGGAAGTGATTCCCTCTACTTTTACTGCTGTAGGTGTTATAAGTAGCACCTGGAATGGTCCTTTCCAGCGGGGTTCCAGGGATGACACCTGATGTCATCTTATGTAGAGGAAGTCTCTTTCTTGATATCAATGTGGATTCCCCTTGTCCCCAGGTTGGAAGGCAGTGGCCAGCTGTTTCCACAGGTATAGCTGAGTTCGTACAAGAGATTTAAGTATGTCAAGCAAGGGTGTGTGGAAGGGATCCTTAGGTCTTAGAGTCGGGGTTAGGTCTCTTAGTGTAGGAAGGGCCCCATAGAGAATTTCATAGGGGGTGAGGTTACACAAAGAAAGAAAGGGAGTATTTCTTGCATGAAACAGTGCATAAGGCAGGAGCATAGTCTAATCTTTTATGCCAGTCTCTAAGCTTAATTTTGTTAAGGTCTCTTTAATGGTTCTATTTATTTTTTTTATGTGTCCTGAGCTCTGGGGTCTATAAGCACAATGTAACTTCCAATTAATCCCCAGGGTCCTGGCTAACCCCTGATTTACCTGGCCCATAAAGGCTGTTCAATTATCAGACCATATTAAATTAGGCAGGACGTGTCTTTGATAAATATTTTTCAGGATCTTCTTGACCACAATTTGTGCCGGTTTTCTTTTCTTTTTTTTTTTTTTTTGTGGGAAAGGCTTCAATCCATCCTGAAAATGTATCTACAAAGACTAGGAGATATTTAAGTCCATACCTTGCTGGCTTAATTTCAGTAACGTCCACTTCCCAGAATTGTCCTGGTCTGGTTCCTCATAGGTGCTTTTCTGCAGGAAGCTTGGAAGGGTAAGCATTAACCAATTGACAGAATTGACAGGCTTTTGTTACCCATTCAATTATTTCCTTTCACTGTGAGTGAATTAGTCTAAAACTCCGTTCTTGATCCTACAGTAATGCCGGCAGTTTTTTTGAACCAAGTTGATTGAGTTGATGTACATTTTTAATGTAGTGTAGGGCTTTCTGAAATTGCAGGATGGGCTCAGTGAAGTTGAGGAGTTCAGTGTCAGTGTTCTTAGATGTTATCAAAAGCTTGCTGGTGCTCAATGGTCCATTGGAATTGGGCATTCTCATTTAACAGCGGGTATAAAGGAGCAGCTAAGAACACAAACCCAGGTCCATAACCTGCTAAAGCCAGCAGTCCCAAGAAACTCTCTATGTTGTCTCCTGTTAAATGGGGGTGGTATCTGCACAACGGTTTGTTTTCTGGGCTCAGTGAGCCATCATTTACCGCGCCTAAGGAAATACCCCAGGAAGATTACTTCTTGCTTGCAAATTTGGGCCTTTTTGTCCAAAGCTCTCTACCCAAGTTGAGCAAGCGCAGATAATAGTGCTTGGGTCTCAGACTCACAGTTTTCTTTGGTGTTGGCTGCCAGTAGCTGGACATCCACATATTGAAGCAGAATGACTTCGGGGTGCGTAGTTCTGAAGTTGTAGAGATGCCTGTGAAGGGCTTCATCAAAGAGAGTGGGGGAGTTTTTGAACCCCTGTGGAAGTCTAGTCCAAGTTAGTTGACAAGATGTTCCGGTTTCTGGGTCTACCTACTCGAAAGCAAACAGCAACTGACTATCTTTATGCAGAGGCAAGCAAAAGAAAGCATCTTTTAAGTACAGAACAGTATAGCATTTTCACTCGGCCACAGCAAAGAGGTTATTGGGGGTCCAGCATGCTGGGGCTCAGAGCTCACTTGAATAGAGCAGGGAGCCCTGAGAACAGCTTTAACAGAGCTTATATACTTTTCTTGGAGAGGGCAGAAAGGGAAATTTATTGATGGGTCAGGGCGAGTGTGCGGTTTGCGTGCACCCGGGTGAAGGAGTATATTCTGCAGTTTGGCAGTTGGGGACAGCACATCCTGGGAACAAAATTAGCAAACAGTTCTCAAGATTTCAACAGTGGTTTGTTAAGCATACAGAAAAACAGGAAGTGACAAGTGCCTATTAACCTTTCACCAAAGCAAAATGGAAAGTGAGCATTGATTACTAAAAGCAACCATGTCCAGGTTGCCTAATGCTCTCAAATGTCAATCCTATTGGAGGCAACATATTTCTTTCTTCCTAAGATTATATATTCAACCTTAACCATGTTGAAAATGTCTAACCCTATTACATTATACTTTGCCTGATTTCCTAATGTCTCTATTGATATCTGCTTTCCTACATATTTTCCCCAGTTCATCATTGTGACTGACTCTTCATATCTGCTCATATTTACGTTTACTCTCTACCCAAAACCCTATTGCTAATGAAACTTTCGTTCAAATCCTATATTCACTCTTTTTTCTAAACCTACTGACTACCTTCCTAATCCTGCCGACTATTCCTTTTTGACTGGATGTTCTCTAGGACATTTAATCATCCAAGGTACAAGGTCCTTTGCCATTGCACATCGATTTATCTGAGATATCGGTTCAGAACATAATTCAAAGCAAAGTATCTCACTAAAGGGCCCATTGCCCTTCAGGGCTTCAAATCGTACCTAGATTTCAGGTTTCATACTTATATTTCACCTATATATTCTTGTGAATATCGCAGGTTCCCAATACAATTATTCATCCCGCAGAATGTTTCCTAACCCAAATAGAATATGTTATTAACCCTAACCATACACTGTTCCCTCAATCTAACTTCACAAAAGAGCAGGGACAGAGTTGGTCTTACAATACAGGAATGTAGGGGATCTTTCACCTGCTGAGAACCTCAAAGTTTGATGAGAAATGATCCCTAGAGAAGATGTAGCAGCTATGAAGGACCTGAGAGAGCAAAAGTCATCTTCCATGGCAAACCACCTGTTCAGGATGAAGTGATGTGTCTGAATCAGCCTCTCTCCTACTGATATAAAGAAGATGGACCAAACCAACCCTGTGTGGAGAGCTTCTCCTTGGTGTCTACGGTTGATATACCATTCTAACTTCTGAAAGTGTCACAGGAAGTAGGGGCAGCCTCCATCTCAAGGGACCCTTGGAAACAAGTGTTAGGACAAAGTGGTTGCCAAGGCAGTGACCTCATTCCCTTCCTGTTGGAATTCACCTACCTCACTTCTTTGGTGATGTAACTCCCTGAACTTGGGATCCAGGAAGCCAGGCACACAGAGCCAGTCCCAGTCCCATTCCCAGTGGACTTACTTGTTTGGATTTACCAAGGAGAGAGTCTGTCTCTCTTGGTACCTAATGGTTTGAGGATGACAAAATGCAAGTAGAGCTCTGAAGATGGGCCTTCAATGAGAAAGCAGGTAGTGGTCAGCACAGGCTCCATACAACTTCACAGAGATGGACAAGAAGACCAGACCTGAGACAGGACAGGCCATTTTGGGGGAACATAGTATGGCCCACCAGTCAGAGGACACTCTGGATAGTCACAGACTTACTTGGGGGAAGGAGGTGACTTTTTGAGTGTGGGTGTGAGTTTGGGGTTTTGTCTCATGTTCTGAGAATAGGTAGGAAAGGTGGTTTGTTTGGTTTAGAGTGGACTGTTTCTAGAAAGTCCTTTGACAAGGCGAGTGTGTCTGTGTCTGTGTATCCCACTGTGTCCTTGGTTGTACATATTAGAAAACAGAATAGATCAATGGATGTATCCTGTCTAGTAGAAAGCTTCCCAGAATTCATCCTGCCCATTTTAGGAAAGGACTGTTGGTTGCTTTTCGATGGGCAACACCTACTATCTTCCTAAGTTCCTGTTTTCTTCCTGAATTCTGGCCACTCTCCAGAATAGGCTCATGTTTTTTTGTCCAAGATATGTACCACATCCAAGCTCTGTGACATGGCCATGTACTGGATAGCTGAAGGGAATTGCAAGCATCTCACAAAACTCAGATATAATTGTGACTAGTAAAGTCTCAGTGGAGAAACCCTGCATTGGGATTTGGTGACTTATTGTTCTGTTACCCTGAAGTCAGGAAGGTGTTTGCCTCAGGCCACCCCTTTGTGAATTTTGAAGAAAAAAGTTTTCAAATGGAAGTGAATGGGCATCACCTGTGGCTCTTTGCTTAACTGCTTTGGAAAAGTATGTGTCTGAATCAGCCTTGTGGCTCTGTGTGAGGCTGTGGCTTAGATTATCAGCTCCTGATGGATCTAAGGAAAGATGCAATGTGTGCATCCAAAACCAAAATGGCAAAAAGATCAGTCATTGTGGATGAAGTCTCTCGCCTTCCTCTGTAAGTTTCCTGACTTCCACCAAGTGAGAATAGGGATCATTTGGGTCAAATAAGTTCTTTCAAGCGCTGCAAAGTTGCTTTGGTTTCCTAATTACTCCAAATCACATAAGGAATCTAAACCTGACAGTCAGTAGGCCTCAAATTGGAGAAGCAGAGCAGTATTAAAGGAAGAACTATGTGATCAATTCTAGTTCACAGGAAGGGTGTTCAGGCCACCCTGAGGTTAGGCAAATGAGGGGCAAGGGAGCTTATTTTGGACACTCTCTTGGGCTGCGCCATTCATGAAAACCTCTAGCCAAAGGGTATAATGAGTGTATATATGTAAGAAGTTGAGTGCCATCTGAGAATGATTTGGTTTTAATTGTGGTCATTTGTGTGGCAGTTGGAAGAGATGACTGGGTCCACCTGGTTTTGAACACTGGTGTGATTCTCCTCAGAGACTGAGTTCTGAAACTGACCTCACAGAAGTAATTGCTTTGGAAAGAGATGTGTCTTAATCAGGCTCTTGGCCCTGTGTGAGGCTGTGGCTTAGATTATCAGCAACAGACGGATCAAAAAAATGATCCCATGTGTGCATCCAAAACCAATATAGCCAAAAGAGCAGTCATTGTGAATGAAGTCTCTCACCTTCCACTGTAAGGTTCTGAAAGAATAAAAGAAATTGAAATCGAAATGTAATGAACCAGGTTTTGTAAAGTTTCCAAGCTGCACTCAGAACCTGAAATTCCTGTGGCAGTTAAGACAATTCCTGGAACTGCCCATTAGATGTGTGTTGAAATCTTCCCTGACCACCTAGTTACTTAACAACCCCTTCCCAGAAGCCGTGCATCTCACCACGTATACATCTCAGGGCTTCAACCAATCAGTTTAAATGTATACCCCTTCTGAGGGCTGACCAATCACCCCCTGCCCCAACTTTTCCCGCCAATGAATGTGCTAATCATGTTTTAGAGTTGTTATTTCATTTTCCCGTGGTACATGATGATTTCCTAAAGGAGGCTATGATGTATGTAAAGTCCCTGAGCTCTCTAAAGAATGTATATAAACTCTGCTCAAGTTGTTCTCGGGGCTCTTTGTTCTTTGCTCCTCTGAAGGGAGCTCTGAGGCCTAGCATTCTGGACCCCCAATAAACCCTTTGCTGATGCATGAGAAATCCTCTTTGTTGTCTTTTCCTTTGATGTTCGCAGCAACTTTTCATCTGGAGGCCCCAGGTGAGATATCCAGGAGAGGTGAATGGAAGACCTCAAGGGAGTCCTCTCGGGGTAAGTAAGGTGCCTCTTTCTGGTTTCGGGTTTCAGGCTAGGGCGTGGCAAAGTGGCTGTTGGTGAAGAGCATTAGCTCTCTCCTATGGTGTGACAGACGTGTCACAGAGCCAAGATCACGTCCCTGAGGGACACTCCGGAGGACTAGGGAATTCAAGGAATAGTAGTTTCCTCAACTCGGTTATGTTTTGCTTCTGGATTTGATTTGCCAGCCCATCAGGTTTTGCCGGTAACTCAGTTTTGGTCATTGTTCTGAACTCATGTTGAGTTTACTGTCTGTTTTTATTGTCTAACCCATCAATATTTTCCAGTTACTCAGTTCAAATCTTTGTCTTGGACTCATGTTAAACGTTTACTGTTTGTCTTTGTGTTGTGTTTGTGTCTTCACTGTCCCTGTTTGAGTAACTCCCATTATGGGACAAAGCACTTCCTCTTCTCTGTCCCTGACCCTTGATCATTGGACTGATGTCCGCTCAAGGGCCCAGAATCTTTCTTTTTCAGTAAAACACCGTACCTGGCAGACTCTCTGTGCTTCAGAATGGCCCATCCTCGAATTCAGATGGCCCCAGAAGAATCCTTCCACTTTCCTCTAATCCGAAAATTCAGAGATATTGTCATTCAGCCGGGGCCACGTGGCCACCCAGATCAACAGCCATATACTCCTTCCCCCACATTCCTATCATTCAAACTTTCCGCTCCTCTCCCTCTTCCTTCCATTCTCCCTGAGTCACAAGACTGGACACTCCACCCCCTCCTTATTGTCTACTCTCCCTCCCCAACCCCCAACACAGTTCCTGATGATCCTCCCACCGCTGACTCAGCCTCTCCACTGCTAGAGGCAATTGGGCCAGACCCAAGCCCTCCAGGGGACTTCCCCACAGCAGCAGCAACCCCTCCTCCCCTGGAGGAAGATGGGCAACCTAAAAGAACCCACCGGCGATGGATAATAGAAAACACAGAAGCCCCTGTGATGCTCTCTCTCCATCCCTATGGGCCCATGAACCGACCCAACTGGGACCCCAACACCTTTGAAGGTAGGAAGCATCTGTCCACTTATCGCCGAGCTCTAATAGCGGGTCTCAGAGTGGCCGCCAGAGAGCCGACCAATTTAGCCAAGGTAAGAGAGATTATCCAAGGGCCTAATGAGTCTCCCTCTATGTTTCTGGAGAGAATTATGGAAGCATATAGAAAATATACTCCTTTTGATCCTCAGGCAGATGACCAAAAGGCATTTGTTACAATGGCCTTTATTGAGCAGGCTGCCCAAGATATTAAGAGAAAGTTACAATGTCTAGATGGGTTACAAAATACGACCTTAAGAGATTTAGACAGAGAAGCTGAGAAAGTATATTATAAGATATATATTATAAGTATATATTATAAGTATATAAGTATATTATAAGAGAGAAACTGAGGAGGACACGGAACAGAGGAGAGAGAAGGAAAGGGAACAAAAAAAGGATGAAAGGAGCAAAAGGCAGACAAAAGCATTGGCTAAGATTTTCTTCACAGCAGCAAATACGCCAGAAATTAAAAAGCAGGGAGTCAGAAAGGGATACTTGGGCCCACGCCAAAGGCTGTCCCTGGCCTCAGATCAATGTGCCTACTGTAGAGAAAAAGGACACTGAGTCAAAGAGTGCCCCAAAAAGAAGAAGCCACGGCAGCCCGCCATGCTGACTCTAGAAGAGGACTAGGAATGTCAGGACTCGGATCCCCTCCCCGAGCTCAGGGTAACATTTGAAGTGGAGGGGACTCCAGTGAACTTTGAAGTGGATACAGGAGCAGTATACTCAGCCTTTAAGGCTTCACTGGGCCCCATATCAAATAAATGGTCCCTAGTTCAAGGGGCTAATGGCACTACTTATCGGGCTTGGACAACTAAGAGGATTATGGAAGTAGGAAAATGAAAAGTCCACCACTCTTTCCTAGTAATCCAAGAATGCCCAGCCCCATTGATGCACAGGGATCTGTTTACCAAACTCGGGGCTAGAGTAACCTTTAACCCTGATGGTCCCCAAGTGGATGTTCTAAAACCTTCAGTAAAAACTCCCATAGTCACAGAATTGACTATGTCCGTAGAAGATGAACATCAACACTTCGTGCCCCCTAGGACTGATCAAAGAGGCAAACTACAACAGAAACGGATAAAAGATTATCCTAATGCCTGGGCAGAAACTGCTGGGTTAGGTTTAGCCATAAAACAACCTCCAATAGTAGTAGAATTAAAAGCCTCTGCCTCTCCAATCAGTGTTAAACAATATCCTCTAAGCAAAGAAGCTAAGGATGGGATAAGTCACCATATTCAGAAATAATTGGCCCTTGGGGTCCTAAGGCCCTGTCAATCAGCCTGGAATACCCCCCTGCTACCAGTAAGAAAGCCAGTAACTAGGGACTACAGTCCTGTTCAAGACCTAAGAGAGATCAACAACAGAGTGCAGGACATTCACCCCACAGTACCCAATCCATATAATTTGCTTAGCACTCTGAATCTGGACCGGGAATGCTACACTGTGCTGGACTTAAAAGATGCTTACTTCTGCTTGCCCCTACATAAGGACAGTCAGTTGCTGTTTGCTTTCGAGTGGATAGACCCAGAAACTGGAACATCTGGCCAAGTAACCTGGACTAGACTCCCACAGGGGTTCAAACCCCCCCCCCCACACTCTCTTTGATGAAGCCCTCCACAGGGACATAAACGACTTCAGAACTGCACACCCCGAAGTCACACTACTCCAATATGTGGATGATCTGCTACTGGCAGCGGACACCAAAGAAAACTATGAGTCTGGGACCCAAGCACTATTATCCGAGCTTGCTCGGCTTGGATATAGGGCTTCTGCCAAAAGGCCCAAATTTGTCAGCAAGAAGTAATCTTCCTGGGTTATTCTCTTAGGGGTGGCAAATGATGGCTAACTGAGAACAGAAAACAAACCATTGTGCAGATACCACCCCCATCTAATAAGAGACAACTCAGAGAGTTTCTTGGGACTGCTGGCTTTTGCAGGTGATGGATTCCTGGGTTCGCCTCTCTGGCTGCCCCTTTATACCCGCTGATAAAGTGGAATGCCCAATTCCAATGGACCCCTGAGCACCAACAAGCTTTTGATAATGTCAAAAAAAGGTGCTGCTATCTGCTCCGGCCTTAGCACTCCCAGATATAGATAAACCTTTCACTCTCTACATCGAGAAAAAGAAAGGAATAGCATGGGGGTGTTCACTTAGACTTTGGGACTTTGGAAAAGGCCGGTAGCATTCTTATCAAAAAAACTGGACCCAGTGGCTACTGGGTGGCCCCATTGCTTAAGAGCTATAGCAGCGGCAGCGCTTCTAATAAAAGATGCTCATTAATGAACGTTGGGACAGAAGCTATCCATTATAGCCCCCCATGCCCTGGAGAGCATCATCTGTCAACCTCCAGATAGGTGGCTATCAAACTCCAGAATAAACTACTACCAGAGCCTCTGGATTAGCAAAGACAGAATAACTCTTGGACCTTCTGCTCCACTCAACCTGGCTGCCAGAAGAATCATCAGGACCTGTCGCTCATGAGTGTCAACACATACTGGCAGAGGAAACCAGTATAGGACGAGACTTGAAGGATCCAGCCACTGCCTCACCCTGAAGTCGTATGGTTTACGAAAGAGAGCAGCTTCCTCCAAGATGGTATGTGGTGGGCTGGAGCAGCAGTAGTTAGCAAAACTAATGTCATCTGATCCTCTGGTCTCCCAGAAGAGACATCAGTCCAAATGGCAGAACTGATTGCCCTTACGAAAGCATTGGAACTAGCAACAGGCAAAAGGGCCACCATATACACTGATAGCCACTATGCATTTGGCAATGCTAATGTGCACAGGGCTATTTACCAGCAAAGGGGGCTATTAACCTCCACTGGGAAAAAAATAAAGAACAAAGTTGAGATTCTCCACCTTCTCTCAGCAGTGAAGGGCACTAAGGAACTAGCTATAGTGCACTGTCCAGGGCACCAGAAGGGAAACGACCTCGTTGCAGTTAAAAACAGAAGGGCAGATGAGGAAGCTTAATTGGCAGCCCTAAACGGAGTGACTCTGTTAACTTTTTCCACACCAGGGGGATCAACATTCAGGAGACTTGGCCACACTGGAACATTCAGGCAACTTATCATCTGAGGAGACAGATACAGAACTCTGGGACCCTACAGAGCCAAGTTTACAATTTCAAAAAGCCCACCTTTATGTCAAAGACGTACACTAGCTCACCCACTTAAGCTCAAAGAAGTTATAGGCACACTTAAAGGACCGAAGAAAGGATTTATTATTGACTGACTTACAGAGGAAAGAAATAGCTTAGCAGGTGACTAGAGCTTGTCAAGTCTGCCAATTAGTTAATGCTTACCCATCCAAGCTTCCTGCAGGGAAGCGCTTACGAGGAACCAGACCAGGACAATTTTGGGAAGTGGACTTTTCCTGAAATTAAGCCAGGAAGGTATGGACTTAAATATCCCCTAGTCTTTGTAGATACTCTTTCAGGATTGGTTGAAGACTTCCCCATGAAGAAAGAAACGGCTCAGACGGTGCTCAAAAAGATTCTAGATGACATTTTTCCAAGGTTCGGCCTGCCTAAGGTAATAGGGTCCAATAATGGACCGGCATTTGTTGCCCAGGTAAGTCAGGGATTCACCAGGACCCTGAAGATTAATTGGAAGTTACATTGTGCTTATAGATGCCAGAGCTCAGGACAGGTAGAAAAAATGATTAGAACCATCAAAGAGAATTTAAAGAAATTAAGCTTGGAGACCTGCATAAAAAAATTGGACTATGCTCCTACCTTAAGCACTGTTTCGTGCAAAAAGTACACCCTCTGCCTCTTTGTGTAAACTCACCACTTATGAAATTCTCTATGGTGCCCCTCCTTTAGTAAGGGACCTAACCCCAACTCTGAGACTTAATTATTCCTTTCACACCCCCTTGCTTGACAGACTTAAAGCCCTTGAACAAACACAGCACCCAGCGATACCTGTGGAAACAGTTGGCCAGTGCTTATCAGCCTGGAGACGAGGGAACCCCACATCGATATCAAGTGGGAGTCTTCGTCTACGTGAGACGGCATCAGGTATCATCCCTGGAACGCCGCTGGAAAGGACCATACCAGGTGCTGCTTATAACACTTACAGTGGTGAAAGTGGATGGAATCACTTCCTGGATCAATGCCACCCATCTCAAGCCTGCTCCCTGTCCAGCCTCCTGCTGGAAACTGGAACAGACTGGTAACCCTCTCAAGTTGCGTCTCCGTCGTGTGGGTAAGGCTATGGATTCTTCCCCTGAGCACCAGCAGTCCTAATCCCCATCAGCCTGTTCAGCAACAATGGCAGCTATAAATCCTACTGGGCAAGTAGTGTGGTCTATTTCACATACAGCCCTCTTATGGACTTGGTGGCCATCTCTCTACCTGGACATTTGTCAGCTTGCCATAGGCCTCTCTGACTGGGATCTCCCTGACATAGAGGACTTCACACAGATCCCACTCAAACCCAAACCAGGGCAACATAGACCACCTTAACCCATGAATTATGGATATCATCTTCCCCAGCTCAGGTGTAAACTAGCCAGTCTTGATTTTTATGTGTGCCCAGCTGATTTCTGAAGTCGCAAACAGGCCCAAACCTGTGGAGGACCCAGTGACTTTTATTAAAGATCTTGGGGTTGTGAACAAACGGGAGCTACATGGTTGAACCCAAACTCCGCAGACAGTATCATTCAGGTAGGAAAAAATGACACCTGGATTGATCCCAAGAAATGTGCCGCTAGCCAAGTTGTGTCAAAAACTCGCTGTGGAAAGAATAGTCTATGTTACCCCCTCAATATAACTTTCACTTCCAAAGGAAGGGGCTACCTCAGAACAACATGGTCTATGGGAAATACATGGGAAATGCGATTCTATATTTATGGCCCTTGTTATGACTTTGGTCACTGGTTCACCATCCTGCTTAAAAAGGAAGAAAATCCCACAGCAATAGGGCCCAATCCCCTCAAGCCAGGAATTAAGCCTCCAAAACCTCCCATGCCTAGATCTACCAGAACCCCTCAACCATCTCATACTTCCCAGTTTCCATCTTTGCCTACTTCCCCAGTCCAGAGTACAGCTGACTCCTGCCCCTGGGAACTAATTAAAGGAACCTTAATTGTACTGAACTCCACACAGTCAGAAATCCTTGCATTTCAACCCATGTATTTGACAGCTTTGTAAATTATTGTTTAATGGTGCAGATACTCCCCAGGGTGGTTTATTATGATGCAGAATCATTTTAAGGTCTACTAGGGGGACAAACAACCTGATTTTGCTGGCATCCAGTGTCCCTTACTCTAGCCATCCTATTGAGGATAGGAGCTGCTGCAGGAGTGGGTACAGGAACAGATGCTATGATCCATGGGTCACAACAAATGGCCTGATTAGAAACAGCAATAGATAAAGACTGGAAGACATTAGAGACCTCCATCACAGTGCTGTAGGAATCCTTAAACTCTCTCTCTGAAGTTGTTTTACAGGACAGGCGAGGATTAGACCTCCTCTTCATGAGGGAGTGGGGCCTCTGTGCTGCACTGAGAGAAGAATGTTGTTTTTATGCTGACCATACTGGAGTTGTAAAAGAATCCATGAGTAAATTGAGAAAATGCCTTGAAGAGCGCCAGAGAGAAAGGGAGATTCAACAAGGGTGGTTTGAGTCATGGTTTACCCAGTCCCCCTGGTTAACTACACTCCTATCAGGCTTAGCTTGACCCCTGATCATCCTTATGGTGTTGCTAACTTTGGGACATTGTTTGCTTAACCGCATAGTTTCCTTTCTCCAGGCTCAAATTGGGCAGGAAAAACTCATGGTAATCAGACAGAAATACGCTCCACTGGCAGAAATAGAGTGTGAGACCCCACAATAATTATGATTCATTACTTTTAATATTAAATGTAGTAAGAAAAAGGAGTGGGAAATGAAAGAATAAAAGAAATTAAAATTGAAACATAAAGAACCAGGTTTTGTAAAGTTTCCAAGCTGCACTCAGAACCTGAAATTCCTGTGGCAGTTAAGACAATTCCCGGAACTGCCAATTAGATGTGTGTTGAAATCTTCCCTGACCACCTAGTTGCTAAACAACCCCTTCCCAGAAACCGTGCAGCTCATCACGTATACATCTCAGGGCTTCAACCAATCAGTTTAAACGTATACCCCTTCTCAGGGCTAACCAATCACCCCCTGTCCGACCTCTTCCTGCCAATTAATGTGCTAATCATGTTTTTGGGTTGTTATTTGATTTTCCCGTGGTATGTTGATTTGCTAAAGGAGGCTATGATGTATGCAAAGTCCCTGCCCTCTCTAAAGAATGTAAATAAACTCTGCTCAAGTTGTTTTTGGGGCTCTTTGTTCTTTGCTCCTCTGAAGTTAGCTCTGAGCCGCAGCATGCTGGACGCCCAATAAACCTTTTGCTGTGGCATGAGACAGTCTCTTGGTGGTCTTTTCCTCCGACTTTTGACCGACCTTTTTACCTATGAAGGACCTGAGAGAGCAAAAGTCAAATCCATGTCAACTTCCATGTCAAACATCCTGGTCAGAATGAAGGAATGTGTCTGAATCAGCCTCTCTCTTCTTAATGTAGATTAAATGGACCAAACCAGGCCTGGGTACAGAGCTGTTCCCGGATGCCTATGGTTGATATACCATTCTAACTTGTGAAAGTGTCACAGGAAGTAGGGGCAGCCTCCATCTCATGGGACCTTTGGAAGCAACTGTTAGAACAAAGTGGTTTTCCATCACAGTGACCTCATTCAGTTCCTGAAGGAAGTGACCTACCACACTTCCTTGGTGATGGAACTTTCTGAACTTGGGATCCAGGAAGCCATGCACCCAGAGCAAGTCTTAGTTTCAGTCCCAGTGGTCTCAATTGTTTGAATTTACCAAAGACAGAGTCAGTGTTTCTTGGTACCTACTTATGTGATGATGGCCAAATTTCAGGAGAGCTCTGAAGAGTGGCTTTTTCTGAGAAAGCAGGTAGTGACTCAACCATGGCTCCTGACAACTTCTAAAAGTTTGCAAAGAAGACCAGATCTGAGATTGGACAGGCCATTTCGTGGGAACATATTATGGCTCACCAGTCAGAGGACACTCAGGATAGTCACAGCCATACTTGGGGGAAGGAGGTGCCGTTGTGGGTGTCGGTGTGAGTTTGTGGTTTTGTCTCATGTTCTGAGAATAGGTAGAAATGGCGGTTTGTAGGTTTGGACTGGAAAGTTTCTAGAAAGTCGTTTGACAACACGAGTGTTTCTATGTCTGTGTATCCCACTGTATCCGTGGTTGTAGACATTTGAAATGCGAATGCATCAATGGTTGTGTCCTGTCTAGTATAAAGCTTCCCAGCATTCTTCCCACCCAATTTAAGAATGGAGTGCGGCTTGCCTAATGGATGGTGAACAGCTACTATCTTCCTAAGTTCCTCTTTTCTTCCTGAATACTGGCCACTCTCCAGAGTATCCTCATGGTTTTGTTTCCAAGATATGTACCACGTCCAAGCTCTGTTACATGACCATGTACTGGATAGCTGAAGGGAATGCGAGCATCTCAGAAAACTCAGATATCAGTGTGACCAGTAATGTCTCAGTGGAGAAACCCTGCTTTGGGCCATTTTCTTACTTATGTTTCTATTACCCTGAATGTCAGGAAGGTCTTTGACTCGGGCCACCCTTTTGTGAAGCCTGAAGAAAACAGTTTTCAAATGGAAATGAATGGGCATCACCTGTGGCTCTTTGCTTAATTGCTTTCGAAAAGGATGTGTCTGAAACAGCCACTTGGCCCGGTGGGGTGGCAGTGGCTTAGATTCTCAGCACCTGATGGATCTAAAGAAAGTTTCCAAGTGTGCATCCAAAACCAAAATGGCCAAAAGAGCAGTCATTGTGGATGAAGTCTCTCACTTTCCTCTGTAAGCTTCCTGAGCTAAATCAAGTGAGAATAGGGATCATTTGGGTCAAATCATTTCTTCAAATCCCTGCAGAGGCTAGCCGATAGGGGCTTGGGTTTTCTATGATACCAATTCACATAAAGAATCTATACCAGACAGTCATTAGGCCTCAAATTGGAGAAGCAGATCAGATATAGGGCAGGCCTATTTGATCACTCTTGGTTCACAGCAAGGGTGTCCAGGCCACCCTGACTTTAGGCAAATGAGGGGCAAGGGTGCTTATTTTGAACAGTGTATTGGGCTGTGCCCTTCATGGAAACCTCCAGCCAGAGTTTATGATGAGTGTCTATGTGGAAGAAGATGAGGAGCATGTGGGAGTGTTTTAGTTTTAATTGTGGTCATTTGTGTGGTGGTTGTAAGAGATGCCTGGGTCCACCTGGGCTTGAACTCTGGTGTGATTCCTCTTAGAGAATGCGTTATGGAACTGACTTCAGAGAAGTATCGCCATGAATTGTGTTGGGATTTTAGGAGGCCACACATGAGAGTCGCCCTTGGACACCGAGATCTAAGCCCAGAGTGGCTTTCCACAGAGCACTGGGAATCTCAGCCAGGATATCACATGATTTTTTTTCTGAAAGACTTGGAAGCCATAGTTGAGAGTCAAAACACACATGGACCTTACATTGTAGACCTCAATGGTGCTGGCTTCATGTGACCTTTTGGCCAGTCTTTGGGAACCCTTGCCTGTGAGAGTTCTCTAGATTATTCATTGAAATGTGCTTCCTATAAATTTAATGGTTCCTTAATGAATTGAAACCCACAGTTTCTCCAACTTCATCTTTGAAAATGGCTAGATAAATACCATGAAATTTTTGAACTTCCCATGGCCACCTGCCACTGGAGAACCTTTGGATGTACAGTTGCTGATCCTGAGTGTACCAGACAGTGCCTTGATTGACTGGGTTTTATGAAAATGGTGTAGAACAGAGATGCCAGTATGTTGGGGCCTGCTGAGTAGTGGGCCAAAAGCTGTTGTGTGCAGCTGTGTGATAAAACATCTGTGGTCGGGACATGTGATTCTGCCATTGACTTCCAAATGACTTGTGGCTGACATGTTACAGACAGGAAACACTTATATGTCTGAAACCTCTCCATAAAAGGCATTTTGTTATATGGAGACGTTTCAGGGCAATGTTCAGAATCAGGTTGCTATGGTCAAAGGGTCAAGCTATGTGGGATA
The DNA here is from genome assembly GCF_048772815.1 of Callospermophilus lateralis. Classification (NCBI taxonomy): domain Eukaryota; kingdom Metazoa; phylum Chordata; class Mammalia; order Rodentia; family Sciuridae; genus Callospermophilus; species Callospermophilus lateralis. Next base: position 1,322,031 of record NW_027515613.1, read on the forward strand.
GAAGCCTGGTTGGTGCATTCTCCTGCAGACCCTGACCCACCACACGTGACAGGACTCCCTACATCACTGTGTACCAGTTGAAGTCATTGTATTTCATGAGGCAAATACCAAACTCCCAGTGCAGTAGAAAGAAACACCATGAAAAGTGGAGGATGACCAAATGGCTTCACAGTCCACATGCGGAGACACTTAGCTTTCAGTGGCCACAGTTTACCTACAGAGAGAAGTCAGCACTGCTTCCTCATGTTCTTTGGAAAAATTGAAACAATATCCTCCAGGTCTCATAGATGTAGACCCAGCTTTGATGGTCTCATTTGAATGGAAGCTAAAGCTTCTGACAACAACATATATGTTGAGTGCCCATCGTCAAAGGCAGTTTCTCAAGAAGTCTTTAGTCCGGCAGAGCTCCAGGTTTGTGTAGTGTTTACCTTTTAGACCAGGTTGCAAGAAAAGACCACTGACTCCAATTAAAATCAGATTAAAGCAAGCTTATTATTTCCACCACCCTGGCTGCCTCTCCCTCCCAAAACGTTGGGAACAGGAGAGCAGCCCAGCTTTATAGCCCAGAAAGTTACACAAAAGTGGGGTTAAAAATAACAGAATTCTGACAAGCATCACACTAATGGTATTTTACATTTTTGTTTGCTGGCCCCAACATCAGAATTTATGAGGACCATTAGAGCCTCAGAGAGTGTCGTCTGGCCAAGGAAGGCCAATATTTATGAGGTGTCAACAAAGATCAGAGAGGGCTGTTATCTGGTCAGAGAGTCAGGCATGGGTGAGTTCAAGGCACGGGCAGGCTTTCCAAGCAGGTTCAGATCTTGCTGCAATTTATAGTTAAGCCAAAATTATCTTTTCACGGCTTTGTGGCAAGATGGCTCCCAATTTTAATAAAAGATCAGGTTGGGTCAATCATTCCCCCCTTTTCTAATGTGTTTTTTTCATATATTTGATTGGGTAGGAAGAGCACTGTGGGAATTTTAATCCCTCAGGTAATAGTCTCCCGATTTTTTGAACTCACCCAAAAACAGGTCTCCCTGATTTTACCTGACTTAATTAATTACTTATATTGATATTCTATTTATTTTTGTCTCCATTGTTGTAAGAAGAGAGGCGTCACTCATTTAGACTTCTTCTGAGCTGAGAGAGGGTGACGTGAGGGGGCACCGCCTGAGGGACATTAGTCGCCTTTTAGAAGTCAGTTAGGTTTGAAGTCTGGATTGGGAAGAACAGGTAGTAAAGTCATCTGGGGATGGGTTCTTCTATGAGAGAAACAAAAAAACATGAGTACTTAATAAATGTTGCAGCAGCTGGAACATGTCACTGTATAGAAGTTCCCTCACCAGTCTTTAATATCCCCAGTTATCAGGACTGTCAACTTAATATTTAACTTTTAGTGTTACATTTGTCCCTCCCCATAAGATTCAGTTTAATAATTTAATGTCATCTGATCTTGCAAAATATTTTTACTAGTGTGACCTCTGTGTCTAATAGAGAAACCTTTAATTCTCTTACTCATTGCTGGATAATCATACTAACAAATAGCAAGACTATGTGTTTAGGTTAAGAATATCTGTAGGCCTTAAACTAAAAACTTCTGCCACTGGCAGATAATCTTGATAGCCTCTTTTTATAGTTATCAGGCATTCCTGTCTGAGAATCCTTCTTTGTAGCCTCCAGACTTACTTATTTTGGGAGGCTAACATAAAGTGTATACCTTAAAATATTATTATTACTATTATTATATAAAATGCCCAAAAAATGTAAAGGTCACACTTATGACTGTACCAAAGCCTAAAAGGAAAGTGAACATGGATTAATAGAAACATCCATGTCCATGCTGCCTAATGCTCTCAAATGTCAATCCTATTGGTGACAACATATTTGTTTCTTCCTAAGATTATATATTCAAACTCAACCCTGTTGAAAATGTCTAATCCTATCACTCACTTTATATTTTGCCTGATGCAATAATGTCTCTATTGATATCTGCATTTCTACATATTTTCCCAGTTTATCATAGTGACTGACTCTTCATATGTGCTGACATTTACATTCACTCTCTAACCGAAACCATATTGCTAAAGAACTTTTGGTCTAAATCCTATAATCACTCTTCTTCCTAAACCTACCGACAATCTTTCTAAACCTACTGACTATGCCTTTTTGACTGGATGTTCTCTTCTACGTTCAATCATCCAAGGTACAAGGTCCTATGCCATTGTATATTGAATTATCTGAGACATCTTTAGAGAACATAATTCAAGCTAAGTATCCCAATCAACGGCCCAATGCCCTTCTGGGTTTCAAATTATACCTAGATTTTTATTTTCATACTTATATTTCACCTCTACATTCTTGTAAATCTCACAGGTTGCCAATACCATTATTCATCGCACAGAATGATTCCTAACCCAAATTGAACCTGTTATTAACCCTAAACATACACTGTTCCCTCAATCTCATTTTACAGAAGAACAGGGACGGAGTTGTTCTTACAATACAGGAAAGTAGGGGACCTTCCACCTGCTGAAAACCTCAAAGGTCCATACAGAAATGATACCCGGAAAAGTTATAGGCAGCTATGAAGCACCTGAGAGAGCAAAAGTCATCTTCCATGGCAAACAACCTGGTCAGGATGAAGGGATGTGTCTTAATCAGCCTCTCTCTTCTTATTGTAGAGAGGATGGACCAAATCAGGCCTGTGTGGAAAGCTGTTCACGGGTGCCTATTGTTGATATACCATTCTAACTTGTGAAAGTGTCACAGGAAGTAGGGGCAGCCTCCATCTAATGGGACCCTTGGAAGCAACTGTTAGGAAAAAGGGGTGCCAAGGCAGTGGCCTCATTCAGTTCCAAAGAAAGTGACATATCTAATTTCCTTGGTGATGGAAATCTCTGAACTTGCTATCCAAGAACCAAGACACCGAGAGGCAATCCCAGTCCAAGTCCCTGTGGGCTCACTTGATTGGATTTTCCAAGGACAGAGTCAGTCTTTCTCGGTACCTAATGATGTGAGTATAGCCAAATACCAGGAGAGCACTGAAGAGGTACTTTTCCTGAGAAAGCAGGTAGTGGCTCGCCACTTTTTCCTGACAACTTTTCAGAGTTGGTGAAGGAAAGCAGATTTGTTAGAGGACACGCCATTTCGGGGGAACATAATATGGCCCACCAGTCAGAGTTAACTCCGGAGAGTCACAGACCTACTTGAGGGAAGGAGGTGCCTTTGTGAGTGTGGGTTTGTTGTTTTGTCTCATATTCTGAGAATAGGTAGAGAAGGCGGTTTGTTTGATTTGGAGTGAACTGTTTCTAGTAAGTCGTTTGACAAAATCAGTGTTTCTATGTCTGTGTATCCCACTGTGTCCGTGGTTGTAGACATGAGAAAAGAGAATGCAACAATGGATGTGTCCTGTCTAGTAGAAAGCTTCCCATTATGCATCCTGCCTAATTTATGAATGGAGTGCGGCTTGCCTTATGGATGAGCAATACCTATTACCTTCCTAAGTCCCTGTTTTCTTCTGAATTCTGGCCACTCTCCAGAATAGGCTCATGGTTTTGTGTCCAAGATATGCAACAACTCCAAGGTCTGTGACATGGCCATGTACAGGATAGCTGAAGGGAATGGCCAGCATTTCAGAAAACTCAGATATCAGTGTGACCAGGAAAGTCTCAGTGGATATACCCTGCTTTTGGCCTTTTGCTTACCTATTGTTCTGTTGCCCTGAATATCAGGAAGGTCTTTGCCTCAGGCCACCCCTTTGTGAAGCCTGAAGGAAACAGTTTTCAAATGGAAATGAATGGGCATCACTTGTGGCTCTTTCTTAGTTGCTTTGGAAAGGGATGTGTCTTAATTAGACTCTTGGCCTTGTATGTGGCTGTGACTTTGATTCTCAGCAGCTGATGGATCTAAAAATGATCCTATGTGTGCATCCAAAACCATAATTGCCAAAAGATCAGTCATTGTGGATGAAGTCTCTCGTCTTCCTCTGTTAGGTTCCTGACCTCCATCAAGTGAGAATAGGTATTCCTTGGGTCAAATGAGTTCTTCAAATCACTGCAGAGGTGCTTAGGTTTTCGTATGACTCCAAATCACATAAAGAATCTATACTTGAAAGTCAGTAGACCTCAAATTGGAGAAACAGAGCAGTATTAACGGGAGGCTTATTTGATCACTCCTGGTTCACAGAAAGGGTGTCCAGGCCAACATGACTTTAGGCAAATGGGGGGCAAGGGAGTTTATTTGGACACTGTCTTTGGGTGAGCCCTTCATGGAAACCTCCAGACAGAGGTTACGATGAGTGACTATATGGAAGAAGATGAGGACCATGTTTGAGTGTTTTGTTTTTAATTGTGGTCATTTGTGTGGTGGTTGTAAGAAATATCTTGGTCCACCTGGGCTTGAACTCTGTTGGGATTCCCCTTAGAGACTGCGTTCTGGAACTGAACTCAGAGAAGTATTGCCATGAATAGAAATACAAGCAGTTTAGAGGAGGCATGGTGTATATTTGGACTTGCCTTTTGCATGATACAGAGTAGGAGTTAAATCTAGTCAATTTTTTGTTGAAATAGTTCTCCATGTGTTTTTAAAGTTAAAAAATTGTGAATTCCTGTCTCCCTTTCTCTGTAGCCTATTCAGCACATATATTTTTATATGGATATATAGAATCATACCTGGTACCACACATACATTCTTGTGAGGTGGATGAGTTGGCAGATACAAATTGTGAGAAGAGATCACTCCTACTTTACCGTGTTGGAACTGAATATTCAACCAATGGGTGAGCTTGCTGGTTGAACAACATTATACATAAATCCATGTTCAGTAAAATGAATATTTTTGGATCTTTTTATGATATATATTTTATGAAAATTTTGATTGACATATATTTTGCTATTTTTTTTTTCTGTGTGTGTGTGTGTGTGTTTTGTGTCATTCGCCTGTTCTGTAAAACAACTTCAGAGAGAGAGGTTAAAAATTCATGCAAAGCTCTGATGGAGGTATCTAATATCTTAGTTTTGGTCTATTGCTTCTTCTAATTGGGTCATTTGTTGTGTCCCATGGACGAGGGCAGTGGTTCCTGTGCCCACCCCTGAAGCAACTCCTATTCCGAATAGGATGGCTAAAGTGAGGGATATATGTTCCCAGTGGAAACGGGTTGTATGCCCCTCTATTTCATTTCATCATGACAGAGCACTCTGGGAAACATCTGCACCATTACACAATTAATCACATCTGTTGACAATTTCTTTAAAACATAAACAATGTTTAATTATATACAATTATGCTGTTGTAGGGACGGACAAGGCAAGGCACCTAAGATAGCAACGAAGACAGGGAAACCATCCTATTTGGTTGCAACCAGATTCAGAGGGCATTGCTTCTGTTGTAATCAATTATTCTCCTGAAACTCAAGTTTAGGTAGTTTCAGAATTTTGTATCCAACATGTAAGGGAAGGCGCTCAGAAGTTCACAGTCTTCAGAAGTTCAAAAAAGCCGTTGTTGTTTCTGTTTTTACCTCAGTTCTGGGCAAGTTAACTTTTCAAGGACACCTGGGAGGGAAAGAGCTTTTGCCTACCTTTCTTATTTTTCGCCCCTGACAGCTGTTACCATGGAGCCCTGATGGTAACTTCTTTATCTTAGAAATATAGCCATCTCTGTAAAGCCCCAGCTCATGGCCAGAGGCCTTGTTCATATATTTTGTGGAAAACAAATAATGGGGTGTCTAGCATAGAAGTGCTTATTTTTTTAGCCAGTGGCCAAGTAGAACAAGGCAACACTAAAAGAGGAAGCTTATCTACATTGAACTCTTTTATAGGGACTCTTTTGCTGAAAGTCCTAAAGTCAGCCATGGTGAATACTTCTGTAGAAAGTCAGTTAAGAATTTTCTGTAGGCCTGGTACAGAAGGGGAAGACAGGGAAGGTGGGGCTGACAGCAGCTCCGAGGATCTGAGAATAAGGAAGGAGAGATGTAAAAGAATAATGGGAAAGGGGTTTGGGATTTTCCTAGCAACAAAAACTTGAGCTGTAGAACAGGTAGAGCAGAGGGGAAGACAAGAGTGAGTATCCCAAAATGCATGTGAGGGACTTTAAATTTTTAGTAAACTGTTTTCAGTGATGACAAAGCAACTTTAAAGGCCATTTTCATTACATCTTTGATAGGAGTCTGAGGGCTCTCCTCAGCTAGTTTCAGCTTTGTGTTAGCTGGTAAGAGGACCTGGTCGGACCCGGGGCAGGCACGGACAGGAGAAGAGAGGAGTGAGTCGGTGGATGGGAACCTGAGTACCTGCTACTTCAGCAAGATGGCGATGGTCTGAGAACCAGCAGAGATTTGGGTTTTTGATCTAATAATTGGAGGGGAGAAATCAGGTTACTGAGATGAGAGTTACAGCAGAGACTCTGGAGCACAAGGCTGAAGGTGAGGATTGATTGGATAAGCATAGTTCAGGATATGAGTGAAGGATGGAAAAGGCCTGCCAATAGGGGAATCTCCTTTCACCCTTTTGAGCACTTGCAGAAGCTAAAAAGGTCACACAGGGCTGGGGATGTGGCTCAATTGTAGCACGCTCGCTTGGCATGCTTGCGGCCCGGGTTTGATCCTCAGCACCACATACAAACAAAGATGTCGTGTCCAGCAAAAAAATAAAAAATAAATATTAAAAATTCTCTCTGTCTCTCTCTCTCTCTCTCTCACCTCTCTCTTTAAAAAAAATGGTCACGCAGAATTTGAGGATCAAGAGACCCCTCTGGGGGCCATCGGTTTTGGTTATCTAATTGGTAATATGGCCAATGCTGTGTACTGAATTTGATGAGGAGTTTGTGTTCCATCAGGCAGCCCCTGTATGCTCACATCCCCATGATGTACAGCAAAACTCTGCCAGGCATTCTGGGATTACTAAAAAGGAGTGATGGATTTTTCCTTTCCCCAGGTCCATGATCCTCTTAGTTATACAAGTCCGATATTTACTGCCATTAGCCCCTTGAACTAGAGACCTTTTATTTGATAGAGGGCCCAATGGGGGCTTAAGGGCTGAGTTTATTGCCCCTGTATCCACTTCAAAGTTTACTGGTGTCTCCTCTACTTCAAAAGATACGCTGAGCTCAGGGAGGGGATCTGAGCCCCGACTTTCGTAGTCATGCTGAAGAGTCAGAATGGCTGGCTGGCGTGGCTGCCTCTTTCTAGGGCACTCTTGAACCCAGTGTCCTCTTTCTTTACAGTAGGCACATTGATCTGAGGTCAGGGGTGGCCTCTGGCGTGGGACCAGGTATCCCTTCCTGTCTCCCTGTTTCTTAATTTCTGGCCTTTTTGTTATTGTGACCGGGACCTTAGTCAACTCCTTAGTCTGTCTTTTGTTTCTTTTATCCTCCTTTTGCTCCCTTCTCTTCCTCAGTTTCTCTCTTATAGTATACTTTCTCGGCTTCTCTGACTAAATCTCTCAAAGCCATATCTTGTAATCCATCTAAGCATTGTAACTTTCTTTAAATATCCAAGGCAGCATGCCCAATAGAGGCCATTGTGACAGATGATTTTTGATCCTCGGCATGAGGATCGAAAGGAGTATATCTCCTATATGCCTCCGTAATTCTCACTAGAAACATAGAGGAAGATTCATCAGGCCCGCAGGCGTGGTACCCACGTCACCCCAAATGGAGTAGGGAAAGAGCAGTGCCACTGCCTGCGCCCGGATCAGGCCCAGCCACCAGCTGGTGTGGTAGTCACGTCACCCAAATTGTAGTAGGGGCCAAGCAGGCCACCCCCCACGCCCGCCACAAAAGCAGACCTGTGACTGACCTTCGGAACAGGCCCAGCGGCCTGCCACCATGGAACACATGACACCCCAATTGGAGTAGTGGCAGAGCAGAGCTTTCTCCCGCGCCCAGTACAAGCACAATGGTCCACCGGCGTGGTAGTCACGTCAACCCAATTGGAGTAGGGGCAGAACAGAGTCTTTGCCCGCACCCGGAACAGGCCCAGCGATCTGCCAGCATGGTAGTCACGACACCCCAATTGCAGTAGGGCCAAAGCAGAGCCACCACCCGCTCCCGCAAGGTAGGCAGACCTGCAACTGACCGGCGGAACAGGACTAGCTGCCTGCAAGCACAGCAGACACATCAACCCATTTGGTTCTTTAAAAAAATAAAAAAAAATCTACAGACCCTTAGCCATGCTAACGAAGACAAAAAGAGAGAGAGAACTCAAATTACTAGCATACAGGATGAAAAAGACAATATCATAACAGATATTTCAGATATACAGAAGATAATCCGAAATTATTTTGAATCTTTGTACTCTAATAAAATAGAAGACAGTGAAGGCATCGATAAATTTCTTAAGTCATATGATCTGCCCAGATTGAGTCAGGAGGATATAGACAACCTAAACAGACCAATATCAATTGAGGAAATAGAAAAAACCATCAAAACACTACCAAGTAAGAAAAGCCCAGGACCTGATGGGTATACAGCAGAGTTTTACAAAACCTTTAAAGGGGAAATAATACCAATACTTTTCAAGCTATTTCAGGAAATTGAAAAAGAGGGAGAACTTCCAAATTCATTCTATGAGGTCAACATCACTCTGATTCCTACACCAGACAAAGACACTTCAAAGAATGAAAACTACAGACCAATATCTCTAATGAGCCTAGAGGAAAAATCCTCAATTAAATTCTGGCAAATCAGATACAAAAGCATATCAAAAAAATTGTGCACCATGATCAAGTAGGATTCATCCGTGGGATGCAAGGCTGGTTCAATATACAGAAATCAATAAATGTTATTCATCACATCAATAGACTTAAAAATAAGAACCATATGATCATCTCGATAGATGCAGAAAAAGCATTCGACAAAGTACAGCATCCCTTTATGTTCAAAATTCTAGAAAAACTAGGGATAACAGGAACATACCTCAATATTGTAAAAGCAATCTATGCTAAGTCTCAGGCTAGCATACTTCTGAATGGAGAAAAATTGAAGGCATTCCCCCTAAAATCTGGAACAAGACAGGAATGCCCTCTTTCACCACTTCTGTTCAACATAGTTCTCGAAACACTGGCCAGAGCAATTAGAGAGATGAAAGAAATTAAAGGCATATAAATAGGAAAAGAAGAACTTAAATTATCACTATTGCAGATGACATGATTCAATTCCTAGCAGACCCAAAAGGGTCTACAAAGAAACTAATAGAGCAAATAAATGAATTCAGCAAAGTGGCAGGATATAAAATCAACACTCATAAATCAAAGACATTCCTGAATATCAGTGACAAATCCTCTGAAACGGAAATGAGGACAACCACTCCATTCACAATATACTAAAAAAAAAAAATAATTGGGAATCAACCTAACAAAAGATGTGCAAGTTTTATACAAGGAAAACTACAGAAACCTAAAGAGAAAAATAGAGGAAGATATTAGAAGATGTAAAAATGTACCCTGTTCATAGATAGACAGAACTAACATCATCAAAATGGCGATATTACTAAAAGTTCTCTATAGGTTTAATGCAATGCCAATCAAAACTCAACGGCATTTCTTGTAGAAATAGAGAAAGCAATCATGAAATTCATATCGAAAAATAAAAGACCCAGAATAGCAAAAACAACACTAAGCAGGAAGTGTGAATCAGTCGGTATAGCGATACCAGACTTCAAACTATACTGCAGAACAATAGTAACAAAAATAGCATGGTACTGGTACCAAAACAGGTGGGTGGACCAATGGTACAGAATAAAGGACACAGAAACCAATCCAAAAAATACAACTATCTTACATTTGATAAAGGGGCTAAAAGCATGCAATGGATGAATGATAGCATCTTCAACAAATGGTGCTGGGAAACCTGGAAATCCATATGTAACAAAAAGAAACTGAATCCCTTTCTCTCGCCATGCACAAAAGTTAACTCAAAATGGATCAAGGAGCTTGATATCAAATCAGAGACATGGTGTCTGATAGAAGACAAAGTTGGCTACGATCTACATACTGTGGGGTCGCCTCCAAATTCCTCAATAGGACACCCATAGCACAAGCGTTAATAACTAGAATCAACACATGGGACTTACTCAAACTAAAAAGGTTTCTTCTCAGCAAAAGAAACAGTAAGAGAGGAAAATAGGGAGCCCACATCCTGGGAACAAATCTTTCCTCCTAACACTTCAGATAGAGCACTAATATCCAGAGTATACAAAGAACTCAAAAAATTAGTCAATAAGATAACAAATAACCCAAACAACAAATGGGCCAAGAACCTGAACAGACACTTCTCAGAGGAGGACATACAATCAATCAACAAGTACATGAAAAAATGGTCACCATCTCCAGCAGTCAGAGAAATGTGAATCAAAACCACCCTAAGATACCATCTCACTCCAGTAAGATTGGCAGCCATTATGAAGTCAAACAATAACAAGTGCTGGCGAGGATCTGGGGAAACAGGTACACTTGTATATTTCTGGTGGGACTGCAAATTGGTGCAGGCAAATGGGAAAGCAGTATGGAGATTTCTTGGAAAGCTGGGAACGGAACCACCGTTTGACCCAGTTATTCCCCTTCTCGGTGTAAAACCTAAAGACCTAAAAAGAGCATGCTACAGGGACACTGCTACATCGATGTTCATAGCAGCACAATTCACAATAGCAAGACTGTGGAACCAACCTAGATGCCCTTCAATAGAAGAATGAATGAAAAAAATGTGGCATTTATACACAATGGAGTATTACTCGGCATTAAAAAATGACAGAATCATAGAATTTGCAGGGAAATGGATGGCATTAGAACAGATTATGCTAAGTGAAGCTAGCCAATCCCTAAAAAACAAATGCCAAATGTCTTCTTTGATATAAGGAGAGTAACTAAGAACAGAGTAGGGACGAGGAGCATGAGAAGAAGATTAACATTAAACAGGGATGAGAGGTGGAAGGGAAAGGGAGAGAGAAGGGAAACTGCATGAAAATGGAAGGAGAACCTCAGGGTTATACAAAATTACATACAAGAGGAAGTGAGGGGAAAGGGAAAAATAATACAAGGGGGAGAAATTTATTACTGTATAGGGGGTAGAGAGAGAAGAGGGGAGGAGACTGGAGGGGAGGGGGGATAGTAGAGGATAGGAAAGGCAGCAGAATACAACAGACACTAGTATGGCAATATATGAATCAATGGATGTGTAACTGATGTGATTCTGCAATCTGTATACGGGGCAAAAATGGGAGTTCATAACCCACATAAATCAAAGTGTGAAATATTATTTATCAAGAACTATGTAATGTTTTGAACAACCATATATAAAAATTAAAAAAAAGAGATAACTAAATTCGGTGAATAATGCACGAGAATCCTAATATTTCTACAGTTTAAAATCAATGCCAGTAGATTCCTATGGGACATGATGTGTATTTTGACGTTCATTTTTATTCAACAATGGTACATTACTATTTCATGAGTTTATGCACATCATAGGATATATATTTCATCCACAAATTAGCAAATTTATAGGCATTTGTTTGAATTTCAATCGCTTCCTGCTTTACAATATATGCATTCCTCCAGGTTTCCTGACTGGTCTTTTCATGAGACTTCTTTCCAAACATATTATTTTCGATTTCCATAATCACTTTTGAAGCAAAACTCACACACTGTTCATGATAAACCAAAACACTAATATTACCATTAGATGTATAATTGGTGGGAATGAATGATTGTATATCAATATAAGATTTCCTGTAATTTTCCAGATATCAGTTCAATCCATTATTTAATGTTGGAACAAGTTATATTATTTATTCACAGTATTGTCTATTCATGCTTTATGTCTATATTCATAGACACAGGGTGCACCTCTTTGTACCCCCAATACTAATTTTACGTCTTCAATATATTGTTTCCAGAAATGGTGGACGAAATACTCATGTCACCTGATCTACATATACATTTTTTCACAGTAATATTCTGGACAAATAATGTAATGGTCACGGTTATGATTGCACGAAGGACTAAATGAAAAGTGAACATGGATTACTAAAAACATCTATGTCCAGGTTGCCTAATGCTCTTAACTGTCAATCCTATTGGTGACTACATATTTTTTTCTTCCAAAGATTATGTATTCAAACTCAACCCTGTTGAAAATGTCTAATCCTATCACTCACTTTATACTTTGCCTGATTTCATAATGTCTCTATTGATATCTGCTTTTCTACATTTTTTCCCAGCTCATCATAGTGACTGACTCTTCATATGTGCTGACATTTACATTCACTCTCTAACCGAAACCCTATTGTTAAAGAACTTTTGTCCAAATCAAATACTCACTCTTCTTCCTAAACCTACCGACTAGCTTCATAATCTTACTGACTATCCCTTTTTGACTGGATGTTCTCTTCTACATTCAATCATCCAAGGTACAAAGTCCTATGCCATTGTGTATTGAATTAACTGAGACATCTTTGCAGAACATAATTCAAAGCTAATTATCCCAATCAAGGGCTCAATGCCCTTCTGGGCTTCAAATCATACCTAGATTTCTGTTCTCATACTTATATTTAACCTCCATATTCTTGTAAATATCGAAGGTCCCCAACACTATTATTCATCACACAGAATGATTCCTAACACAAATCGAACCTGTTATTAACCCGAAACATACACTGTTCCCTCAATCTCATTTTACAGAAGAGCAGGGACAGAGTTGTTCTTACAATACAGGAAAGAAGGGGACAGTCCACCTGCTGAGAACCTCAAAGGCCCATGCAGAAATGATACCTGGACAAGTTGTAGGCAGGTATAAAGGACCTGAGTGAGCAAAACTCATCTTCCATGGCAAAACACCTGGTCAGGATGAAGGGATGTGTCTTAATCAGCCTCTCTCTTCTTATTGTAGAGAAGACTGACAAAACCAGACCTGTGTGTAGAGCTGTTCCTGGGTGCCTATCGTTGATATTTCATTCTAACTTGTGAAAGTGTCACAGGAAGTAGGGGCCAGCTCCATCTCATGGGACCCTTGGAAGCAACTGTTAGGGAAAAGTGGTTGCCAAGGCAGTGACCTCATTCAGTTCCAAAGGAAGTGACATACCTCATTATTTGGTGATGGAACTCTCTGAACTTGGTATCCAAGAAGCCAGGCACCCAGAGGCAGTCCCAGTTCCAGTCCCAGTGGACTCACTTGTTTGGATTTTCCAAGGACAAAATCAATCTTTCTTGGTACCTACTGATGTGAGGATGGCAAATGCCAGAAGACCTCTGAAGAGGGACCTTTCCTGAGAAAGCAGGTAGTGGCTCACCACTTTTTCCTGACAACTTCACAGAGTTGGCCATGGAAACCAGATCTGAAAGAGGACAGGCCATTTTGGGAGAACATAGTATGGCTCACCAGTCATAGGACACTCCTTCTAATCACAGACATACTTGGGGGAAGGAGCTGCCTTTGTGGGAGTGGGTATGGGTTTGTGGTTCTGTCTCATGTTCTGAGAATAGGTAGGAAAGGCGTTTTTTTTTGTTGTTTTTTTTTGTTTGTGGTTTTCAGTGGACTGTTCTAGTAATTCGTTTGACAAGGCAAGTATTTCCATGTCTGTGTATTCGACTGTGTCCGTTGTTGTAAACATTAGAAAAGAAAATGCATTAATGAATGTGTCCTTTAAAGTATAAATATTCCCAAAATTCATCCTGCCCAATATATGAATGAACTGCAGCTTGTCTTATCGAAGGGAAACACCTGCTATCTTCCCAAGTTAATGTTTTCTTCCTGTATTCTGGCCAGTCTCCAGAATAGGCTCATGGTTTTGTGTCCACGATATGTACCACCTCCAAGCTCTGTGACATGGTCATGTACTGGATAGCTGAAAAGAATGGCGAGCATCTCAGAAAACTCAGATATCAGTGTGACCAGGAAACTCTCAGTGGAGAGACCCTGCTTTGGACCTTTTGCTTAAGTACTGTTTTGTAACACTGAATATCTGGAAGGTCTTTGCTTCAGGGCACCCCGTTGTGAAGCCTGAAGAATATAGTTTTGAAATGGAAATGAATGGGCATCACCTGTGGCTCTTTGCTTAATTGCTTTGGAAATGGATGTGGCTGAATTAGCCTCTTGGCCTTCTTTGTGGCTGTGATTTAGATTCTCAGCACATGATGGATATAAAGAATGATCCCATGTGTGCGTCCAAAACTATAATGGCAAAAAATCAGTCATTGTGGATGAAGTCTCTCGTCTTCCTCTGTTAGGTTCCTGACCTCCATCAAGTGTGAATAGGGATTCTTTAGGTCAAATGAGTTCTTCAAAGCCCTGATGAGGTGCTTGGGTTTTCGCATGACTCCATATCACATATAGAATCTATACCTGAAAGTCAGTAGGCCTCAAATTGTAGAAACAGAGCAGTATTAACGGCAGGCTTATTTGATCACTTCTGGTTCACAGGAGGGCTGTCAAGGCCACCCTGACTTTAGGCAAATGAGGGGCAAGCGAGCTTTTTTTGGACACAGTCTTGGGCTGTGCCCCTGATGGAAAACTCCAGCCAGAGGTTACGATGAGTGACTATATGGAAGAAGATGAGGGCCATGTGGGAATGTTTTGGTTTTAATTTTGGCCATTTGTTTGGCGGTTGGAAGAAGTGACTGGGTCCACTTGGGCTTGAACTTTGGTGTGATTCCCCTTAGAGACTGAGTTGTGAATCTGAACTCAGAGAAGTATTGCCATGAATTTTGTTTGGATTTTAGGAGGCCACGCATGTGAGTCGCCCTTGTAAACTGAGATCTAGGGCCAGGGTGGCTTTCCACAGAGCACTGGGAATCTCTGCCAGGATATCACCTGATTTTATTCTCAAAGACATGGCAGCCATATTTGAGAGTCGAAAAATACATAGGCCTCACATTGTAGACTTTAATGGGCCTGGCATCATGTGACCATTTTGGCACTCTTTCAGAAGCCTTGCCTGTGAGAGTTCTCCAGAGCTTTTATTGAATTGAGCTTCCTCAACATTTAATGGTTACTGAATGAATTGAAAGCCACAGTGCCTCCAACTTCATCCTTGAAAAATGGCTAGATCAATACCATGAAAATTTTGAAATTCCCATGACCAGGTGGCACTGGAGAACCTTTGGATGTCCTATTGCTGATCAAGAGTATACCAGACAGTGCCTTGATTGACTGGGTTTCATGAAAATGGTGTAGTACAGAGATGCCAGTAAGTTAGAGCCTGCTGAGTAGTGGGCCTAGAGCAGTTTTGGGCAGGTGTGTGATAAATCACCAGTGGTAGGGTCATGAGGATCTACCATTGTATTCCAAATGGCATGTTACTTACATGGTGCAGCCAGCAGACCCTTATATGTAAAGGCATCTTGTTATATGGAGAGGTTTCAGGGCATTGTTCAGAATTAGGTTGATATGGACAAGGGGGCAATGGGGCAAGCTATGAGGGATAGAAGCCTGGTTGGTGCATTCTCCTGCATACCCTGGCACACCACACGTGACAGAACTCCCTCCAGCATTGTGTCACAGTTTAGCTCCTTGTATGTCATGAAGCAAATACCAAACTCCGAGTGCAGTAGCAAAAACACGACAAAAAGTGGACCAGGACCAAATGGCTTCACAGTCCACATGGGGAGAAACTTAGTCCCCAGTGGTCACAGTTTACCTACAAAGAGATAATGCAGCACTGCTGCTCATCTTTATTGGAATATAAGAAGCCATGTCCTCCAGGTCACATAAATGCAGACCCAGCTTTGATGGTCTCACGCAAAGATGTCAAATCTCCTGACAACAACATATTTTTCAAGTGCCCAACCTCACAGAAAGTTTCTCAAAAAGTTTTTAGGCCAGAAGAGCTCCATGTTTGTGGAGTGTTAACCCAGTCCCTTACTTTTGGAAACTCCTCTACCACCTCCAAGATTGTGAACTCCTGAGCATTTCCATTCCAGATATGTATTCACTGATTTTCTAACTCTTCTCCTCCAATTGTGTCTTAATTGGGGCAAAGGTATTGACAAGGCACTGCTCTGGATGAGAGTGGAAGGATATTTATGCAGCACATATTTGCATACACATTGGATTCATTTTTCAATTTTCCTATTGAAATAGTGAATCCCTGACACTAACCAGAACCTATTAGGCTCAGACTACTCAACCTAATAAAAAGGAGAAAAATAACCCAAACAAATATAAATACAAGCAGTTCAGAGGAGGCATGTTGTATATTTGGACTTGCCTTTTGCATTATATAAGGTAGGAGTTATAAATCTAGTCAATTTTTAATTGAAATAGTTCTTCATGTGTTTTTAAAGTTAACAGATATGTGAATTCTTGTTCCCAATTCTCTGTAGCCATTTCACCCATGTATATTTATATACATATATAGAATCCTACCAGGTATCACATGTACATTTTTGGGAGGTGGCTGACTTGGCAGATACAAATTGTGAGAAGAGTTCACTCCTCTTAAACGCTGTTGGAACTGAAAATTCAACCTACAAGCTTCCTAGTAGAACAACATTATACATAAGCTCATGTTCAGTAAAATAAATATTTTTGCATCTGGGGATGATATATATTTAATGATGAATTTTGTTTGGCATATATATTGCTACTTTTTAATGTCTATTTGTGGTTTTTTTGTATATATACATACACTCTGTAGATTTTTCAAAATATGAAATATGTGTCTTATATACACTCTCTTAATTCATTCATGTTCATGTACTTGGATTTATAATCAACTTTTCACAAGATTATTCTCAGACATATTCATTTAACTGAAATACATGTTTGTTTCCTAGTACTGAAAACTAACTTCAGTGAATGGTGCATACAAATCCTAACAATTCTACAGTAACTAACCCAGTCTAACATCAATGCAAGTAGATTCCTATGGCACATGATATGTAATTTGACGTTCATTTGTATTCAACACTGGTACATTACTATTTCTTCAGGGTTTGCACATCATAGGATATACATTTCATCCACAAGTTCACAAATTTATAGGCATTTGTTTCAACTTTAATCACTTCTTGCTTCAGAACACATGTATTGTCAGGGTTTCTTGACTGGTCTTTTCATGAGAATTCTTTCCAAACACATTATTTTCAATTTCCATAATCACTATTGAAGCAAAACTCACACACTCTTCATGATAAACCAAAACACTAATATTACCATTTGATGTATAATTGGTTGGAATGAATGATTGTATATCAATATAAGATTTCCTGTAATTTTTCAGATATCAGTTCAATACATAATTTAAATTTGGAACAACTAATATTATTTATTCACATTATGGTCTATTCATGCTTTATCTCTATATTCATAGACACAGGGTACACCTCTTTGTACCCCCAAAACTAATTTTATGTCTTCAATATATTGCTCCCAGAAAAGGTGGTAGAAATACTCATGTCACCTGATCTACATAAACATTTTATCACAGTAATATTCGGAACTAAAAATGTGAAGGTCACACTTAAGACTCTACCAAAGCCAAAAGGGAAAATGTACATGGATTACTAAAACATCCATGTCCAGGTTGCCTAATGCTCTCAAATGTCAATCCTATTGGTGACGACATATTTGTTTCTTCATAAGATTATATATTGAAACTCAACCTTGTAGAAAATGTCTAATCCTATCACTCATTTTATACTTTGCATGATTTCATAATGTCTCTATTGATATCTGCTTTTCTACATATTTTCCCAAGCTCATCATAGTGACTCACTCTTCATATGTGCTGACATTAACATTCACCCTCTAACCAAAACCCTATTAGGAAAGAACTTTTGATCCAAATCCTATACTCACTCTTCTTCCTAAACCTACCGACTATCTTCTTAATCCTACCTACTATCCCTTTTTGACTGGATGTTCTCTTCTACATTCAATCATCTAAGGTACAAGGTCCTATGCCATTTATTATTGAATTATCTGAGACATCTTTGCAGAATATAATTAAAAGCTAAGTATCCCAGTCAAGGGCCGAATGATTTCTGGCCTTCAAATCTTACTTAGATTTCTGTTTTTGTACATTTATTTCAACTCTATATTCTTATAAATATCGTAGGTACCCAATACCATTATTCATCGCACAGAATGATTCCTAACTGAAATCGAACCTGTTATTAACCCGAAACATACACTGTTCCCTCAATCTCATTTTACAGAAGAGCAGGGAAAGAGTTGTTCTTACAATACAGGAAATTAGGGTACCTTCCACCTGCGAGAACCTCAAAGGTCCATTCAGAAATGATACCTGGAGAAGATTTAGGCAGGTATAAAGGACCTGAGAGAGCAAAAGTCATCTTCCATGGCAAACAACCTGGTCAGGATGAAGGGATGTGTCTGAATCAGCCTCTCTCTTCTTATTGTAGAGAAGATGGACAAAACCAGGTCTGGGTGAAGAGCTGTTCCCAGGTTCCTCTGGTTGATATGCCATTCTAACTAGTGAAAGTGTCACAAGAAGTAGAGGCCGGCTCCATCTCATGGGACCCTTGGAAGCAACTTTTAGGACAAAGTGTTTGCCAAGGCAGTGACCTCATTCAGTTCCAAAGAAAGTGACATACCTCATTTCCTTGGTGATGGAACTCTCTGAAATTGGTATCCAAGAAGTCAGGCACCCAGAAGCAGTCCCAGTCCCAGTATCAGTGGGCTCACTTGGTTGGATTTAACAAGGACAGAGTCAGTCTTTTTTGGTACCTACTGATGTGAGGAAGGACAAATGTAGGAGAGCTCTGAAGAGGGACCTTTCATGAGAAAGCAGGTAGTGGCTCACCACTTTTTCCTGACACCTTCACAGAGTTGGCAAAGGAAACCAGATCTGATAGAGGACAGGCCATTTTGGGAGAAGATAGTATGGCCCACAAGTCAGAGAACACTTTGGATAGTCACAGACCTACTTGAGGGAAGGAGGTGCCTTTGTGGGAGTGGGTGTGTGTTTGTGGTTCTGTCTCATGTTCTGAGAATAGGTAGGAAAGTCGGTTTTTTCGTTTGCAGTGGACTATTTCTAGTAAGTCGTTTGACCAGACTAGTGTTCCTATGTCTGTGTATTTCACTGTGTCCGTTGTTGTAGACATTTGAAAAGATAATTCATTAATATATGTCTAGTCTAGTATAAATCTTCCCATAATTCATCCTGGCCAATTAATGAATGGAATGCAACCTGTCTTATCCATGGGCAACACCTGCTATCTACCTAAGTTCCTGTTTTCTTCCTGAATTCTGGCCATTCTCCAGAATTGGCTCATGGTTTTGTTTCCAAGATATGTACCACCTCCAAGCCCTGTGACATGGCCATGTACTGGATAGCTTAAGAGAATGGCGAGATTCTCAGAAAACTCAGATACCAGTGTGACCAGGAAAGTCTCAGTGGAGAGACCCTACTTTGGATCTTTTGCTTAACTATTGTTCTGTTGCCCTGAATGTCAAATATCAGTGTGACCAGGAAAGTCTCAGAGGAGAGACCCTACTTTGGATCTTTTGCTTAACTATTTTTCTGTTGCCCTGAATGTCTGGAAGGCCTTTGCCTCAGGCCACCCCTCTGTGAAGCCTGAGGAAAACAGTTTTGAAATGGAAATGAATGGGCATCATCTGTGGCTCTTTGCTTAATTGCTTTGGTAAGGGATGTGGCTGAATTAGCCTTTTGGTCTTATGTGTGGCTGTGACTTAGATTCTCAGCTCCTGATGGATCTAAAGAATGATCGCTTGTGTCCATCCAAAACCATAATTGCAAAAAGATCAGTCATTGTGGATGAAGTCACTTGCCTTCCTCTGTTAGGTTCATGACCTCCATGAAGTGAGAATAGGGATTCTTTGGATGAAATGAGTTCTTCCAAGCCCTGCAGTGGTGCTTGGGTTTTCACATGACTCCAAATGAAATAAAGAATCTATATCTGAAAATCAGTAGGGCTCAAATTGGAGAAACAGAGCAGTATTAAAGGCATGCTTATTTTGTCACTCCTGGTTCACAGGAAGGGTGTCCAGGCCACCCTGACTTTAGGCAAATGAGGGGCAAGCGAGCTTATTTTGGAAACTGTCTTTGGCTGCGCCCCTCATAGAAACCTTCAGCCAGAGGTGAGGATGAGTCTCTACATGGAAGAGGATTAGTGTCATGTGGAGGTGTTTTGGTTATAATTTTGGTCATTTGTGTGTCGGTTGGAAAAAATGACTGTGTCCACCTGGGCTTGAACTCTGGTGTGATTCCCCTTAGAGATTGAGTTGTGGAACTAAAGTCAGAGAAATATTGCCATGAATTTTGTTGGAATTTTAGTAGGCCATGCATGAGAGTCGCCATTGGAAACTGAGATCTAGGCCCAGGGTGGCTTTCCACAGAGCACTGGGAATCTCCGCCAGGATATAACATGATTTTATTATTAAAGACTTGGCAGGCTGAGTTGAGAGTCAAAACACACATGGGCCTCACCTTGTAGACCTCAATGGGCCTGGCTTTATGTGGCCTCTTTGGGCACTCTTTCAGAAGCCTTGCCTGTGAGAGTTCTTTAGAGCTTTCATTGAAATGAGCTTCCTCACCATTTAATGATTCCTGAATGAATTGAAACCCACAGTGACTCCAACTTCATCTTTGAAAAATGGTTAGATAAATACCATGAAATTTTTGAAATTCCCATGACCAGGTGGCACTGGAAAACTTTTGGATGTCTTGTTGCTGATCATGAGTATACCAGACAGAACCTTGATTTACTGGGTTTCATGAAAATGGTTTAGAACAGAGATGCCAGTAAGTTGGATCCTGCTGAGTAGTGGCCCAGAGCAGTGGTGTGCAGGTGTTTGATAAAACATCAGTGGTAGGGCCATGAGGATCTACAATTGGATTCCAAATGCTTGTGACTGACATGGTGTAGCCAGCAGACCCTTATATGTCAAGGAATCTTGTTATATGGAGAGGTTTCAGGGCAATGTTCTGAATCATGTTGCTATTGTCAAGGGGGCAAGCTACGTGGGATAAAATACTGTTTGGTGCATTCTCCTCCAGACCCTTCCCCCCACACCTGACAGAACTCCTCCAGTACTGTGTCCCATTTGAACTCGTATTTTGTGAAGCAAATACCAAATTCCCAGAGCAGCAGCAAAAACACCACGAAAATTAGAGGATGGCCAAATGGCTTCACAGTACACACGAAGAGACAATTAGCCCTCAGAGGCCACAGTTTACCTACAAAGAGAGAATTCAGCACTGTTGCCTCATTTCATTGGAAAGTAAGTAACCATGTCATCCAGATCACATAGATGCAGACCCAGCTTTGATGGTCTCACTACAAAGTAAGCTAAAGCTCCTGACAACAGCATATATTTCAAGTGCTCAACCTCAGAGGCAGATCCTCAAAAATCTTTAGGCCAGCAGAGCTCGAGGTTTGTGGAGTGTTTACCCTGTCCATTACTTTTAGAAACTCCTCTACCAACTCCAATGATGTGAAATCGGGAGCATTTTCCAATCCAGATAGGTATTCACAAATTTTTTAACTCCTCTCCTCTAATTGTGTTTTTCTTGAGGCGAAGGTAATGTCAAGGCATTGTTCGGGATGAGAGTGGAAAGATTTTTCTGTAGCATATGTTTGCATACACATTGGATTCAATTTCCTGTTTTCCATTCAAAATACTGAATCCCTGACACTAACCCATACCCTACCAGACTCTGACTACTAATCCTAATATGATGGAGAAAAATAACCCAAACAGAATAGAAATACAAGTAGTTCAGAGGAGGCACGGTGTATAGTTGGACTTCCCTTCTGCATGATACAGAGTAGGAGTTATAAATCTAGTCAATTGTTTGTTGAAATAGTTCTCCATGTATTTTTAAAGTTAACAAACATGTGAATTCCTGTCTCCCTTTCTCTGTAGCCTATTCAGCATGTGTATTTTAATATGGACATATACAATCCTACCTGGTACCACACGTTTGTTCTTGTGATTTGGCTTACTTGGCAGATACAAATTGTGAGACGAGATCACTCCTACTAAACCCTGTTGGTACTGAATATTGAAACAATGGGTGAGCTTCCTAGTTGAACAACATTATACATAAATCCATGTTCAGTAAAATGAATATTTTTGGATCTGTGGATGATATATATTTTATGATGAATTTTGATTGACATATATTGCTACTTTTTTTGTCTGTGTGTACTCTCCAGATTTTTCTAAATATGAAATATATGTGTCTTATGTACACTCCCTAAATTCATTCATGTTCATGTATGTGGATTTATAATCAACTATTCACAAGATTATTCTCAGAAATATTCATCCACCTGAAATTTGCCTAATGCTCTCAAATGTCAATCCTATTGGTGACTACATATTTGTTTCTTCCTAAATTATGTATTCAAACTCAACCCTGTTCAAAATGTCTAATCCTATCACTCACTTTATACTTTGCCTTATTTTGTAATGTCTCTATTTATATCTGC
The DNA here is from genome assembly GCF_048772815.1 of Callospermophilus lateralis. NCBI lineage: Eukaryota > Metazoa > Chordata > Mammalia > Rodentia > Sciuridae > Callospermophilus > Callospermophilus lateralis. Next base: position 1,344,437 of record NW_027515613.1, read on the forward strand.
TTTACTTCATGTTTTCCCCAGTTCATCATTGTGACTGACTCTTCACCTGTGCTGACTTTAACAATCACTCTGTAACCGAAACCCTGTAGCTAACGAACTTTTGTTCCAAATCCTATACTCACACTTCTTCCTAAATGTACTATCTTCCTATTTCTATCAACAATCCCTTTTTGACTGGATGTTCTCTTCTACTTTCAATCATTATAGTAAATGTCGGGCGAGCTTCGCAGGAGGAAACCAGGAAACAGACTATCTCATGCAACAGCAAAGGGTTTATTGAGTGTCCATCATGCTGGTGCTCAGAGCTCACTTGAATAGAGCAGATAGCCCTGAGAATAGCTTAAGTAGAGCTTATATACTTTACCTGGAGAGGGCAGGGAGGGAAGTTTATTGATGGATCAAGGCGAGTGGGCGATTTGCGTGCAACTGCGTGAGGGAGCACATTCTGCAGTTGGGCAGTTGGGGACAGCACATACTGGGAACAAGATTTGCAAGCATTTCTCAAGATTTCAACAGTGTTTTGTTAAGCATACAGAAAAACAGGAAGTGACAAGTACCTATTTTATTAACCTTTTATTCCCCACTTCTTCTTCTGGCTACTTTTAATCATAAAAATGATCATTGGGGGGTGTCACATTCTATGTATACTAGTGGGGTATTACCATAAGTTTAACTCGTCCAATTTGAGCCTGGAGAAAAGAAATTACACGGTTGAGAAAACAGGGTTTAATAGTTAGCAATAATATGAGGATTATTATTGGACCGGCCAGGGTTGATAAAAACGTAGTTAACCAGGAAGACTGTGTGAACCAAGACTCAAACCACCTTTTTTGGGCCTCTCTGTATCTTTGATGCTTTTCAAGGAATCTTTTTAATTTACTCTTAGATTTTATTACAACTCCAGTATGCTCGGCATACAAACAACTTTCTTCTCTCAATGCAGCACAGAGGCCCCTTCTCTCATGACAAGGAGGTCCAACCCTCGAGTGGTCTGAAAAACAACTTCAGAGAGAGAGGTAAAAGACTCATGCAAAGCTCTGATGGAGGTTTCTAATATCTTAGTTTTGGTCTATTGCTGTCATTTGTTGGGTCATTTGTTGAGTCCCATGGACAAAGGCAGTGGTTCCCGTGGCCACCAGTGCAGCAATTTCTATTCCTAATATGATGGCTAAGTTGAGGGATATATATTTTCAGTGGAACCGGGTTGAATGCCCCCCTATTTGATCTTCAAATGAACCTGCATTGTGATAGAGCACTCTGGGAAACATCTGCACGATTACACAATTAATCACATCTGTTGACCATTTCATGAAAACATTAACAATGTTTAAGTATATAGAATCATGCTGTAGTAGGGACGGACAAGGCAACTCACCTAAGATAGCACTGAAGACAGGGAAACAGTCCTATTTGGTGGCAACCAGATTCAGAGGGCATTGATTCTGTTGTAATCAAGTAATCCTCTGAAACCCAAGTTAAGGTAGTTTCAGAATTTTGTACCCAACATGTAATGGAAGGGGCTCAGAAGTTCACAGTCTGCAGAAGTTGAAAAAAGCAGTTTTGTTTCTGGTTTTTCCTCAGTTCTGGGCAAGTTAACTTTTCAAGGACACCTGGGAGGGAAAGAGCTTTTTCTTCCCTTTCTTATTTTCCCATTGCCAGCTGTTACCACGGAGCCCAGTTGCTAACTTCGTTAACTTAGAAATGTAGCCATCTCTGTGAAGCCCCATGTCACGGCCAGAGGCCTTGTTCACATATTTTTGTGAAAAACTAGTAATGGGGTGTCTTGATTAGGAGTGCTAATTTTTGTAGCCAGTGGCCAAGTAGAACAGGGCAACATGAAAATAGGAAGTTTAACTACATTGAACTTTTTAATAGGGACTCTTTTGCTGAAAGTCCTAAAGTCAGCCATGGTGAAGACTTCTGGAGAAGGTCAGTTAAAGACTTTTCTGTGGGCCTGGTACAGAGGGGAAAGACGGAGAAGGTGGGGCTGAGAGCAGCTCAGAGTATCTGAGAATGAGAAAAGAGAGATGTAAAAAAATAATTGGAAAGTTGTTTGGAATTTTCCTAGCAACAAATATTTGAGCAGTAGAACAGGTAGAGCAAAGAAGAAGATGGTTGTGAGTATCCCAAAACACATGTTAGGGACTTTAAATTCTTAGTAAACTGTTTTCAGTGATGACAAAGCAACTTTAAAGGTCATTTTCATTACATCTTGGATATGGGTCTGAGGGCTCTCCTCAGCTGGTTTGAGCTTTGGGTTAGTTGGTATGAGGACCTGGTGGGACCCGCTGCGGTCACTGACAGGAGAAGAGAGGAGTGAGTGGGTGGAGGGGTACCTCAGTACCTGCTACGTCAGCGAGGGGGCAATGGTCTGAGAACCAGCAGAGATTTGGGTTTTTGATCTAATAATTGTAGTGGAGAAATCAGGTTGCTGAGGTGGGAGTGACAGCAGAGACTCTGGAGCAGAAGGCTGAAGGTGAGGATCTATTGGATAAGCATAGTTCAGGATGTGAGCGAAGAAGGGAAAAGGCCTCTACATAGTGGAATCTCCTTTTACCCTTTTGAGCACTAGCAGATGTTAAAAAGGTCACACAGGATTTGAGGATCTAGAGTCCCCTCTGGTTGCCATCAGTTTTTGTTTTCTAATTCGTAATATGGCCAATGCTGTGTACTGAATTTAATGCGGAGTTTGGGTTCCATCAGGCAGCCCCTGTATGCTCACATCCCCATGACTTACAGAAGAAGTCGGCTTTTCCCCCACACAGCCATGGCTGTTTATGGCTTTGACAGTCGGCCGGGTAAACACAGTAATCTAGGCTAGCCAACCTGCATCTGGCTCGTGTGTCCCTACATCCATAATGTTTGTTTCCATTATCTATGCTAAGAAAGGGATTTAATGGAATTTTAGTGGGATCCTCTTCATCAGGGATATCCCATTAGGAAAGACCTATAGCCAGCTGACAAATGTCTGGGTGGAGAGATGGTCACCAGGTCCCTAAGTGGGCTGTATGCGAGATAGATTATACTTCTTTTCCAGTAGAATTTGTGATCAGCCAACGCTGCTGAACGGGCTGATGAGGGTTAGGACTACTTGTGGCCGAGGGGAGAGTCTATAGGCTTATCCACATGGTGAATATGCAATTTGAAAGTGTTACCAGTCTTTTCCAGTTTCCAGCCAGAGTGTGGACAGGGCGCAGGCTTGAGATGAGAGGCATGGATCCAGGAAGTGATTCCGTCTACCTTTACCACTGTAGATGTTATAAGTACCACCTGGTATGGTCCTTTCCAGTGGGGTTCCAGGGATGACACCTGATATCATCTTACGTAGATGAATCTCTTACTTGATATCGATGTGGAGTCCCCTCGTCCCCAGTTTGGTAGGCAGTGGCCGGCTTTTTCCACAGGTATCACTGAGATCTTTCAAGAGCTTTAAGTCTGTCAAGCAAGGGGGTTTGAAAGGGATCGTTAGGTCTTAGAGTTGGGCTTTGGTCCATTACTGGAGGAGAGGCACCCTAGATATTCACAGGGGGTGTGGTTACTCAAAGAAACAGAGGGCGTATTTCTTGCACGAAACATTGTATAAGGCATGAGCATAGTCCAATCATTTATGCTGGTCTCTAAGCTTAATTTTGTTGAGGTCTCTTTAATGGTTCTATTCATTCTTTCTACCTGTCCTGAACTCTAGGGTCTGTAAGCACAATAAAACTTCCAATGAATCCCCAGGTTCCTGGCTAACCCCTGACTTACTTGGGCCACGAACGCCGGTGCATTATCAGACCGTATTACCTTTGGCAGGCCGTATCTTTGAAAAATGTCTTTCAGGATCTGCTTGACCACCATTTGCACTGTTTCTTTTTTTTTTCTTTTAGTGGGGAAGGCTTCAATCCATCCTAAAAATGTATCTACAAAGACTAGAAGATATTTATGTCCATACCTTGCTGGCTTAATTTCAGTAAAGTCAACTGCCCAGAATTGTCCTGGTCTGGTTCCTCGTAGGTGCTTTCCTGCAGGAAGCTTGGAAGGGTAAGCATTTACCAATTGATGGACTCGACAGGCTTTTTTTTACCCATTTAGTTATTTCTTTTTGCTGTGAGTCAGTTAGTGGAAAACTCTGTTCTTGATACTTCAGAAATACCTGCAGTTTCTTTGAACCAAGGTGAGTGAGTTGATGTGCATTTTCTACTGACATATTTAGAGCTGTGACTATAGGAGTTTTTAGTGAAGGATTTAGAAATTCCACTTGGGGGCCTTCAGGGTTAAAAGTTATTTTGGCCCGGTACTTGGTGAGCAGATCTCTGCCCATCAATGGGGCTAGCAATTCTGGGATTACTAGGAAGGAGTGATGGATTTTTCCTTTCCCCAGGTCCATGATCCTCTTAGTTGTCCAAGCCCGATATTTACTGTCATTAGCCCCTTGAACTAGAGACCTTTTATTTGATAGAGGGCCCAATGTGACACTAGGGATGAGTATATTGCCCCTTTATCCACTTCAAAGATTACTGGGGTCCCCTCCACTTCAAAAGTTACCCTGAACTCAGGGAGGAGATCTGAGCCCCGACTTTCATAGTCATCCTCCAGAGTCAGAATGGCTGACTGGCGTGGCTGTCCCTCTCTAGTGCACTCTTTGGCCCAGTGTCCTTTTTTTTGTACAGTAGGTACATTGATCTGAGGCCAGGGGTGGCCTCTGGCATGGGACCAGGTATCCCTTCCTGTCTCCCTGTTTCTTAATTTCTGGCCCTTTTGTTGTTGTGACCAGGACCTTAGTCAACGCCTTATTCTGTCTTTTGTTTCTTTTATCCTCACTTTGCTTCATTCTCTTCCTCAGTTTCTCTCTTAAGGTATATTTTCTTGGCTTCTCTGACTAAATCTCTTAAAGTCATATCTTGTAATCCATCTAAGCATTGTAACTTTCTTTTAATATCCAGGGCAGCTTGCCCAATAAAGGCCATCATGACAGATGCCTTTTGATCCTCTGCCTGAGGATCGAAAGGAGTATATCTCCTACTTGCCTCCATAATTCTCTCTAGAAACATAGAGGGAGATTCATCAGGCCTTTGAATAATCTCTATTACCTTGGCCAAATTAGTTGGTCGCCTAGTGGCCACTCGGATGCCCACTATTAGAACCTGGCGATAAGTGGACAGATGCTTTCTAACTTCAATGGTGTTGGTGTCCCAGTTGGGTTGTTTCAAAGAAAAACCAGCTTTGATTAAGTTGGGAAGATGTATCACTCTCCAATCTGGTCGGAGGACATTTTTTTATAGCTTCCAGGAAGATTCTCTTTTGTTCCTCTGTCGTGAAGAGAGTCCCTAGGAATTGTTGACAGTCATCCCAAGTAGGCAAATGTGAAAATATCAATGACTCAACCAGACCTGTGAGCCCTGTGGGGTCCTCGGAAAAAGGGGGATTGTTATATTTCCAGTTATATAGGTCGGAAGAGGAGAAAGGCCAATATTTGTAGGCTTGCATTTTCCCCCCATGGCCTTCGTCAATCAATGGTCTGTAGAGACATAGTGGGAGCATCACAGGAGTTCCAGGGTTTTCAATCATTCACCACCATCAAGTTTCCTTAGCTGGGCTAGCTTCCTCCTGCGGAGGAGGGGCTGTGTATGCTGCGGGGGAGTTATCTGGAGGGCGCTGGGCCAGCTTAGATTCCTCCAGTGGTAGAGAGGCTGAGTCAGCTGCAGGGGAATCACTTGAGGGTGTTGGTGGTTGGGGGACGAAGGCAGGGTATAATAAGGGGGAAGAGAGTCCAGAAGAGTCAAATCTTTTGACTCAGGGATTACAAAGGGTGGAGGAGGAGGAGGAGCAGAGGGTTTGAGAGATCATGGGGGAAGGAGTAGGAGCAGGGGAAGGGACAAAGAAAGGCTTCACCCATTGAGGAGGAGATTTGCAGAGGTCCAGCAAAGTTAAGATATATGGCTGTTGATCCGGATGGCTATGTGTGCCCGGGTGAAAGACAATATCTCTGACTTCTTAAATTAGTGGGAAGTAGAAAGATCCTTCTAGGGGCCATCCAAATTCAAAGGTGGGCCATTCTGAGGCACAGAGATTCTAAAAGGTCCAGCGTTTAACTAAAAAAGAAAGATTCTGAGCCCTTAAGCGGACTTTGGTCCAGTGATCAAGGGTCAGGGACAGGGGCATTGAAGTGCTGTGTCCCATAATGAAAGATACACAAAGAGTGAATGCAAGACACACGACACAGACAAGACAAGACAATAAAGACATTCAATGGACATCCAAAACTGAGACCAGGACTGAGTAGCCAGCAAAACCCAATGGGCTGGCAATTCCAAATCAGATACAAAATATTACTGAGTCGAGGAGACTATTGTTCCTCGATTTCCCGAGTCTTTGGGAAGTTCCCGAGGGACTTGGCCTGTGGCTCTGTGACACGTCTGTCAGCCACCATCGGAGAGAACTCACGGTCTTCATCGACAGCCATTTTGCCCAGCACTAACCTTAACACTGAAACAAGAAAGAGGCGCCTTACTTAACCCAAGAGGAACCCGTTAGGGTCTTTTGTCCGCCGCTGCCAAAACTCGGTGGAATCTCCATATGTAAAGGTCGGGTGAGCATGGAAGGAAGAGACCACTAACAGACTGTCTTATCCAACAGCAATGGGTTTATTCTGGGTCCACCATGCTGGGGCTCGGAGCTCACTTGAATAGAGCAGAGAGCCCTGAGAACAGTTTAAGCAGAACATATATATTTTCCTTGGAGAGGGCAGGGAGGGAAGTATACTGATGGGTCAGGGCGAGTGGTCGGTTTGCATGCAACCGGGTGAGGGAGTACATTCTACACTTTGGCAGTTGGGGACAGCACATTCTGGGAACAAGATTAGCAAACAGTTCTCAAGATTTCAACAGTGTTTTGTTAAGCATACAGAAAAACAGTAAGTGACAAGTACCTATTTTATTAACCTTTCACTACCGACTATCCTTTTTGACTGGATGTTCTCTTCTACATTCTATGATCCAAAGTTCAAGCTCCTATGCCATTGTATATCAATTTTTTCAAAGCTAAGTATCCCAATCAAGGGCCCAGTGCCCTTCTGGGCTTCAAATGTTACTTAGATTTCTGTTTTTATACATATATTTCACCTATATATTTTTATACATATTGCAGGTTCCCAATACCATTAATTATTCAGCATAATGATTCCTAACCCAAATCAAACATGTTATTAACCCTAACCATACATGGTTCCCTCAATCTAACGTTACAGAAGAGCAGGGACAGAGTTGGTGTTACAATACAGGAATATAGGGAATCTTCCACCTGCTGATAACCTCAAAGGTCCATGCAGATATAATCTCTGGAGAAGATGTAGGCAACTCTGAAGGACCTGAGAGTGCAAAAGTCATCTTCCATGGAAAACAACCTGGTCAGGGTGAAGGGTTCTGTCTGAATCAGCCTCTCCATTCTTAATGTAGAGAAGATGGACCAAATGATGCCTGTGTGGAGAGCTGCTCCTGGGTGCCTATGGGTGATATACCATTCTAACTTGTGAAAGGGTCACAGGAAGCAGGGGCAGCCTCCATCTCATGGGAAGCTTGGAAGCAACTCTTAGGACAGATTGGTTGCCAAGGCAGTGAACTCATTCAGTTCCTGACGGAAGTGACCTCACCTCACTTCCTTATTGATGGAACTCTGTGAACTTGCGATCCAGGAAGCCAGTCAAACATTGACAGCCCCAGTCCCAGTCTCAGTGGTTTTACTTTTTGAATTTCCCAAGGACAGAGTCAGTCTTTCTTGGTACCTATTGATGTTAGGATGGCCAAATGGCAGGAAAACTCTGAAGAGGGGCCTTTCCTGAGAAAACAGGTAGTGGCTCACTGCTGGCTCCTGACAACTTCAGAGACTTGGCAAAGGACACAAAATCTGAGACAGGACAGGCCATTTTGGGGGAACCTAGAATGGCCCACAGTCAGAGGACACTCCAAATAGTCACAACCTACTTGGAGGAAGGAGGTGCCTTTGTGGATGTGGGTGTGGGTTTGTGGTTTTGGCTCATGTTCTGAGAAGAGGTAGGAAATGAGGTTTGTTTGGTTTGGGGGGAATTGTTTCTAGTAAGTCATTTGACAATGCGAGTGTTTCTGTGTCGCTGTATCCCACTGTGTCCGTGATTGTAGATATTAGAAAAGAGAAAGCATCAATGGATGTGTCCTGTCTTTTAGAAAGCTTACCAGCATTCATGCTGCCCAATTTATAAATAGAATGTGGCTTGCCATAATGATGGGCAACACCTACGATCTTCCTAAGTTCCTGTTTTCTTCCTGAAATCTGGTCACTCTCCATAATAGGCTTATGGTTTTGTATCCAAGATATGTACCACCTCCATGCTCTGTGACATGGCCATGTACTGAATAACTGAAGTGAATGGCGAGCATCTCAGAAAACTCACATACCAGTGTGACCTGTAAAGTCTCATTGGAGAAACCCTGTTTTGGGCCTTTTGCTTACCTATTGTTCTGTTTCCCTGAATGTCAGGAAGGTCTTTGCCTAAGGAAAACGCTGTGTGAAGTCTGTAGAAAACCTTTTTCAAATAAAAAAGAATGGGCATCAGCTGTGGCTCTTTGCTTAATTGCTTTGCAAAGAGATGTGTCTGAATCAGCGTCTTGGCCCTGTGTTAGGCGGTAGCTTAGATTCTCAGCAACTGATGGATCTAAAGAAAGATCCCATGTGTGCATCCAAAACCAAAATAGCAAAAGAGCAGTCATTGTGGATGAAGTCTTTCGCCTTCCTCTGTAAGGTTTCTGACATCAATCAAGTGAGAATAGGGATCCTTTAGGTCAAATGAGTTCTTCAATTCCCTGCAGAGGCTAGCACATAGGTGGTTGGGGTTTCTCATGACTCCAATTCACATAAAGAATCTAAACCCCACAGTCAGTAGGTCTCAAATTTGAGAAGTGGATCAGTATTAACGGCAGGCCTATTTGATCACTCCTGGTTCACAGGAAGGGTGTCCAGGTCACTCAGAATTTAGGTAAATGAGGGGCAAGAAAGCGTATTTTGGACACTGTCTTGGGCTGCATTCCTCATGGAAATCTACAGTCAGAGGTTATGATGAGTGTCTATATGGAAGAAGGTGAGGGCCATGTGGGAGTGTTTTGGTATTAATTGTGGTTATTTTTGTGGCAGTTGAAAGGGATGACTGAGTCCACCTGAGTTTGAACTCTGGTGTGATTCCCTTAGAGACTGAGTACAGGAACTGAACTTAGAGAAGTATTGCCATGAATTGAGTTGGGATTTTAGAAGGCCAAGCATGAGAGTCACCCTTGGAAACTGAGATCTAGGCCCAGGGTGGCTTTCCAGAGACCACTGGGAATCTCAGGCTTGATATCACATGATTTTATTCTTAACGACTTGGCAGTCTTAGTTGAGAGTCAAAACACACATGGACGTTACTTTGTAGACCTCAATGGGCCTGGATTTATGTGACCCTTTGGCCAATCTTTGGGAAACCTTGCCTGTGAGAGTTCTCCAGAACTTCATTTGAAATGAACTTCCACAACATTTAATGGTCCCTGAATGAATTGAAACCCACATGCTGCCAACTTCATCCTTGAAAAATTGCTAGATAAATACCATGAAATTTTTGAAATTCCCATGACCAGATGGCACTGGAGAAACTTTGGTTGTCCTGTTGCTGAACATGATTATGCAGGACAGTGACTTGATTGACTGAGTTTCATGAAAATGGTGTATAACAGAGATTCCAGGAAGTTGGAACCTGCTGAGTAGTGGGCCTAGTGCAGTGATGGGCAGGTGTGTGATAAAAAAAAACATCTGTGGTGGGGCCATGTGGATCTGCCATTGGCTTCCATTTGGCTTGTGACTGACATGATGCATCCAGCAGACGCTTCTATGTAAAGGTATCTTGTTATATGGAGAGGTTTCAGGCCAATGTTCAGAATCCGGTTGCTATGGTCAAGGAGGCAAGCTATGTGGAATAGAAGCCTGGTTGGTACATTCTTCTGCAGACCCTGACTCACCACAGGTGACAGAACTCCCTCCAGCACTTTGTCCCAGGTGAATTTCTTGTAATTCGTGAAGCAAATACAAAACTCCCAGTGCAGCAGCAAGCAACACCAGGAAAAATGGAGGATGACCAAGTGGCTTCAGAGTCCACAAGAGTAGACAATTAGCCCCCAGTGGCCACAGTTTACCAACAAACAGAAAATTAAATACAGCTTCCTCATGTTTATTGGAAAATAAGAAATCATGTATTCCAGGTCACATAGAAGCATACCCAGATTTGATGGTCTCACTACAAAGGAAGCTGAATCTCCTGACTACAACATATATTTCAAGTGCCCAACCTCAGAGGCAGTTCCTCAAGAAGTCTTTAGTCCAGCAGAGCTCCATGTTTGTGGAGTGTTTACCCTGTCCCTTACTTTTGGAATCTCCTCTACCACCTCCAAGTTTGTGAACTCGTGAGCATATTTGATTCCAGATATGTATTCACAGATTTTCTAACTCTTCTCCTCTAATTGTGTCTAACTTGGGGCCAAGGTAATCTCAAGGCATTGTTATGGATGAGAGTGGGAAGATACTTTTGTAGCATATATTTGCATAAACATTGGAATCATTTTCCAAATTTTCATTCAAAATACTGAATCCCTGACACAAACCCATGCCAACTAGACTCTGACTACTAATTCTAATATGATGGAGAAAATTAACCCAAACAGAATAGAAATACAAGCAGTTCAGAGGAGGAATGGTGTATCATTGGAATTGCCTTTTGCATTATATAGGGTAGGAGTTATAAATCTAGTCAATTTTTTGTTGAAATGGTTCTCCATGTGTTTTTAAAGTTAACAAATATGTGAATTCCTGTCTACCTTTCTCTGTATCCTATTCAGCACATGTATTTTTATATGCACATATAGAATCCTACCTGGTACCACACGTACATTCTTGTGAGGTGGCTGACTTGGCAGACACAAATTGTGAGAAGAGATCACTCCTCCTAAACGCTGTTGAAACTGAAAATTCAAACTATTGATGAGCTTCCTAGTACAATAAAATTATACATGAATCCATGTTCAGTAAAACAAATTTATTTGGATCTGTGGATGACATATATTTCGTGGTGAATTTCAATTGGCATATATTGCTACTTTTTAATATCTGTTTGTGTGCGTGCATGTGTGTGTGTGTATGTTTATATATATATACACACACACTCTACAGATTTTTCAAAATATGAAATATATATGTCTTATTATACACTCCGTAAATTCATTCATATTCATGTATGTGGATTAATAATCAACTTTTCACAAGATTATTCTGAGAAATATTCATCCACCTGAACTACATATTTGATTCCTATTACTGAAAACTAACAGTAAATGGTGCATACAAATCCTAATATTTCTGCAGTAACTGACACAGTTTTATATCAATGCAAGTAGATTCCTATGGGACGTGATGTGTATTTTGTCATTCATTTTTATTCAATACTGGTACAGTTCTTTTTCTTCAGTTAATGCACATGATAGGATATATATTTAATCCACTAGTTCAGAAATTTATAGGCATTTTCTTTTACTTTTCATCACTTCCTAATTCAGAAAACATGTTTTCCACAGGGTTTAATGACTGGTCTTTTCATGAGACTTCTTTCACAAAATGCAAAGGTCACACTTATGTTTGTACCGAAGTCTAAATGGAAAGTGAGTATGGATTACTAAAAACATCTATGTCCAGGTTGCCTAATGCTATCAAATGTCAATTTTATTGGTGACTACATATTTGTTTCTTCCTAAGATTATATATTCAACCTCAACACTGTTGAAAATGCCTGATCCTATCACGTACTTTATACTTTGCCTGATTTCCTAATGTCTCTATTGATATATGGTTTCCTACATACTTTCCAGAGTTCATCAATGTGACTGGCTCTTCACATGTTTTGATATTTACATTCATTCTCTACCCGAAACCCTACTGTTATAGAACGTTTGGTTCAAATCCTATACTCACTCTGCTTTCTAAACCTATGAATATCTTCCTAATCCTACTGACTATCCTTCTGACTGGATGTTCTTTTTGAGATTCAATCATCCAAGGTACAAGGTCCTATGCCATTGTATATCAATTTATCTGAGACATCTGTGCAGAATATAATTCAAAGCTGAGTATTTCAATCAAGGGCCCAATGCACTTCTGGGCGTCAAATCTTACCTAGATTTCTGTGTTCATACTTATATTTCACCTATATATTCTTGTAAATATCGCAGGTTCCCAAAACCATTATTCATTGCACAGAATGATTCCTAAGCCAAATCAAACTTGTTATTAACCCTAAGCATACACTGTTCCATCAATCTATCTTTACAGTAGAGCAGGGACAGAGTTGGTCTTACAATACAGGTATGTAGGGGATCTTCCACCTGCTGAAATCCTCAAAGGTCCATGCAGAAATGATCCCTGGAGAAGACTTAGGCAGCTATGAAGGACCTGAGAGCACAAAATCATCTTCCATGGCAAAAAAACCGGTCAGGATGAAGTATTGTGTCTGAATCAGTCGCTCTGTTCTTAATGTAGAGAAGATGGACAAAACCAGGCCTGTGTGGAGAGCTGTTCCATGGTGCCTGTGGTTGATATACCATTCTAACTTATGACTGAGTCAGAGAAAGTAGGGGCAGCCTCCATCTCATGGGACCCTTGTAAACAACTGTTAGGACAAAGTGGTTGCCAAGGTATTGACATCATTCAATTCCTGAAGGAAGTGACCTACCTCACTTCCTTGGTGATGGAACTCTCTGAACTTGGGATCCAGGAAGCCAGCCACCCAGAGCCAGTGCCAGTCCCATTCCCAGTGGGCACACTTGTTTGAATTTTCCAAGGACAGAGTCAGTCTTTCTAGGTACCTCCTGATGTGAGGATGACCAAATGCTAGAAGAACTCTGAAGAGGGGCCTTTCCTGAGGAAGCAGGTAGTGGCTCATTGCTGGCTCCTGACAACTTAACAGAGTTGGCAAAAGGGACCTGATCTGATAAAGGACAGGCCATTTTGGGGGAACATAGTATGGTCCACCAGTCAGAGGACACTCCGGATAGTCACAGACCTTGTTGTGGGAATGAGGTGCCTTAGTGGGTGTGGGTGTGAGTTCGTGGTTTTCTCTCATGTTCTGAGAATAGGTAGCAAAGGTTGTTTGTTTGGTTTGGAGTCGACTGTTTCTAGTAAGTCGTTTGAGAAGGCGAGTTTTTCTATGTCTGTGTATCCACTGTGTCCATGGTTGTAGTTATTAGAAAAGCGAATACATCAATGGAGGTGTCCTGACTAGTAGGAAGCTTCCAGGCATTTATTCTGCCCTTTTTATGAATGGACTGCGGCTTGCCTTATGGATAGACAACACCTACTATCTTCCTAAGTTTCTGTTCACCTCCTGATTTCTGGCCTCTCTCCAGAATAGGCTTATGGTTTTGTGTCCAAGATATGTACCACCTCCAAACTCTGTGACATAGCCATGTACTGGATAGCTGAAGGGAATGGGAACATCTCAGAAACCTCAGAGATCAGTGTAACCAGAAAAGTCTCAGTGGAGAAACCCTGCTTTGGGCAATTTGCTTACCTATGGTTCCCTTGCCCTGAATGTTAGGAATGTCTTTGCCTCAGGCCACCCCTTTGTGGAGCCTGAAGAAAACAGTTTTCAAATTGAAATGAATGGGCATCACCTGTGGCTCTTTGCTTAATTACTTTGGAAAGGGATGTGTCTGAATCAGCCTCTTGGCCCTGTGTGAGGTTGTGGCTTTGATTCTCAGAACCTGATAGATCTAAAGAAAAATCCCATGTGTGCATCCAAAACCAAAATTGCCAAAAGAGCAGTCATTGCTGATGAAGTCTTTTGCCTCCCTCTGTAAGTTTCCTGACCTCTATCAAGTGAGAATAGGGAAGATACACCAAGTCAATTGATGGCTCCTTTTGGAAAAATTCTATCACTGATGACAGCATCAGCATAAGTACCCCAACACTGCCATAATTCGCTGCACCAGCAGATAGTTCACAATGCATACAAGTGAGTTCACAATGCATACAAGTGATACATAATCCAGGCAAGTTCTACAAGCAGTTCAGTGATGGCTATTGCAGAATCTGTAGATTGATTTTATCTTTGTCTTCACCGGCACTGGGATGAAGATAGGAATTCTGGCAATAATGGCTAAAGAAAAAATTCTGTAACATTCCTGAAGGCACTAAAAGAAAACAATTTTCTTAACAATTTACGTTATCTTGAAGAGAATAATTAAATATAATGAAAAGGAAAAGTGAAAGTAAACAAACACGTCTGTTAACCTCCTATTTTTTCACATATTAAAACAATCCTGAACAGTTGTTTACCCAATTTAAATTAAACAATTTAATTCACGTGAATAAAAAAAAATGGATATATTATTTCATTAGCACTCATCATATGTGATATATGGACATACGCACATTCAAATATATAACACAAAACACAAGTGTGCACACATAATAAATACATACAACACATAATATAATAGTAAAGGTCTTATAACATTTTACATGTGAAATCATCATTGCAATGTTTAAAAACTCTACAGTCAAAAAATAGAACTGATAAGCAAAACATTAACCTAGGTCTGTATGAGCTCAAAAAAACAAAAGAGAACTTCATGATTTGAGAAAGGGCAATAATAAAATAGATATTGAAAAAAGCATCCCTGTTCTGTCGCAGATGTAAGGATAGCCAAACTGGAGTTTTGGATATCAGCTGTTATGGATTTGAGCCAAATCATCTTATTTTGGTCTATCGAAATCGCTTCAGTTAATCTCTCTGGAATCCAAATCGGCTGCTGTTCTCCCTGTGGAAACACATAAACAGACCCCCGACTCCAGGCAATCACTGGGTCGGGATCTTAGTTAATCTCTCTGGAATCCAAATCGGCTGCTGTTCTTCCTGTGGAAACCCACAAACAGACCTCCAACTCCAGAAAATTAATGGGTCAGGACCTTTCCATTGTCCTGTTAGAATATCCTTCCAAAGTACCTCGGGCTCATACACATTTTTTAGACACTTATGCCTTTCTGCAGCACTAAGTCCTGAAAATCCAAATTTAAAAAGTTTAGAGTAAAAAGGGTTATTTTAAGTTTATCTTTGGGGAATTTATATCCCTTCCCAATTCTGTCTTCTTACTTTAATGAGTACATTTTAATAGTGTGATGTGCTCTTTCAACTATGGCTTGTCCCTGTGGATTGTATGGGTTTCCTGATATATGAGTAATGCCAAATGATGAGCAAAATGGTATAAAAGAGGTAGAAGTATAACCGGGGGCATTATCAGTTTTTAACTGCTTTGGAATGACCACAGTGGCAAAATTTTGTAAGCAATGAGCTATAACATCTTTAGTTTTTTTCCCCCATGAAGGGAGCCCATGAAAAATCCAGAAGAAGTATCAACTGTAACATGCAAATATTTTAATTTTCCAAATTCTGGCAAGTGTGTGACATCCATCTGCCATATATGGTAAGGTATCAATCCTCTACGATTGACTCTAAGATTAAAATGTGGTAAAATGGTCACACAATTTTGACATTGTTTTATTATTTGTCTAGCTTGTTCCTTAGTTATTTTAAAATGCTTTTGTAAAGTATTAGCATTGATAATGAACTTTTTATGAAAATTTATAGCTTCTTCTAGTGTACAGAAAATATGTATGTATGTCATGTGTAGTTTTACCTGCTAAATCATTGCCCAAACTAAAGGCTCCAGGCAATCCTGTATCTGCCAAGATATGTCCTATTAAGAATGGATATTTTCTGTCCCAGATTAGACTTTGTATACTGGAAAGGAAAGAGAAAACAGTAGAGGAAGGGGAAATCCTACCAGCATCTTCAAGAGATACTATAGCATTAACTATATACTGACTATTGCAAAATAAATTAAACACAGAATCTTTAAACATCACAAAAGCTTATAATACTGCATTAAGCTCTACCTTTTGAGCTGATTTTTGGGGTGCTAAAAATGTAAAAATTTGATCAGGTGTAACTATTGCTGCTGTACCATTATTTGACCCATCAGTGAATATATTTGGAGCATTCATGATAGGAGTTTTCTTGTAATTTTTGGAAAAATTACAGGATGCAATGACCCAAAAGACAATAAAAGATTAGATGGTAAGTGGTTATCAAATAAAACATTAGATTTACACATGATTATTGCCCAAGTATTTAACTCATTAGCTAATTCATCAATTTGATTCAAGGTGTATGGAGTAATAATTTTATTGTGAGAAATTCCAAACACTCCCTTTGCTGCTTTTATTCCAATGAGTATTAATTGTCCCTCAGCCTCAGGATACCTAGTAATAATAGTGTTAGAAGAATAATATAAATGTATCCATAATAATGGACCTTCTTGCCAAAATACTCCTGTAGGAATATTTTTTGTTGGTAGCACAATAAATAATAAAGGCATTATTTTATCAAATCTATCCAAATGCATATTTCCCATATATGTTTCAATGATTTTTAATGCCTTTATTGCTTCAGGCGTTAACATTCTGGGTGAATTTGGATCAGATGGACCTTTTAGGATATCAAATATAAGTCCCAACTTTCCTGTTGGTATACCTAGATAAGGCCTTATCCAATTAATGTCTCCTAATAACTTCTGAAAGTCATTAATTGATTTGAGTTGATCTACTCGTATTTTGAATTTTTGAATTTTTGGTGGACTGACCATGGTTGAGGATAATAGAACTCCTAAATAATTAATTGGAAAATTTAATTGTACTTTATCAATTGATATCCCTAGATTATAATTTTTTAATAAGTTTGTAAGTGTGGCATAACATTCTAGCAATGGGTTTTTAACTTGTGTGCTAATAACACATCATCCATATTGTGAAATATTTGTAGTTCAGGATTTTGATTTCTAAGTGACTGGATTACTTTGTTAACATAAATATGACAAATAGTTGGGCTGTTAGCCATCCCTTGAGGGAGTACTTTCCACTCATACCTCTGATCAGGACCTTCATGATTCAGTGCAGGTATAGTAAATGCAAAACTTGGACTATCCTCAAGAAGAATTGGAAATGAAAAAAAAAAAAACAATCTTTAATATGTATAACTAAAACATACCAAGTTTTTGGCAAAGCAGACAATTGAGGAATCCTTGATTGAGCAGGTCCCAAAATAACCATCTCATTATTAATGGCTCCTAAATCTTGCAATAATCTCCATTTACCAGATTTCTTTTTGATGACAGAAATGAAAGTATAATGGGGAGATACAGAAGGTTGTATATGTTCTTCCGCTAATTGTTGTTTGACCAGGAACTGGGCTGCTTGTATCTTTTCTTTAGTCAGGGTCCACTGAAGAAGCCATACTGGTCTTTCTGATTTCCAAGTAATTTTTATTGTCTCAGTGGCCCTTTCTGAAAATCCAACCCATGTCTGTCTGTTGCTTGGTCTATTTGTATTGGCACTGCTATACCTTGTTCTTGTTTTTCTAATCTTTTTCCTTTCCTAAAACCTTCTCTAGCCATAATAGTGGGTACATTTTGATTGATGTTATTTGTTAATGTCAAACCTAATTGATCTAGGACATCTCATCCCCATAAATTAACGGGAACATTATCCAATACATATGGCTGTATAGTTCCTTCACATTCTTCAGGATCCTTCCAATCCAATACCATTGCACTTCTATGGGGATTAGTTGCCACTCCTAGGTCTCAAAGAGTTTGAGTGTATTGTTGTAATGGCCAATGTTTTGGCCATTCTTGATGAGAGACAATGCTAACATCTGTACCTGTATCAAGTAGCCCATTAAATTCATGTCCTTGAATATTTAGTTTTAGCCTGGGGCGAGAATCTAAATTTAAAGAAAGCATAACCAAATCTACACCTGTGGAGCCTAATCCCTTGGAACCTCTTTCTACAGCACGACTGGAAAATTTATCATGCAGACTGAGTATTATTAGTAACTGTGCTATTCTATCTCCTGATGAAATTACTGATATGTCCTTTGGAGAACTGGCTATAAATTTTATTTCACCTTCATAATCGGGATCAATTACCCAAGGACTTATCATAAGTCCTTTTAGATTAGAAGAGCTGCGTCCCAATAATAAGCCTACTGTTCCTTTGAGAAGAGGTCCTTTCACCATGTGTGAATGATTTGAACCCCCATCTCTACAGTTAGTACTGATCTGATGGAGGTGCAGATGTCTAACCCTGCGCTCCCTCTGATTTGTCTGATGAGGCGTCTGATGCACAATGTGTCCTGGGCACTACACTGATGGGGTTGCTGGGTTCCTCCAGTGCTCCGTATATTTGTGGTTTTGGGCCCCAGAGCATTGGGCTCCCCTGTCCATTTTTTGTCAATGGAGCCCGGTGCCTTTCTCCATGATATCGTGGATAAACAGCTAGTCCTTGTTCGTTTTTGATAATGAAGTACCCTCTATGGTGGTTTGAGAACGGCATTCATTAGCCCAATGTCTCCCTCTACGGCATCGTGAGCAAATACCCAGTATTCTACTCCTTTGGTACCTATTTTTGTTAAACCCTCTTCCTATGGAGCAATTCCTTTTAAAATGTCCTGTTTGTTCACAATTGTAGCATGTTCCTGGCCTTGCATCTAAAGCCTGTTTAATGCAGCTGCCACAAATTGCCCTTGTTCATTGATGTCTCTGGCATCTAAAGCCTGTTTTACTGCAGCTGCCATGACTTCCTCTTATTTATTAATGTCTTTACATAATTTAATATATGTGTTTAAATCTTCATGTTTCCATGGTCTAGTTATATCTCTGCACCTACGATTCGCTTGGTCATAAGCCAGTTTTTTATTAATGGCATTGCTTGTTCTGTATTCCCCAAAACTCTGGTAGCTGTTTGAATAAGTCTATCTACAAATTCAGTGTAAGATTCATTAGCTCCTTGTATTACCTTAGATAATTGACCTTGTAAACCTCCATGTCCTTGTAAAGTCTTCCATGCCCTAACCGCCTCTGCAGCAATTTGTGCGTATACGCCAGGATCATATGCAATTTTTTGCTGCTGGTCCTCATGAGGTCCCTTTCCTAACAACATATCTAGATTTCTCTGAGGATAACCAGGTTCTGCATTTCACCTAGCCGTGTCCTTGCAAAATTCCTCATTGGCAACCTTCCATAAAAGGTATTGACCTCCATTTAGCACAGCTTTACACATATTAGCCCAATCTACTGGCATCATATTCAAGTTGTTAATGGATTCGACCAAGCTTACAATGAAGGGTACTTGAGGACCATAGGTTGTTACAGCCCCTTTTAGCTGCTTCACTATTTTGAAATTTAAAGCATGGTGAATTCGCTGCGCTCCTACCTCAAATACAGGGCATGTTAATACTTGAGATCCTGTCTCAGGAACCGAACTATCAACTGCGGGGTTTGGGGGCCTCCCAGCATATGGAGGTGGGCTTGTTATTTGGACATTTACATACTCTGGTGATAGAAAGGTGTTAGTAACAGTCTCCTGTAGAGGAGGCGCTGTTGGTTGGACACTTACGCCCTCTAGTTATTGAAAGTTGTTAGTAGCAGTCTCCTTTTGTAACTTTGCCCCTGATGGCTTTTTCTGACCTAAGCTTTGTTCCTCTATCTTTGTCTGATCTGAAGTCTTTGGACTAAGCAAACCAGATATAAACGTCCTCAATGGCAATGTGCCAACTGTCAGAGTCCCTGGGCTGTTCTTTTCCCCCCTTTTAAATCTTCACCATGATGGTTCCATTATGGTATATTTAACAACTCCTTAAAAATCCATGGGCTACATTTTTGTATTGTATCAACGTATGCCCTGACTGTTCTTGACTTTACTGTGGTGCCTCCTTCCTCTAACAATTTACTTAACACTCATTCAGTTTGTTTTTTTACTAATTTCTGATCCTGTATTTCTACTATAATACAACCCAACAAGACGATGCCAAACAAAACCGAGACAGAATAAAATAAATAGGGAACAACAAAAAGTCATTATAGCCTTTATATCCTACTGACATGTGCATCCGTCCTTTCTCCCTATCTGTTCCTCAGAAGTAAATAATTTTTTTCTCAGATGTGAGCGGTTTTTCATCCATCTCACTCTTCTCCATGGACAGGCAACAAAAGTGAAGCAAAACAAAAGAGGAATCTTAAAATGGCTACCGATCCTCTCGCTCTTCCCTCAGGGGCTAGCAGTTTACCTTATCACTTACCCTCAGTGGCTCCCCGTGCGAGCCACCAAATGCTGCAGTCTGGCTGGGACGATTCAAGAGCGACTTTTCAAAAGAAACAAAGTTTATTTTTAGAACCACACACGCCAAGCAAAACAGCTCCTTAGGAAAAACCCTCAGAGCCCAACTGCCACCACTGGCTTCCTTGCAAAGTTTCTGTCACACCCACAAGCCTCTCCACCTCCCACAATCCTCCTGCTCTTGAGGCCATATGGCTGGGTCAGGTGGGTGGAGCCAAAAAAGTCCCACAATGAGCAGCTCTGTGGTCTGAAAGGGCAGGGAAACTGCCCAATGTGCATCATCGCAGAGGAGCCAATCAGCTTGATGTTGCTGGGGCTGCTGTTAGCCAATCATCAGCTGGCAGTCGGAAAGAGCGGGGAAAAGCTCAATGAGCATCTCCATTGTGCATCACCACAGAGGAGCCAATCAGCCAGATGTTGCTGGGGCCGCTGTGAGCCAATAATCATCTCGCAGGGGAATGTTGCTGGTAACTGAAAGTTTGATGGGGCCCCTTAAGCTGTGGCTCTCAACAAATTGGTGTCTCCTTTCTCTGTAGACTATTCAGCACATGTATTTTTATATGCACATATAGAATCCTACCTGTTATCAATCGTACATTTTTGTGAGGTTGCTGACTAGGCATATACAAGTTATGAGAAGAGATCACTCCTCTTAAACACTGTTGGAATTGAGAATTCAACCTATGGGTGAGCTTGTTATTAGAACAACATTATATATAGATCCATTTTCAGTGAAATCAATATTTTTGCACCTGTGGATGTTACATATTTCATGATGAATTTCAATTGGCAAATATATTGCTAGTTTAAATGTTTGTCTCTGTGTGTGTGTGTGTGTGTGTATATTTATATATATATATATATATATATATATATATATATATATATATATATATATACTCTCCAAATTTTTCAAAATATGAAATATATGAATCTTATTATACACTCCTTAAAATCATTCATATTTATGTATGTGGATTTATGATCAACTTTTCACAAGATTATTCTCAGAAATATTCATCCACCTTAAATACAGATTTGTTTCCTAGTACTGAAGACTAACTTCAGTGAATGGTGCACACAAATTCTAATATTTCTACAGTAAAACCAAGTTCAACATCAATGCAAGCATTTTCCTATGGGACATGATGTGTATTTTGCGGTTCATTTTCAGTTCATTTTTAAAACTATTTCTTCAGTTTATGCACATCATATGATATATCTTTCATCCACAAGTTCACAAATTTATAGGCATTTGTTTCAATTTCAATCACCTCCTGCTTCAGAACACATATATTCCTCCAGTGTTCTTGACTGGTCTTGTCATGAGACTTCTTTCCAAACACATTATTTTTGATTTTCATAATCATATTTGAAGCAAAACTCACACACTCTTCATGATAAATCATAACCCTAATATTACCGTTAGATGTATAACTGGTTGTAGTGAATGTATGAATATCAGTTTAAGATTTCCAGTATATTTTCAGATATCAAATCAATCCACTATTTAAAGTTGGAACCAGTTATATTATTTATTCACAGTATCGTCTATTCATACATTTTTCTGTATCCATTGACACAGGGTACTCCACTTTGTTCCCCCAATATTTATACGTCTTCAAAATATTGCTCCCAGTAATGGTGGAAGAAATGCTCATGTCACCTGATCTACATATAAATTTTAACACAGTAATATTCTGGACACAGAAAGCAAAAGTCACTCTTATGATTGTAGCAAGGCCTAAAAGGAAAGTGAGCATGGATTACTAAAAATATCCATGTCCTGGTTGCTTAATGCTCTAAAATGTAAATCCTATTGATAAATCCTATGTATTTGTTTCTTTCTAAGATTATATATTCAAACTCAACCCTGTTGAAAATGTCTAATCCTATCCCTCACTTTATACATTGCCTGATTTGTTAATGTCTCTATTGATATCTGCTTTCCTACATATTTTCTCCATTTCATCATTGTGTCTGACTCTTCACATGTGCTGATATTTACATTCACTCTCTTATTGAAAACCAATTGCTAAAGAACGTTTGGTCCAAATCCTATACTCATTGTTGTTTCTTAACCTAGAGACTATCGTCCTAAACCTACGGACTTTTCCTTTGTGACTGGATGTTCTCTTCAACTTTCAATCATCCAAGGTACAAGGTCCTATGTCATTGTATATCGATTTATCTGAGACATCTGTGCAGAGCATAATTCAAAGCTAAGTAACCCACTCAAGGTCCCAATGCACATCTGAGCTTCAAATCTTGCCTAGATTTCTGTTTTCATACTTTTATTTTACCTATATATTCTTGTAATTATTGCAGATTCCCAGTACGAATATTCATCCTGCAGAATGATTCCAACCCAAATCAAACGTGTTATTAACCCTAACCATACACTGTTCCCTCAATCTAACTTTACAGAAGAGCAGGGACAGTGTGACCAGGAAAGTCTCAGTGCAGAAACCCTGCTTTGGGCCTTTTGCTTACCTATTTTTCTGTTGCCCTGAATGTCAGGAAGTTCTTTACCTCAGGATAACCCTTTGTAAAGCCTGAAGAAAACAGTTTTCAAATGAAAATGAATGGGCATCACCTATGGCTCTTTGCTAAATTTCTTTGGAAAGGGATGTGTCTGAATCAGCCTCTTGGCCCTGTGTGAGGCTGTGACTTAGATTCTCAGCACCTGATGGATCTAAAGAAAGATCCCATGTGTGCATCCAAAACCAAAATGGCCAAAAGTTCAGTCATTTTGGATGAAGTATCTTCCCTTCCTCTGTTAGATTCCTGACCTCCATCAATTGAGAATAGGGATCCTTTGGGTCATATGAGTTCTTCAATCTCTGAAGAGGTGCTTGGGTTTCTCATGATTCCAATTCACATAAAGAATCTGTACCTATCAATCAGAAGTAGTCAGTCAATATTGCTCCCAGAAATGGTGGAAGAAATACTCATGTCACCTGATCTACATATACATTTATTCACAGAAATATTCTGGACACTAAATTCAAAGTTCACATTTATGATTGTACCAATGCCAAAATGGAAAATTAACATGGATTACTAAAATCATCCATGTCCAAGATTACTTATGCTCTCAAATGTCAATCCTATTGATGACTACATATTTGTTTCTTCCTAAGATTGCATATTCAAACTCAACCCTGATTTCATAATGTCTCTATTGATATCTGCTTACCTACATATTTTTCCCACTTCATCATTGTGACAGACTCTTCACATGTGCTGACATTTAAATTCATTTTCTATCCAAAACCCTGTTGCTAAAGAAATTTTGTTCCAAATCATACACTCACCCTTCTTCCTATACCTACCTACTATCTTCCTATTCCTACTGACTATCCCTTTTTGACTGGATGTTCGCTTCTACATTCAATCATCCAAGGTACAATGTCCTATGCCATTGTATATCAATTTATCTGAGACATCTGTGCAGAATGTAATTCAATGCTCAGTATCACAATCAAGGGCCCAATGCACTTCTGGGCTTCCAATCTTACTTGGAATTCTATTTTCATACACACAGTTCACCTCTATATTCTTATAAATTTCGCAGGTTGCCAATACCATTATTCATCCAGAAAATGATTCCTAATCCAAATTGAACCTGTTATTAACCCTAAACATACAGTGTTCCCTCAATCTTACTTTACAGAAGAGCAGGGACAGAGGTGGTCGTATAATACTGAAATGTAGGGATCCTCTACCTGCTGAGAACTTCAAAGGTCCATGCTGAAAGTATCCCTGGAGAATATGTAGGCAGCTATGAAGAACATGAGAGACCACAAGTCATCTTCCATGGCAAACAACCTGGTCAGGATGTAGGGTTGTGTCTTAATCAGCTTCTCTCTTCTTAATGTAGAGAAGATGGACCAAATCAGGCCTGTATGGAGAGCTGTTCCCGGGTGCCAATGGTTGATATACCATTTTAACTTGTGAAATTGTCACATTAAGTAGGGGAAGCCTCCATCTCATGGGACCCTTGGAAGCAACTGTTAGGACAAAGTGGTTGCCAAGGCAGTGACCTCATTCAGATCCTGAAGGAAGTGACCTCACCTCACTTCCTCGGTGATGGAAATTGGCATCCAGGAAGCCAGGCACACAGACCAGTCCCAGTCCCACTCCCAGTGGTGTCACTAGTTTTGAATTACCAAGGACAGAGTCAGCCTATCTTGGTACCTACAGATGTGAGAATGGTCATATGCCAGGAAAGCTCTGAAGAGGGGGCTTGTATGAGAAAACAGATAGTGGCTCACCACTGGCTTCTGACAAGTCTCAGTGAAGAAACCCTGCTTTGGTACTTTTAATTACCTATTGTTCTGTTGCTCTGAATGTCAGGAAGTTTTTTGCCTCAGGCCACCCCTTTGGGAAGCCTGAAAAAAAGAGTTTTCAAATGGAAATGAATGGGCATCATCTGTGGCTCCTTGCTTAATTGCTTTGGAAAGGGATGTGTCTGAATCAGCCTCTTGGCCCTGTGTGAGGCTATGGCTTAGATTCTTAGCACCTGATGGATCTAAAGAAGCATCCCACGTTTGCATCCAAAACCAAAAGAGCCAAAAGAGCAGTCATTGTGGATGAAGTCTCTCACCTTCCTCTGTAAGGTTCCTGACGTCCATCTATGAGAATAGGGATCCTTTGGGTCAAATGAGTTCTTCAAAGCCCTGCAGAGACTAGATCATACGTTCATAGGTTTCTCATGACTCCAATTAACATAAAGAATCTAAACCCCACATTCATTAGGCCTCAAAATGGAGAATCAGAGCAGTATTAAGGGCAGGCCACTTTGATCACTCCTGGTTCACTAGAAGGGTTTCACAGTCACATTGACTTTAGGCAAATGTGGGCAAGGGACCTTATTTTGGATACTGTCCTTGGCTGTGCCCCTCATGAAAAACTACAGCCTGAGGTTATGATGAGTGTTGATATGAAAGAAGATGAGGGCCATGTGGAAGTGTTTTGGTTTTAATTGTGGTCATTTTTGTGGCTGTTGGAAAAGATGATGGGTCCACCTGGTCTTGAACACTGGTGTGATTCCCCTTAGAGACTGAGTTTTGGAATGGACCTCAAAGAAGTATTGCCATGTATTGTGTTGGGATTTTAGGATGCCACACATGAGAGTTGCCCTTGGAAACTGAGATCTAGGCCCAGGGTGGCTTTCCACAGAGCACTGGGAATCTCAGGAAGAATATCACATAATTTTATTCTTAAAGAATTGGCAGCCATAGTTGCAAGTCAAAACACACATGGACCACACATTGTAGACCTCAAACGCCTGGCTTTATGTGACCTTTTTGCCTGTCTTTGGGAAGCCTTGCCTGTTAGAATTCTCCAGAATTTTCAATGAAATGAGCTTCCTCTCCAATTAATGGTTCCTGAATGAATTGAAACCCACAGTGCCTCCAACTTCATCCTTGAAAAATGTCTGATAATTACCATGAAATTTTTGAAATTCCCATGACCACTTCGCACTGTAGAATCTTTGGATGTTCTATTGATGATCACGAGTATACCAGACAGTGCCTGTTTGATTGGGTTTCATGAAAATGGTGTAGAACAGAGATGGCAGTAATTTGGACCCTGCTGAGTAGTCAGCCTAGAGAAGTGGTGTGAAGGTGTGTGTTAAAACATTTGTGGTTGGGTGATGTGGATCTGCCATTGGCTTTCAAATGGTTTGTGACTGACATGGTGCAGCCCCCAGACCCTTGTATGTAAAGGTATGTTGTTATATGGAGAGGTTTCAGTGCAATGTTTAGAATCAGATTGCTATGGTGAAGGGGGCAAGCTATGTGGGATAGAAGCCTGGTTGGTGCATTCTCCCGCAGACCCTTACCCATCACATGTGACAGAACTCCCTCCAGTACTGTGTCCCAGTTGAACTCTTCGTATTTCATGAAGCAAATACCAAACTCCGAGTGCAGCTGCAAGAAACACAACAAAAAGTGGAGGATGAGCAAATGGCTTCCAAACTGGAAGACACTTAGCACTCAGTGACAACAGTTTACCTACAAAGAGAGAATTCAGCACTGCTGCCTCATGTCCTTTGGAAAATAAGAAACCATGTCCTCCAGGTCACATACATGCAGACCCAGCTTGATGGTCTCACTACAAAGGGAGCTAAAGCTCCTGACAACAACATATATTTCAAGTCCCCAACCTCAGAGGCAGTTTCTCAAAAAGTCTTTAGTCTAGCAGAGCTCCATGTTTGTGGAGTTTTACCCTCTCCCTTACATTTGGAAACTCCTCTACCACCTCCAAGGTTGTGAACTCCTGAGCATTTTCCATTCTTGATGTGTATTCACAGATTTTCTAACTCTTCTCCTCTAATTGTGTCTTTCTTGGGGTGAAGGTAATGTCAAGGCATTGTTCTGGATGAGAGTGGGAAGATTTTTGCGTAGCACATATTTGCATACACATTGGATTCTTTCTCCAATTTTCCATTTGAAATACTGAATACCTGACTGTAAGGGGTAGAAGGAATTCTCCTTCAAAGAATAGCCTGACACTTACAAGAAACAACACCCAGGGAGACATCCTGTCTGGGAGACATCCTGTAGTCATCTGTGTTCCTGAGACATCCTGTGGCCATCTGTCTTCCTGAAATATCCTGAGGTTATCTCACCTTGTGAAGACATCCAGGAACTGCTGATAAGAGAGCTTTCAAATCTCCAGCATATAAATTCCTCTGTGTGAACAATAAAAGTTTGCAGCTTGATCAGAACTTTTGTCTTGCTGTCATCTCTCGTGTCTCTTGTCCCTTCATTCCTCCCCATCTAGGTTTGCTACCCACGTTGATGTGTCCTGCAGGCCAGAACAACTGGAGCCCAACGACTGGGGCTCGAGCCTTTGACTGAGGGGGAACCCTGTCCTCCTGGAAGATTTGGACAAGTGGAGCTCGCGATTGCCTCAGCAGACACCACTGAGAGACAGATCCAGGAGGAGAGTGGGGATGACGCACAGTGAGTGACCCACCATGGGACAAGCAGTTTCGTCACATGATTTGTTTTTGTCAGGCCACAAGGAATCCTTAAATACATGGGGGGCACATGTTAAGAAAAATGACTTAATATTTTTCTTTTCATACATCAAAGAATTTTTTCCATGGTTTCCCCTTGAAGGTACCATTGATGGTAAAAGATGGCTTAGAGTAGGAGACATTTTAAAAGATTATTATGAATCCTTTGGCCCAGAAAAAGTGCCTGTTCCTACTTTTTCTTTCTGGAAATAAATTAGTGAAATTCTTAAAAGTTCACCCTTTGACAATGGTACCTTAATACTTGTCAGGATTGGGGAAGAGACTATGCAAAAGACCTCTCGTCCCTTCTCGGCATGCCCATCAGTTAGTATAGACATAGACCCTTCTTAGTCTCCCCAGGACCCTGGGACCTTCCTGATCTTCCTCAAAATCCCACCCTAATGAATAAGGCTCCAATGGTTTCCAACCACCTTTATGCAGTTTTAAATCCCGGAGAAACATTGACCCCTGGGGAGGAGGCTACCTTGGAGAAGGAAGCAGCTCGCTACCATTCAGAAGACTCTCCACCTCTCAGGACCCTGCCACAGACTATAGGACTTAAACATTCCCCTCCCTCCTATATCCCTCCTGCCTTTTGTGCTCTGGCCCTTCAGGGGCCAAATGTCCCCCCAGATATTTTTTCCCCACTTCCCTTGCCTAACCTGGCTCCCTTGAGAGAGTCTCTCCAACATGGACGGGAACAGATCCAAATTTTAAAGAATAAAGATCCCTTGACTCTGAGCTCTCTTCATTAGCCTTAGGAATGGAGTCAACACAAGCTGGCCCACAGTGGTCTAATACAAAGGCGAAGCCGCTCCATCGGCCTGTGCTCGCCTTCCAGTCACCACCAGTCAGATAGATAAGCCTGCCCAGGCTGAGGTCAAAGACTTAGAAGAGGAAAAAGAGGAGGAAGCGGGGGAAATGGATCAAGGAGATCAGGACTTAGAGGATGAGGAGTTCACCCCTAGGCAGGAAGGAACCCAGAGTGTCTACAAAAAATTTAGCCTCCATTTTCTTGAAAAACTTAAAAAGGCTTGTGCTCACTATGGCCCCACTGTGCCCTATACGTTGGCTTTATTAGAAAGCTGCAGCACACAATTTCTTACTCCCAATGATTGGAAATTTTTATACCTAGTTGCCCTCAGTGCCGGAGACTTCCTGCTATGGAATGCAGATTTCAAAGAGCCCTGTCAGAAACTACTCAAAAAAAATTAACAAAGGCCTCCTCTAAATCCTGGACTTATGTTAAGCTAGTGGGCAATGCAACTTTTGACACTAAAACTAAACGGGCACGTTTCCCTGCTGGACTTTTTGCGCAGATTTAGATGGCTGGCTTAGTTGCTTGGAGACGCCTCCCTGAAAGGGCCTCGGGTATCACTTCCCTGGCAAGAACTCGACAAGGGCCCGACGAGCCTTATAGCGACTTTGTTCCCCGGCTTTACCTAGCTGTGGAATGCTTGCTTGGACCAAGCGAAAGCGAAAGCACCTTTGTAAAACATCTTGCCTTTGAAAATGTCAACCCGGCATGTCAGGATGTTCTTCGACATCATAAGGATAAAGGGAAACTTTCTGACTTTATTAGAATCTGTGCAGGCGTGGGTGCAGCCCATGCCATGGGTCTCAAATTAGTGCCGCATTTACCAAGGCCTTTTACAATACTGGCTCAAGTACTTGCTTTACTTGTAAACAACCAGGCCATTTTGCATGCAGGTGTCCGACAGGCAAACAAAGAGTAAGAATAGTGTCTCCTCAAACTGGAGCTAAACCGACCCCAGCTACACTTTGTCCTTGATATGGTAAAGGTCATCACTGGGCCAGTGAGTGTAGATCAATGACAAATGCCCTCAGACAGCCTATTTCTTCCTACTTCTCAGGAAACTCCCTGGGGCAATGAGGTTTGTTCCCTCCCAAACTCCCAACCTACCTCAAAATCCTTCTCCACAATTGGCTCCCTCCAACTACCCACTCCAGGCAGTGCAGGATTGGACCTCTGTGCCACCACTGATACAATATTAGACTCAATGCAAGGGCCCCAGATAATACCAACTGGAATTATGGGTGCCCCTCCATCTCATACGTGTGCCCTTATTCTTGGAAGTGCCTCTACTACCTTACAAGGTGTTCAGGTCTTCCCTGGCATTAATGATAATGATTTCACTGGAGAAATAAAAATACTGGCCACAGTTATTAATAGAGTTGGGGCCATCCCAGGAGGAAAAATTCTTGCACAATTAATACTTCTTCCCTTAGATTAAGGGGCATTTCCACCTCCCAAACCTACTGTGGGGGACTGCCTCCTTGGGCTCCTCTGAGGTATATTGGGTTCATCCCATTTCTCATATTAGACACACCCTTACCTTACTTATTGAAGGAAAGGAATACCAAGCAATTGTAGTTACTGGAGCTGATGCTACAATTATTTCTCAAAAATACTGGCGATCAGGTTGGCCCCTCACCCCATCCTTGACTGACCTTAAAGGGATAGAAAAGTGAAAAAATCCTCTGGTCAGCTCTATTGCTCTTAGCTGGACTGATAAAGAGGGTAATAAGGGAACTGTCACTTCTTTCGTTGTTCCTGACCTCCCTGTTTACCTATGGGTTGGAGATATTTTGAGTCAAATAGAAGTTATTCTTGCCAGTCCCAATTCCATGGAGACTCATCAAATGCTCCGTATGAATTTTGTCCCTGGTACAGGCCTTGGGAGGCTGAGACAAGGACTGGTGGAGCCTATACAACCCATAAAAAAAAATACATATGGACTTGGATATTTGTATTTTTAGTGTCGGTTCCTGACCCTCCTGTTCCCATGGAGATAAAATTATTTGGGAGACTCAGACTCTTGTGTGGGTGGATCAGTGGCCCCTTACCCAAGAAAATTTGGAGGCTGCCTCCATGTTAGTGAAGGAACAGCTGGCAGCCCGCCATGTAGAGCCCTCAACCTCACCATCGTACACTCCTATTTTTGTTATCAAGAAAAAATCAGGCAAGTGGCGCCTTTTACAAGATTTGTGTGCCATTAATAAAGTTATACTCCCGATGGGAGCACTACAGCCAGACATTCCCACACCAGTGGCTATTTCCAAAAACTATTGTAAAATGGTTATGGACTTAAAAGATTGCTTTTTTACCATTCCTTTGCATCCTGTGGATAGACCCTATTTTGCTTTTAGTCTTTCTTGCATTAATATTCAGGGCCCTATGCAGAGACTTCAATGGAAGGTTCTTCCCCAAGGTATGGCCAACATCCCTACTCTTTGCCAAAAATACGTTGCTCAAGAAGTAGACCCTGTGAGAGAGCGAGGGCCACAAATTTATATTTTACATTATATGGATGATTTGTTAATTGCTGCACCTAATACCCATGATCTTAATAATTGTTACTTGGACTTTTACAAAATCCTCACTACCTTGGGACTACAGATAGCTCCTAATAAGGTTCAAACACAGGACTCTTATAAAAGTTTGGGCCTTAAAATTCTACAGAAATCAGATCCAAATTTCTAAAATACAACTACGTGTGGACCATCTTCACACCCTTAAAGATTTTCAGAAATTACTGAGGCATATTCAATGGCTAATAACATATTTAAAATTATGCACTTGTGTACTTTTGACCCTTAATGATATTTTGAGAGGTAATTCCCACCCCTCCTCCCCTCAAAATCTTACTCCCAAGGCATGACAGGCATTAAACCAAGTCACAGAAGCCATTGCCCAACAATTTGTTACACAAATTTCTTATAACCTTCCTCTGGTTCTGGTTATTTTACACACTCCTCATACACCCACAGAAATATTTTGGAAGCGAGATCCACATTTTAAAAATAAAGACTGCCCCTTGTTTTGGGCCCATTTACCCACCACATCCTCGAAGGTTATTACTGTTTATCTTGCTCAGGTAGCTTCTATTATTTTTAAAGGTCATTTGATTTCTCTACAACATTTTGGCAAAGACCCTGATAATATTTTTATTCCATATACTAAGGACCAAACCAAATTTTTACTAGAGACAAGGGATGAATGAGGTATTTCCCTATAAGGCTTTTGGGAACAATTGATCACCACCTCCCCAATGACCCCCCTTTACATTTTGTCCAGTTACATCCATTTACTTTTCCTGAAATTACTCAAAATGCTCCCATTCCTCAAGCCCTTACTGTCTTTACAGACGGTTCCTGTAATGGCTGAGCGGTCTTTGTTGTCAATAACCAGCCTACCACCTTTGATACTGTCTATCAGTCACCACAGTTTGTGGAATTGTTTGACATAACACAAGTTTTTATAACATTTTTTATAATCCTGTTAATATTTATAAAGACAGTGGCTACATTGCTCATTCTGTGCACCTGCTGGTGATTTCACCCGCCATTAAGGCTTCTAACAATGCGGCCTTTCTGTTTCACCAGCTTCAGCAGCTAATTCAGGTCAGACAACACCCATTTTTCTTAGGACACATAAGGGCACACTCTGATCTTTCCAGCCCTCTAATTCAAGGTAATGCCCAAGCTGATGCAGCAACTCGTTCCATCTTTCCAATTTTTGTTGGCTCCATTCAAAAGGCCACGGAGTTACACAATCTACACCATTTAAATTTCCAGAGCCTTTGATTACTTTGTAAAATTACCAGGCAACAGGCACGAGAAATAGTAAAAGCATGCCCTAGTTGCGCTGTCTCCCTCCCCATTCAACACTTGGGAGTTAACCCCCGAGGATTACTGCCCGATCAGTTTTGGCAAATGGATGTTACTCATTTTCTTGAATTTGTAATAGCCAAATATATATACACATTTCTGTAGATACCTTCAGCGGCTTTATTTTTGCATCACCACATTCTGGAGAGGCTACCAAAGATGTCCTTTCTCATCTTGTTTCAGCCTTTTCTGTTATGGGTAAACCAATACATATTAAAACAGATATTTATCCTACATATACCATTGCCAAGTTTAAACAGTTTTGTGCTACCTTGCAAATTTGTCATACTCCTGGAATTCCATACAACCCTCAGGGCCAAGGCATTGTGGAACTTGCCCACCTTACCTTAAAAACTTGGCTAACCCTCCTTAAGGCTTCCTCCCTTGTATTTACCACACCCAGGCATCGCCTTAACAATGCATTATTTGCCCTTATTTTTCTTACCCTAGACAATGAAGGCCATTCGGCAGCAGACAGACACTGCCATCCCTCGTCCAATTCTGTTCGCCCACCTGTTATGTGACACAATCCCCTTACAAATAAATAAAAAGGCCCAGATCCTGTCCTCATCTGGGGAGGAGGCTCAGCTTATGTTTTGGACCAAGATCAAACAGCCCCAAGATGGTTACCAGAACTCCTGGTTAAACAGGTTAATGACTTACCTCAAAACAGGGACAGAGGGACTCCTCATGAGGACAAAATTTCTTCTTTTTCAGATGCAGCCAACAATCTGCCAGCCTTGGAATAACAGTTCCTGTGGGCACATGTACACTGGCTTAGGCACGTCTATTCACTCTTACCATCGCCTGTCTCAACAAATTATAAACTCTATCAGTAACAACTGATAAAAACTCTATCATGAACCATTAAAGATTTGCAGGACCAAATAGACTCCCTGGCAGAAGTGTTCCTTCAAAAAAGACGAGGCTTAAATTTGCTGACAGCTAACCAGGGAGGTATTTGCTTGGCCTTAGGGGAACGATGCTGCATTTATGCCAATAATTCTGGCATAGTATGCACTAAAATTAAGCAGCTTCAAGAAGATCTAGAAAAGAGACGAAGGGAAATATTTGAAAATCCCCTCTGGACTGGGCTTAATGGATTTCTGCCCTATCTTCTTCCCCTATTAGGCCCTTTGTTGGGTTTACTTTTAATGGTGTCCCTAGGACCCTGCATTATAAACAGGCTGTTACAATTTATTAAAGAACAGATTAATATTTTGGCCTCTAAGCCCCTACAGGTCCACTATCATCGCCTGGATATGGAAGACCGTGCTGCCAACATTTAAAAGGATGTTCTACCCTCCTCACAAGCTTATTTCTTAAGGTTACATGCCCACAGATCTCGCTTTCTTATATAAAACTCTAAGTAACAGCTCTGACCAACCATCTTCTGCCCTTGCCATAAGGGTTCGTCCTCCATGGGCCCCTCTGTTTGGGGGAGGATGCACCCATGGAGTGAGGACGTTAGGCCATAATAACAGAGGGTGCAGGAAGGACTGCAGGAGGATGGATCCATGGTTCCCAAAACCCAAGTCTTCTGAGTGACACGCTCTGGTGCATGGCAGTTGGCATGCTTCCCCCTCAAAGCCGTCTCCTTAAAAAACATGCCTAGGCCACCACGAAATCTCCTAGTAAACATGCTCGATCAGATCAGGAGATATTCTAAGGCCTGTTAGAGAAACAGAGCCTCTATAACCCCCTAAAACATTGGCCTGTAAGGTATGGTCAAATATTTTATATAAGAAAGGGGGAAGATGTCAGGGGCTAGAAGGAAGTTCTCCTTCAAAGAATAGCCTGACACTTACAAGAAATAGACCCCTGCGAGATTTCCTGCCTGGGAGACATCCCGCAGCCATCTATCACCCTGAGACATCCTGCGGCTATCCGTCTTTCTAAAATATCCTGAGGTTATCTCACCCTGTAAAGACATCCAGCAACTGCCGATAAGAGAGCTTTCTCATCCGCAGCATATAAATACACTGTGAGAACTATAAAAGTTTTCAGCATGATCAGAACTGTTGTCTTGCTGTCTTCTCTCATCACTCTTGTCCCTTCATTCCTCCCCAACAAGGTTCAACGCCCACGTTGAAGTGTCCAGCCGGCCCGGACACCTGACACTAAACCATAACCTACTAGACTCTGACTACTAATCCTAATATGATGGAGAAAAATAATCCAAACAGAATGGAAATACAAGCAGTACAGAGGAGGCATGGTGTATAGTTGGACTTGCCTTTTGAATGATATAGGGTAGGTGTTATAAATCTAGCTAATTTTTAACTGAAATAGTTCTCCACATGTTTTTAAAGTTAACAAATATGTGAATACCTGTCTCCCTTTCTCTGTAGCCAATTAAGCACATGTATTTTTATATGCACATATAGAATCTTACCTGGTATCACACGGATATTCTTCTGAGGTGTCTGACTTGGCAAATACAAATTGTGAGAAGAGATCACTCCTCCTAAACTCTGTTGGAACTGAAAATTCAACCTATGGGTGAGCCTCCCAGTAAAACAACATTATACATAAATCGATGTTCAGTAAAATAAATATTTTTGCATCTGTGGCTGATGTACATTTCATGAAGAATTTCGATTAGCATATATATTGCTACATTTTATTGTCTGTGTGTGTTTTTAATATATATATATATATATATATATATATATATATATATCTCCAAATTTTTCCAAATATAAAATATATGTGTCTTATATACACTACCTAAATTCATTCATGTTCATGTATGTGGATTTATAATCAACATTTCACAAGATTATTCTCAGAAATATTCATCCACCTGAAATACATATTTGTTTCCTATTACTGAAAACTAACTTCAGTGAATGGTGCATACAATCCTAATATTTCTACATTAACTGACCCTGTTTAACATCAATGCAAGTAGATTCCTATGGGACATGATGTGTATTTTGAAGTTCATTTTATTCAACACTGGTACAATAGAATTTCTACAGTTTACGAACATCATAGGACATATATTTCATCCATAAGTTCACAAATTTATAGGCATTTGATTCACTTTCAATCATTTACTGATTCAGAACACATGTATTCCTCCAGGTTTCTTGACTGGTCTCTTCATGAGACATCATTTCAAACACATTATTTTTGATTTCCATAATCATTTTGAAGCAAAACTCACACACTCTTCATGATAAAACATAACCCTAATATTACCATTAGATGTATTACTGGTTGGAATGAATAATTGTATATCAATATAAGATTTTCTGTATATATTCAGATATCAATTCAATCCTTTATTTAAAGTTGGAACCAATTATATTATTTATTCACAGTATGGTCTATTCATGCATTATCTCTACATTCATAGACACAGGGTACATCTATTTGTAACCCCAATACTAATTTATTCGTCTTCAAAATGTTGCTCCCAGAAATGGTGGAAGAAATACTCATGTCACCTAATTTACGTATGCATTTATCACAGTAATATTCTGGACACAAAAAGCAGAGGTCACACTTATGATTGTACCAAAGCCTAAATGGAAAGTGAGCATGGATTACTAAAAACATTCATGTCCAGGTTGCCTAATGCTCTCAAATGTCAATCCTATTTATGACAACATATTTGTTTCTTCCTAAGACTATATATTCAACCTCAGCCCTGTTGCAAATGTCTAATCCTATCACTCACTTTATACTTTCCCTGATTTCCTAATGTCTCTATTGATGTCTGCTTTCCTAAATATTTTCACCAGTTCACAATTTTGACTAACACTTCACATGTGCTGACATTTACATTCACTGTCTATGTGATACCCTATTGCTAAAGAACATTTGTTACAATTCCTGTACTCACTCTTCTTCTGAAACCTACAGAATATCTTCCTAATCCTACCGACTATCCCAGTTTGAGTGGATACTCACTTCTACATTCAATCATCCAAGGTACAAGGTCCTATGCCATTGATTATTGATTTATCTGAAACATCTATGCAGAACATGTATCAAAGCTAAGTATCCCAATCAAGAGCGCAATGCCCTTGTGGGATTCCAATCTTACCTAGATTTCTGTTTTCATACTTATATTTCACCTATATATTCTTATAAATATCACAGGTTCCCAATACCATTATTCATCAAGCAGAATGATTCCTAACCCAAATCAAACCTGTTATTAAGCGAAACGATACACTGTTCCCTCAATCTAACTTTACAGAAGAGCAGGGACAGTGTTGGTCCTAAAATAGAGGAATGTAGGGAATCTTCCACCTGTTGAAAAACTCAAAGTTTCATGCAGAAGTGATCCCTGGAGAAGATATAGGCACCACTGAAGGACCTGAGAGAGCAAAAGTCAACTTCCATGGCAAACAACGTGGTCAGGATGAAAGGTTGTTACTGAATCAGCCTCTCTGTTCTTTTTTTTATTATTGGTTGTTCAAAACCTTACAAATCTTTTGACATAACATATTCATCCATTAGCTTCAAGTGATTTATGAACTCCCATTTTTACCCCAGATACAGATTGAAGAATCACATCGGTTACACATCCACATTTTTACATAATTCCATACTAGTAATTTTTGTATTCTGCTACCGTTCCTATCCTCTACTATCCCCCCTCCCCTCCCCTCCCATCTTCTCTGTCCAGCCCATCTACTGTAATTCATTTCTCACCTTGTTTATTTTCCCATTCCATTCACAACCTCAAATATGTAATTTAGTATAACAATGAGGGTCTCCCTCCATTTCCATGCAATTCCCCTTTTCTCTCTCATTCCCTCCCACCTCATGTCTCTGTTTAATGTTAATCTTTTCTTCCTGCTCTTCCTCCCTGCTCTATTCTTAGTTGCTCTCATTATATCAAAGAAGACATTTGGTATTTGTTTTTTAGGGATTGGCTAGATTCACTAAGCATAATCTGCTCTAGTGCCACCCATTAGAATATGGACTCAAACAGTCCTGTTTGGAGAGCTGGTCCCAGGTGCCTATGGTTGATATACATTCTAACTTGTGAAAGTGTCACAGGACGTAGGGGCAGCCTCCATCTCATGGGACCCTTGGAAGCAACTGTTAGGACAAAGTTGTTGCTAAGGCAGTGACCTCATTCAGTTCCTGAAGGAAGTGACCTCACCTCACTTCCTTGGTGATGGAACTCTAAGAACTTGGGATGCAGGAAGACAGGAACCCAGAGCCTGTCCCAGTCCCAGTCCCAGTGGTCTCACTTGTTTGGATATACCAAGGACAGAGTCAGTCTTTCTTGGTACCTACTGATATGAGAATGGCCAAAAGCCAGAAAAGCTCTAAAGAGGGGCCTTTCCTGAGAAAGCAGATAGTGGTTCACCAGTGGCTCCTGACATCTTCACAGAGTTGGTTAAAGAGACCAGATCTGAGACAGGACAGGCCATTTCGGGGGAACATACTATGGCCCACCAGTCAGAGGACACTCTGGATAGTCACAGACCTACTTTGGGGAAGGAGGTGCCTCTGTGGGTGTCGCTGTGTGTTTGTGGATTTGCCTCATGTTCTGAGAATAGATAGAAAAGGCGGTTTGTTTGGTTTTGAGTGAACTGTTTCTAGTAAGTCATTTGACAAGGCGAGTGTTTCTATGTCTGTGTATCCCACTGTGTCCATGGTTATAGACATTAGAAAAGATAATGCATCAATTGATGTGTCCTGTCTAGTAGAAAGCTTCCCATCATTTATTCTGCAAAATTGATGAATGGATTTTGGCTTGCCTTATCGATGGGCAACACGCGCTATCTTCCAAAGTTCGTGCGTTCTTCCTGAATTCTGGCCACTCTACAGAATAGGCTCATGGTTTTGTGTCCAATATATGTACCACTTCCAAACCCTGTTACATGGCCATGTACTGGATATCTGAAGGGAATGGCGAGCATCTCAGAAAACTCAGATATCAGTGTGACCAATAAAGTCTCAGTGGAGAAACCCTGCTTTGCTTACCTATTGTTCTGTTGCCCTGAATGTCAGGAAGGTCTTTGTTTCAGGCCACCCCTTTGTGAAGCCTGAAGAAAACAGGTTTCAAATGGAAATGAATGGGCATCACCTGTGGCTCTTTGCTTAATTGCTTTGAAAAGGGATGTGTCTGAATCAGCCTCTTGGCCCTGTTTGAGGCAATGGCTTAGATTCTCACCACCTGATGTATCTTAAGAATGATCCCATGTGTGCATTCAAAACCAAAATGGCCAAAAGAGCAGTCATTGTGGATGAAGTCTCTCCCCTTCCTCTTTTAGGTTCCTGACCTCCATCAAGTGAGAATAGGGATCCTTTGGGTCAAATGATTTCTTCAAAGCCCTGCAGAAGCTAGCCGATATGTGCTTGGGTTTTATAATGACTCCAATTCACATAAAAAAATAAACCCCACAGTCAGTAGGCCTCAAATTGGAGAAGCAGAGAAGTATTAACAGCAGGCCTATTTGATCACTCCTAGTTCACAGGAAGTGTGTCCAGGCAACCCTGATTTTAGGCCATTAAGGGGCAAAGGAGATTATTTTGGAGACTGTCTTGGGTTTCGCCCCTCATGGAAACATCAAGCCAGAGGTTATGATGAGTGTCTATATGAAAGATCATGAGGGCCATGTGGGAGTGTTTTGGTTTTAATTGTGGCCATTTGTTTGGTGTTTGGAAGAGATGACTGGGTCCACCTTTACATGAACTCTGGTGTGATTCCCCTTAGAGACTGAGTTCTGGAACTGAACTCAGAGAATTATTGCCATGAATTGTGTTGGGATTTTCGGAGGCCATGCATGAGAGTCCCCGTTGAAAACTGAGATCTATGTGCAGGGTGGCTTTCAACAGAGCACTGGGAATCACAGCCAAGATATCACGTGATTTTATTCTGAAAGACTTGTCAGCCATATTTGAGAGTCGAAACACACATGGACCTCATTGTAGACCTCAATGGGACTGGCTTCATGTGACCATTTGGCCACTTTTTGAGAAGCCTTGCCTGTGAGAATTCTCCAAAGCTTTCATTGAAATGTGCTTACTCTACATTTAATGGTTCTGGAGTGAATTTTAACCCACAGTGCCTCCAACATCATCATTGAAAAATGGCTACAAAAATACCATAAAATTTTTGAAATTCCCATGACCAGGTGGCAATGGAGGACCTTTGGATGTCCTGTTGCTGATCATGAGTATACCAGACAGTGCTTTGATTGACTCGGTTTCATGAAAATCGTGTAGAACAGAGATGCCAATAAGTTGGAGCCTGCTGAGTAGTGGGCCTAGAGCCGTGGTGGTCAGGTGTGTGATAAAACATCTGTGGTGGGGCCTGTGGATCTTCCATTGGCTTCCAAATGGCTTGTGACTGACATGGTGCAGCAAGCAGTCCCTTCTATATAAAGGCATCTTGTAATACTGAGAGATTTCAGGGCAATGTTCAGAATCAAGTTGCTATGGTCAATGGGGCAATATATGTGGGCTAGAAGTATGTTTGGTGCATTCTCCTGCAGAAACTGACCCACCACATGTGACAGAACTCCCTCAAGCACTGTGACCCA
Source organism: Callospermophilus lateralis (assembly GCF_048772815.1). NCBI lineage: Eukaryota > Metazoa > Chordata > Mammalia > Rodentia > Sciuridae > Callospermophilus > Callospermophilus lateralis. The sequence continues at coordinate 1,383,938 of NW_027515613.1, forward strand.
CTAGAACTCCTTGCATTTTTGAATCAAATAGCAAACTCCCAGTGCAGCAGCAAGAAACACCATGAAATTTGGAGGATGACCAAATGGCTTCACAGTCCACATGGGGAGACACTTAGTCCCCAGTGGTCACAGTTTACCTACAAAGAGCAAATTCAGCACTGCTGCCACATCTTCACTGGAAAATAAGAAACCATGTCCTCCAGGTCACATAGATGTAGACCCAGCTTTGATGGTCTCACTACAAATGAAGCTAAAGCTCCAGAAAACAACATATTTTTCAGGTGCCCAACCTCAGAGGCAGTTCTTCAAGAAGTCTTTAGGCCAGCAGAGCTCCATGTTTGTGGAGTGTTTACCCTATCCCTTACTTTTGGGAACTCCTCTACCACCTCCAGTGTTGTGAACTACTGAGCATATTCCATTCCAGATATGTATTCACAGATTTTCTAACACTTCTCCTCTAATTGTGTCTTACTTGGGGCAAAAGTAATGTCAAGCCATAGTTCTTGATGAGAGTGGGAACATTTTTGTGTAGCACATATTTGCATACACATTGGATTCATTTTCCAATTTTCCATTTGAAATACTGAATCCCTGACACTAACCCCTACCCTACTAGACTCTGACTACTAATCGTAATATCATGGAAAATAATAACCCAATCAGAATAGAAATACAAGCAGTTAAGAGGAGGCAGGTTTGGTATTCTTGGACTTGCCTTTTGCATTATATAGGGTAGGAGTTATAAATCTAGTCAATTTTTTGGTTGAAATAGTTATCCATGTGTTTTTAAAGTTAACAAACATGTGAATTTGTGTCTCCCTTTCTCTGTAGCCTAGTCAGCAAATGTATTTTTATATGCATATATAGAATCCTACCTAGTATCACACGTACATTTTTGTGAGGTGGCTGACTTGGCAGATACAAATTGTGAGAAGATATCACTCCTCCTAAACTCTGTTGAAACTGAAAATTCAACCTATGGCTGAGCCTCCTATTTGAACAACACTATACATAAATCCATGTTCAGTAAAATTAATATTTTTGGATCTCTGGATGATATGTATTTCACGATAAATTTCGGTTGGCATACATAATGCTACATTGTAATGTCTCTCTGTATATATATATATATATATATATATATATATATACTCTCAAGATTTTTCAAAATATGAAATATATGTGCCTTATTGTGCACTCCCCAAATTCATTCATATCATGAATGTGGATTTATAATCAACTTTTCAAAAGATAATTCTCAGAAATATTCATCAACCTGAAATACATATTGGTTGCCTAGTACTGAAACTATCTTCAGTAAATGGTGCATACAAAACCTAATATTTCGACATTGCAAGTTGACCGCGAATAGAGTGCATCACACCCAGTGTACCACGCCACATTGCAGGTGAATAACGAGTTAGAATGACAAAAGACTATCTTGTTAGTATCTTACAGAAAAATGGGTGTGCACCGAAACCTAAAAGAATGATTTCCACCAACGAGGTCCGGTAATTGAGTCTCAAATGCGAGCCAAATATGCAACCAGAGATCTGGGCTTACTGATCCGTGCGGCCCGCCCCGTGGCTACAGACGTCGGGGCACCACCGAGAAGCGACTAGCATCCAGGGAGAAACGTTGCTGCAGATTCTGTGGAATCCTGCCGGCTGACCCCCCACTGAGCCCCAGGCGGAGTTCGGGATTTCAGTCAGGGAAGGAAGTGCTACAGTTCTATCCCCCACAACGGAAACTCCACCAAGGAAACCAACGGCAACCATCTTGGAGAGCTGAAGTAACCACCGCCACTCTCCGACAGATTGCAACAATAAAACAGTTGTGTGTTTTCTGCTCATCTCCCATACAGTAGGATATTTGCATAAAATCTTTCCTAAGCTTTCCAGGGGAGGGATTATCAGAGAGAGCCTGAATAAAGATGGGGGGGAAACTAGAGGCTCCTGACCTTCAACTCCCCCTCCCATCAGTGGTGAAAACAAAATCTGTCTAGCCAGCGATGGGGAAGGGGCAAACGGAAAAAAAAAAACAATAGAGTGCTGGGGTTCCCAATAGACACAATCCACACCCAAGAAACGGCAGGCCAGAGTACAGTTTGAGCTGCCGAGGGCATTACTCAGGGGAAAACTGGTGTAGCAGGAGAAACCAGGACTAGCAGGAGAAACCAGGGGACTAGAGGCCAGGCCCGCGTGACTGGGCGCCTGGAGAATGCTCGCCCGCCGGCAACAGCCGGCCCTCTGCAGGTGCGACTGGACGGCTGGAGACAGCCTGCCCACCAGCGACCAATCACCTGCCATATGCCCGCCCTAATGGGTGGCTAGAGATTGCACAACCGCCGGTGACAGCCCATCCACTGACTGCGTGACTGGACAGCTTGTGACCGCCTGCACACCCGAGACCAGGAGCTGAAAACAAACAGAGACAGTACAGTCCCACACCCCCATGCGAACACCCGGGCAAAGAGCCTGGGGCCCACCATAGCAGAGAGGTGACATCACTGGAGCTCGGCCGTCGGAATTCCTTCCCAGTGGAATCCACTTTAGCATGCACAGTCTACCAACACAAAGGAGCTACAATAGAGATATATAAAACCAAAACAAATATATAGAAGAGAGCAGAAACACAGCAATCAAACGGAGCTGGAAAGTAATGTGAACTTCATGAAAAAACAAGGGAAAAAGGTGTACAAATAATGCTGGACAACTTAATTCTACAGGAGGACCTAGAATCATCAGAAACAGGGATAGGGAAAAAACTCAATGCATCCCTAACTCAGATGGAAAGAAATATTAGAGAAGACATGAGGCAGCAAGTCCAAGCAATAAAAGAATATTTTGAAAATGAATTAAACAAACAAATTCAAATGGCAAAGAACGAGCTTTACCAAAAGACAGAGTTCTTAAAAAAATCAAACAGTAATCCTAGGAATGCAGAAAAATATAAACCACATTAAAAACTCAAACGAGAATATTGTAAATAGACTAGATTAAGTAGAAGTCAGAAGATCAGATAATGAAGACAAAGTTTATCAACTTGAAAAGAATATAGTCAACACAGAAAAGATGCTTATATCCCATGAGCAATCTATTTAAGAGATATGGGATGTCATAAAAAAACAAATTTGAGAGTCATTAGGATAGAAGAAGGCATAGAGATTCAAACCAAAGGAATGGACAACATATTAAATGAAATAATTCTAGAAAACTTCCCAGAGATAAAAGATGGAATGGATTGCCAAATCCTTGAAGCCTACATGACCTCAAACATTCAAAACCATAATAGACCAACTCCAAGACATAGAATTATCAAGATAGCTAACATACAGAACAAGGAGAGAATATTAAAAGCTAAAAGAGAAATGAGGCAGATTACATTCTGGGGTAAACCAATTAGGTTAACGACTGATTTTTCATCACAAACTTTGAAAGCGAGTAGATCCTGGAACAATGTATTTCAAACGCTGAAAAATAATGGATTCCAACCAAGAGTACTGTATCCATCAAAATTAAGTTTGGGATTTGACAATGAAATTAGTGTCTTTCACGATAAACAAAAGCTAAAAGAATTTGCAGAAAGAACACCAGCACTGCAAAGCATTTGAGCAAAATACCAGAAGAAGAGGAATTGAAAAATAGTGCCCCAAACTAACAGCGGGAGGTATCTCAGTAAAGGGGGAGGAAAATAACCAAAAAGTAAAAACTAGTCAAACTAAAAATAAATAAATAAATAAACATGAATGAAAGTAAAAATCATATTTCAATTGTAACCTTAAATGTTAATGGCATAAACTCACCAATCAAGAGACATAGGTTAGTAACCTGAATCAAAAAAACAAATCCTACAGTCTGCTGCCTTCAGGAGACTCATATGATAGGTAAAGACATACACAGGCTGAAAGTAAAAGGTTGAGATAAATCATACAACTCACATGGCCCTCGGAAGCAAGCAGGAGTAGCCATACTCATATCAAATAAAATCAATTTCAAACCTACGTTAATAAAAAGGGATAACGAAGGACACTATGTACTGTTAAAAGGAACCATCCACCAACAAGACATAACAATTATCAATTTGTATGCACCAAACAATTGAGCTGCAACGCTCATGAAACAAACTCTCCTCAAGTTCAAGAGTCAAATAGACTACAACACAATAACTACGGGTGACTTCAACACACTGATCTCGCCATTAGAAAGATCCTCTAGACAAAAACTGAATAAAGAAACTATGGAATTCAACAGCACAATAAATAACCTAGGCTTAACCAACATATATAGAATATATCAACCATCCTCAAGTGGATACACGTTCTTCTCAGCAGCACAAGGATCCTACTCAAAGATAGTTCATATATTATGCCATAGGGCAACCCTTAGTAAATATAAATTCGTGGAGATAATACCATGCACCATATCTGATCATATTGGAATGAAACTGGAAATAAATGATAAAAGAATAAAGGAAAAATCCTACATCATATGGAAAAATGAACAATATTCTACTGAATGATCAATGGGTTACAGAAGACATAGAGGAGGATATAAAAAATTCTTATAGACAAATGACAATACAGACACAACATACTGGAATCTATGGGACACAATGAAAGCAGTTTTAAGAGGGAAATTCATTTCTTGGAGTTCTTTCCTCAAAAAAATAAAATAAAATAAAATAAATGAACTCACACTACACCTCAAAAACCTAGAAAAAGAAAAGAAAAACAACACCAAATGTAGTAGAAGACAAGAAATAATTAAAATTAGAGCAGAAATCAACGAAATTGAAACAAAAAAAAACATTGAAAAAATTGATAAAACTAAAAGTTGTTTCTTTGAAAACATAAATAAGATCGACAGGCCCTTAGCCATGCTAACAAAGAGAAGAAGAATGAGAACTCAAATTACTAACATACGGCATGAAAAAGGCATTATCACAACAGACACTACAGAAATACAGAAGATAATTAGAAAGTATTTTGAAACCGTATATTCAAATGAAATAGAAGATAGTGAAGATATCAATAAATTTCTTAAGTCATACGATGTGCCAAGATTGAGTCAGGAAGACACACACAATTTAAACAGACCAATAACAAAGGAAGAAATACAAGAAGCCATCAAAAGACTACAAACCAAAAAAAGCCCTGGAGCGGATGTGTATAGAGCGGAGCTCTAAAAAACCTTAAAAGAAGAATTAATACCAATACTTTTCAAGCTATTTCAAGAAATAGAAAATGAAGGTGCTCTTTCAAATTCATTCTATGAGGCCAAAATCACCCTGATCCAGAAACCAGACAAAAACACTTCAAAGAAAGAAAACTACAGACCAATATCTCTAATAAACTAGGATGCAAAAATTCTCAATAAAATCCTGGTGAATGTAATAAAAAAGCATATCAAAAAATTGTGCACCATGATCAAGTAGGATTCATCCCAGGGATGCAAGGCTAGTTCAATATACGGAAATCCATAAATGCTATTCACCACATCAAAAGACTTAAAGACAAGAACCATATGATCATCTTGATACATGCAGAAAAAAACATTTGACAAAGTTCAGCCTCCCTTTATGTTCAAAACACTAGAAAAACTAGGGATAACAGGAACTTACCTCAACATTGTAAAAGCTATATATGCTAAACCTCAGGCTAGCATCATCGTAAATGGAGAAAAACTGAAGGCATTCCCTCTAAAATCTGGAACAAGACAGGGATGCCCTCTATCACCACTTCTATTCGATTTAGTTCTTGAAATACTAGCCAGAGCAATTAGACAGACAAAAGAAATTAAAGACATGAAAATAGGAAAAGAAGAACTTAAATTATCGCTATTTGCAGATGACATGATAATATATTTAACAGAATCAAAAGGGTCTACAAACAACTGCTAGAGTTAATAAATGAATTCAGCAAAGTGGCAAGATATAAAGTCAACACGCATTAATCAAAGGCATTCCTGTATATCAGCAGAAAAACTTCTGAAATGGAAATGAGGAAAACCACTCCATTCACTATATCCACAAAGAATATAAGATACTTGGGAATCATCCTAATGAAAGAGGTGAAAGATTTATATAATGAAAACTACAGAACCCTAAAGAGAGAGATAGAAAAAGATCTTAGAAGATGGAAAAATGTACTTTGTTCATGGATAGGCAGAACTAACATCATCAAAATGTTGATATTACCCAAAGTTCTCTACAGGTTTAAATAGGTGCCAATAAAAATCCCGACGGCATTTATTGTAGAAATGATAAAGCAATCATGAAATTCATATGGAAAAACAAAAGACCCTGAATACCAAAAGCAATTCTAAGCAGGAAGTGTGAATCTGGAGGTATAGCGATACAAGAGTTCAAACTGTACTACAAAGCAATAGTAATAAAAACATCGTGGTACTGGTACCAAAACAGGCAGCTGGACCAATGGTATAGAATAGAGGACACAGAAACCAATCCACAAAATTACAACTTTCTTATATTTGATAAAGGTGCTAAAAACATGCAATGGAGGAAAGATAGCATCTTCAACAAATGGTTCTGGGAAAATTGGAAATCCATATGCAACAAAATGAAACTGAATCCCTTTCTCTCACCATGCACAAAAGTTAACTCAAAATGGATCCAGGAGCTAGATATCAAATCAGAGACACTGCGTCTAATAGAAGAAAAAGTTGGCTACGATCTACATACTGTGGGGTCGGCTCCACATTCTTTAATAGGATGCCCATAGCCAAAGAGTTAATAACAAGAATAAACAAATGGGTCTCACTTAAACTAATTTTTTTTTCTCAGCAAGAGAAACAATAAGAGTGGTAAATAGAGAGCCTACATCCTGGGAACAAATTTTTACCCCTCACACTTCAGATAGAGCCCTAATATCCAGAATATACAAAGAACTCAAAAAAATTAAACAATAAGATAACAAATAACCCAATAAACAAATGGGCCAAGGACCTGAACAGACACTTCACAGAGGAGGACATTCAATCAATGAACAAGTACATGAAAAAATGCTCACTATCTCTAGAAGTCAGAGAAATGCAAATCAAAACCACCCTATGATACCATCTCACTCCAGTAAGATCGGCAGCCATTATGAAGTCAAACAAAATAAGTGTTGGTGAGAATGTGGGGAAAAGGGTACACTTGTACACTGCTGGTGGGACTGCAAATTGGTGAGGCCAATTTGGAAAGTACTATGGTGATACCTGGGAAAGCTGGGAATGGATCCACCATTTGACCCAGCTATCACCCTTCTCGGACTATTTCCTGAGGATCTTAAAAGAGCGTACTGTAGAGATACTGCCACATCAATGATCATAGCTGCACAATTCACAATAGCTAGACTGTGGAACCAACCTAGATGCCCTTCAATAAATGAATGGATAAAAAAATGTGGCTTTTATACAAAATGGAGTATTACTCTTCATTAAAAAATGACAAAATCATAGAATTTGCATGGAAATGGATGGCATTAGAGCAGATTATGCTAGGCGAAGCTAGCCAATCCTTAAAAAAACAAATGCCAAATGTCTTCTTTGATATTAAAAGAGCAACTAAGAACAGAACATCGAGGAAGAGCATGAGGAAAAGTTTATCATTAAACAAAGAGGAGTTGGGGGAGAGAAAGGGAGAGAGAACGGAAAGCATATGGAAATAGTAGGAGACCCTCAATGTTACACAAAATTACATATAAGAGGATTTGAGGGGAAATGGGGGGGAAACAATGGAGAGAATTGAACAACAGCAGATGAGGTAGAGAGGGAAGATGGGAGGGGAGGGGAGGGGGGATAGTGGGGGATAGGAAAGGTCGCAGAATACAACAGTCACTAATATGCTATTATTCAAAAATGTGAATGTGTAACCAATGTGATTCTGAAATTCATATTTGTGGAAAAAATGGGAGTTCATAACCCATTTGAGTCAAATGTATCAAAGATGATATATCATGAGCTTTGTAATGTTTGGAACAACCAATAGAAATAAATAAATAAATAACGGTTTAAAATTGAGTGGGAAGAAATCAGCTAAAAATGGGTTGAGATGCATTCATTTTGCTAGGCAGAAACTTTGTTTCGTTTAGTTGTAACTATCACAAATTTATTTTACCAGGAAATTGGCTTTTGAAAATGCACATAAATTGAGATTAAAGGATAATTCACCTACCTTCATGAAAAATTCATAGCATTTTCTATATTTTTCATATTTCATTTTTTTCGTGAATATTTTGTCATGGACCAGGTCTAGTCTTAGGCTATTCTTCCAGAATACTACCTCATCTGACAGATTCGTACAATGTGTTGGATTGTTGTTTTCACCTTTTATTTAATAGTTTCTAGCTGATAATGTGTATTTTCTTTATCTTTATTTGCACATATATACCCAACAATATCTTTGCATTTTATGTTTTACTGGGGAAGAGACTCATCAAAAGCTCTTTGTTATATGTATCAACAATCAGACATTTAGAGCACACAATTATTCTTAATTTTGCATGAAAATATCTTTGTACTATTTTCTTATACAGATTTAGAATTATTAATAATGTCCCTACTGTAATAAGTAATTACTTACAAGAAGAATTAAACAATTGATTTTATATCAATTATGAATATGAAAAGTACTAAAATAAGCATTTGGCAATTAATACACAATTGATAGAAATTGAAATCACAAGAAAGCCTTTAAAATGTCAGTGCATATGGTCTTTAAATAATAGGTTATTCAAAAAACTTTTTCTAATTCATAAGATTTAATATGCCGTATTATAGCTTAATATGATATAAAACCTTAAATTATCAGTATTGATAAAAAGAATGATACCTGTTTATTTAAATATGTTTATTTGATTTTCACTGTAAGATGTTAATTCTGGAAGGCTTGAGAATTAAGAAAGTTTTGGTCTATATTATTTTTAACAGGCTAATCAAAGTACTTTTAAATGTATATGTATGTATATATATATATATATATAATATGTAATGCATATGCATGAATATAGATACATATGTATAAAAATTTATTTTAATATATCTATCAGGTGATTATAATTATTAAATTTTCTCAAGAAAAGAACAATGACTATAAAAAACAGTCTTAAATTTAAATTTCATAGCATACTACTGTTTGTAATGACATGAGAGAAAAACAGATATGAAAGGAAAACGAAATAGCAAGAGAGAGAAGGGGGAAAATGAGGAAGAAAGTGAGTAAAGATGAGGGAGAGGCATGTTCGATGTAAAGATAAAAGTGGAGGGGCTGGGTTTGTGGTTCAGTGGTAACATGCTTTTCTAGCATGTGTGGGACACTGGGTTCTATTCTAAGCACCACATACAAATAAACAAAATGAAGGTCAATCACAACTGAAAAAATTAAAAATAAAAAAGTAGAAATATTACCAAAACTCCAAGCTTTTATGAATGTTAAATTTAAAAAATTATGTTACATAGCCTTATGTAATTTCTAGACTATCCAAAAGAGTCATTAAATGTTAGATTATTAGTGGGATAACTAAAAATCCATTGCTCTTTCCTCAACATTCTGTGGCATGCTAGTGGTAAAATAAAATCTATTATAACACCAAAAAAAAAAATCTAATATTTCTATAGTAACTGACCCAGTTTAATATCAAGGCTAGTAGATTCCTATGGGACATGATGTGTATTTTGACATTCATTTTTATTCAACACTGGAACATTACTATTTCTTCAGTTTATGCACATCATAGGATATATATTTCATCCACAAGTTCGCTAATTTATACGCATTTGTTTCACTTTCAGTCACTTCCTGCTTCAGAACACATGTATTTCTCTATGTTTCTTGACTGCTCTTTTCATGAGACTTCTTTCCAAACTCATTATTTTCGATTTCCATTATCACATTTGAAGCAAAACTCACACACCCGTCATGATAAACCAAACCCTAATATTACCATTAGATGTACAACTAGCTGGAATGAATGATTGTATATCAATATAAGATTTCTTACTTAGTTTCAGATATCAATTAAATCCATTATTTAAAGTGGAACCAGTTATATTATTTATTCACAGTATGGTTTTTTCATGCATTATCTCTATATTCATAGACACAGGATACACCTCTTTGTACCCCCAATACTAATTTATACATCTTCAAAATATTGCTCCCAGAAATGGTGGAAGAAATGCACATGTCACCTGATTTACATATACATTTTATCACAGTAATATTCTGGACACAAAACGCAAAGGTGACACTTATGATTTTACCAAACCTAAATGGAAAATGAACATGGATTACTAAAAACTTCCATGTCCAGTTTGCCTAATGCTCTCAAATGTGAATCCTATTCTTGACTACATATTTGTTTCTTCCTAAGATTATATATTCAACCTCAAGCCCGTTGAAAATGTCTAATCTTATCACTCACTTTTTCATTTGCCTGATTTCCTAATGTCTCTATTGATATCTGCTTTCCTACATATTTTCCCCAGATTATCATTGTGACTGACTCTTCACATGTGCTCACATTTACATTCAATCTCTACCAGAAACCCTATTGCAAAAGAACTTTTGGTCCAAATCCTATACTCACTCTTAGTTCTAAACCTACAGACTATCTTTCTAATAATACCGACTATCCCTTTTTGACTAGAAGTTCTCTTTGACATTCCATCATTCAAGGTACAAAGTCCTATGCCATTGAACATCGATTTATCTGAGACATTTCTGCAGAACATAATTCAAAGCTAAGTATCCCAATCAAGGGCCCAATGCCCTTCTGGGCTTCAAATCTTACCTAGATTTCTGTTTTCATTCTTATATTTCACTTTTACATTCTTGTAAATATTACAGGTTCCCAATACCATTATTCATGCCGTAGAATGTTTCTTAACCCAAATTGAACTTTTATTAACCATAACCATACACTCTTCCCTGAATCAAACTTTACAGAAGAGCAGGGACAGAGTTGCTTTTACAATACAGGAATGTAGGGGTTCTTAAACCTGCCGAGATCCTCAAAGGTCCATGCAGAAATGATCCCTGGAGAAGACGTAGGCAGCTATGAAGGAGTTGAGAGAGCAAAAGTCATCTTGCATGGCAAACCCCCTTGTCAGGATGAAGGGATGTGTCTGAATCAGTCTCTCTATCTAAATGTAGAGAAGATGGACTAAACCAGTCCTGTGTGGGGAGATGTTCCCAGGCGCCTATGTTTGTTATACCATTCTATCTTGTGAAATTGTCACCGAAAGTAGGGGCAGCCTCTATCTCATGGGACCCTTGGAAGCAAATGTTAAAACAAAGTGATTGCCAAGGTAGTGACCTCATACATTTCCTGAAGAAAGTGACCTACCTCACTTCCTTGGTGATGTAACTCTCTGAACTTGGGATCCAAGATGCCAGGCTGCCAGAGCCAGTCCCAGTCCCAATCCCAGTGGGCTCACTTGTTTGGATGTACCAAGGACAGAGTCAGTATTTCTTG